>NC_135804.1:88637714-88962714 GCF_964213995.1 Mustelus asterias
TGCCTTGAGGAAGTCCAGATGATTACCAGGCAATGCAGGGTCTGCGCTGAGTGCAAACAGCAGTTCTACCGGCCAGGTAGGGCGCACCTTGTAAAAGGCCACTCGCGCGTTTGAGCGCCTTAGCATTGATTTTAAAGGCCACCTCCCCTCCTCTAACTGCAATGTTTATTTCCTGAATATCATTGATGAATACTCACGTTTCCCTTTTGCCTTCCCCTGCTCGGACATGACCACGGCTACAGTGATTCGGACTCTGAACAAGCTCTTTACCCTGTTCGGCTTCCCAGCCTATGTCCATAGCGATCGTGGGTCCTCTTTCATGAGTGACGAGCTGAGGCAGTACTTGCTCGCCAATGGTGTTGCCTCCAGCCGCACCACTAGCTATAACCCCAGGGGCAATGGTCAAGTAGAGCGGGAGAACGCAACCGTCTGGAAGGCCGTTCTATTAGCGTTACGGTCTAGGGGCCTTCCAGTCAGCCGTTGGCAAGACGTCCTTCCGGGCGCATTACATTCCATTAGGTCACTCTTGTGCACAGCGACCAATACGACCCCTCATGAGCGGATGTTTTCGTTTCCCAGGAAGTCCTCCTCGGGTACTTCGCTCCCAGATTGGCTGATGTCCCCGGGGCCCGTCCTGCTTCGGAAGCATGTCCGGACCCATAAGGCAGATCCCTTGGTCGAGGAGGTCCAACTGCTCCACGCTAATCCTCAGTATGCTTACGTAGCGTACCCTGATGGGCGGCAGGGCACGGTTTCTGTCCGTGACTTGGCACCCGCGGGTGCCCCTGAGGTCACCACGTCCTTCCGTCCCACGGTCCCTGGTGTCGTTCACTCGGAGACTGCTACGCCTCTTCCTCCCTCAATCCCTGTCCCCAATGTAGTGCGCCCAGAGCCTGTTGCAGCCCCCCACCCCCCAGCTCCGGTTTCCACTGTTCCCCATACGCCACCAGGGCCACTGCTCACTCCTCTCACCCCTATGTACAGCTCGCTTGAGTCGCCGGAGCCGTCGCCACGCAGTACCCAACGACTGGACGGGACGACGGATCGGTCCGCTTCACACCACCCAGCGCCCTCTCTCGACGCTCACTGTACGGAGCCTGGGCCGACATCGCTCCCTGATCGGACGACTCTGCGACCTGCACTGCGACGATCGCGATGATGGATCAAGCCACCGGTTCGTCTGGACTTGTAATATTGTTTCCGCTTCACCCCCGTGTTGTTTTTTTAAAGGAAGGGGTGAATGTGGTGGACCTCAGTTGTGCCTTTGTCCTATATGGACCACCGTTGTGTGTGCTTGTCATACCTGGACACATCCCCTTCCAGTTTGGGTCCTCCCCTCGGCACCTAGTATAAAGGTGGCTGTCTCCTCCCCCTTGTTCAGTCCAGGTCGGTTATTTGTTGGGATCTGCTCCTGATTCTGTTGTGAATAAAAGCCTACACTTGTATTGGCATATCGGTAGTCTTTCGCCTTATTGATAGCGCATCAGAGAGTCAATTCAAGAACAAGGGGACTCCCATTTAAGACAGCGATGAGGAGAAATCTTTTCTCTCAGAGAGTTATCAGACTTTGGAACTGTCTTCCCCAGAATGTAATGGAGGCAGGGTCATTGGATATTTTTAAGGCTGAATTAGATAGATACTTCATTGACAAAGGAGTCAAAGGAATTAAGGAGAAAGAAAGAAAGTGGAGTTGAGGCCATAATCAAATTAGCCATGATTTTATTGAAAGGTAGAGTGGGCTGCTCAGGTGGGTTGCTCAAATAGGCACCTGCATAATTCAGAAGCCAGCACAGAGGCAGGAGGTACCAACAGAAGTAGATTGCTGCCAGGACTGGGAACAAGGGTCATTCAGGTGCCAGCTTGCCTGAGGGTAAGGTGATACATATCTCCTGTTGTTGAGGACACAGCTGAGCACTTCAGTGAGACAACCTAGAAGAATGTTAATAGATATGCATTGTTGCAATGGCGAACCTACCTGAAATCCCGCAGTCACAGTTAAGGAACACGGAGGATTCTGGCACCACCTTGGCTTAGGGGTTTGTACTTGGCTTGGAGGCTATCCTTCCCAGCTTGGAAGTAGGGCCAACTCCATTTGCACAGCTGCGAACCCAAATCTGATGTCCAATATTGAAACTTCCATTGCAGCTCAAGTAGCAGCCACACAAAGTCTGAGCACTGCAGTGGAAACTCATATTACCGTCACACAAGGTCAGCTTCTTTCCATGCAAGCTCAGGCTGTTGCCATCATGGCAATGCATTGCAGGGTTCAAAAGGTATGCAGGGTGTCAGAGCGTTCCAACAATCTGTCCTGCCACAGGTACTAGGATTGATGCATTTCCTTGGGCTCCACTCCTTTTGGATTTGCTTGGACTCCAAGAAAACTCATGGCCTCCAGAATAATAGATGCAGCTGCTCCCAATTTCTCACCTATTATATGGGTTCTATGTAGTCATTATGTGTATAGGGCTGATTTCTAACTCTGTCCGTGCAGGATATGAAACTCAATACAATACTTTATGGTCCTCAATAAAGTTAGACATGGATGAAAATCAAATTTACGCACTTCATAAAATGTCTATCAAAATTCATTTGGCATTTAAACCATTCATTCATGTGTTTTTCTATTTTCCTGTATATCTTTACTCTGTGAATTCCATGCATTTTAAAAGCTGTCTAGTGTTTACAAGCTTCATGGTGTATTTTATAAATTTAGAATAATTGCTTGCATTTTCATTGGTAATAGTGTCTTTAGATCCTTTCACACCTCCCAATGAACACACAATCAACAAACGGAAGGGAAAATCAGAAAAATTGACTTTGAAAATGTTAGCAGTAGAGACAGATGAGGGATATGTTTTGCCTCACCAGATTTCATTATTCCGGAAAGATCTATCAGCTCACACCTAAGCATCTGACTGTTTCGTAAATGATCCCAGCATTTTTACATCCACGTCCTTTTGGTGAAAAGTACTTCCAGGTTAACATTTTGCACTTGCTTTTCTTTAGTTTCAATCTGCTAACCTCCAGGAGAATATTGACTTTGCAAAAAAAAAAGGAAGCTTTTGATTAAAATAAACTTGAAGAAAATAAGAGCAGAGAGGAGCAGGAAGGCAATATTCCACTCAAGCCTGCTCCACCGTATTGTAACATCAGGGCAGATCTGATCTAAGATCTCAACTTCACTTTGCTGCCTGTTCGCCATAACTTCATGAGAATAGCCCCTTTAGATCAGGAATCTGTCGAACTCAACCTTGAATATGCTCTATGATCCAGCCTCCACTGCTCTCTGAGGTAGAACGTTTCAAAGATTAATCATCCTCTCAAAGTCATTCTCATGAGAACATACAAATTTGGAGCAGGACTAGGCCATTCGGCTCTCAAGCCTGTTCTGCCGTTTGATAAGATCATGGAAGATCCGACTGTGGCCTCAACTTGACTTTCTTATCTAGCCCCTACTCTCTTATTGTGAATCTATCTAATCAGCCTCAAAAATATTCAATGATCCAGCCTCCACTGCTCTCTGGGGAAGAGAATTAATTCCAGAGACTAACAACCCTTGAGAGAAAAAATTCTCCTCATCGCCACCTTAAATAGGAGACCCATTTTTAAACTGGGTCCCGGATTTTCTGGCCGCATGTTTTCTGGCAGTGGAGGGAGCTCACCATGGCCAATCCACCGAACCTGCACATCTTTGGACTGTGAGAGGAAACCAGAATTCCCAGAGGAAACCCACGCAGCCACAGGGAGAATGTGCAAACTCCACATAGTCACCCAAAGCTGGAATTGAACCCTGGTCCCTGGCGCTGTGAGGCAGTAGTGCTGACCACTGTGCCACTGTGCCAGATCCTGTGCACCAGGCGCTGCTTGAATCTCCTAGCCGGCTACGCTATAGAGAGTGAAATTCACCATGGCACAGTAGAATGAAAAGAGCAATAGTGAATTGGCAGCTCATTTCAAGCTCTGACCAATTGTCTTTTCAATTACGGAAATGAGAAAGAAAAACAGCCAAAATGAAAAACAGGCTTCCAATTTGCCCATGCCAGTTTTGCATTGCTGCCAAGATGTCCAATTTTAAGTTTAAGTTTATTTATTAGTAGGCTTACATTAACACTGCAATGAAGTTACCGTGAAAATCCCCCCGCAGCCACACTCTGGAAAATTTACCATGGCCAGTGCACCTAACCATGTCTTTCGGATTGTGGGAGGAAACCGGAGCACCCGGAGGAAACACACACAGATACGGGGAGATCGTGCAGACTCCGCACAAAGACTCAAGCTGGGAATCAAACCGCGTCCCTGGCACTGTGAGGTAACAGTGCTAACCACTGTGCCACCACATCCTTTAGCAATTACAATTGCATTGAAAAGACAGGTGGTTATCATTGATTCAACCTCTAAAAGTATATATAAATGGACACAACTGGAACAATTGAGTGTGGGGAACCATAAGGAGTTTGTAACACTACTAGGCTGCATGAAGAATTAACTTATGAAAGGTAAAGGACATGCTACTGTATCATTTCTCCAGCATATACTATTACTGAATGTAACATGGTAGCACAGGATGAACATTAAGCCTTGATGATTGGTTGCTGCAAAGGAACATTTTTGTCTTCACCCTCTGTAGGAAAACAAGCATTCTGATGCTGACAAATTTGAATTACAGGATGGCAGAAGGAAGATGCAAAACATCAGGCCATTTCCAGTAAATGGAGCCATGTGAGCAAGGGAAAACTGAAGTTGAGGTGTGAGCACGGGTCACTTGATCACCGAAAAGAAGCAAGGTATGGCTTTTGTTATATCATTACTGAGCAAAGAGTAACATTAGGAGTAAAGTGTTTTCAGAGTGGAATGCGAATGATTTGGATAACAAGGCAGGATTAGACCTCCTGTCACACCTTCTGGATAAATTCTACAATATGGATGACCTATTGGAAGCATATGAAGTTTCATCAGCCCCTGATAGATTTAAGAAAACAGATGATCAATCCATGGTGGAATATATTGTGGACTTTGATAGATGGTATAAGAGACTGAAAAAATTTGAACATGACATTCTGGAGTCTGCATTGGCATTTAAGTTATTTGATTGTGCACACATTTCTCATCCCCGTAGATATTTAGTATTGACAGAGGTTCAACTCTGAAGTAAAGACTCTCCTTTAGGCCAAATGGCTGCTGCCCTAAAAATACATCTAGGAAGAAATTATTTTCCAGCTATGTTCCTCTCAAATACAGGCAATTCTGTGATAAAACAAAGGATTTGACAGTGGCCGAGTTTTGAGATCAACAAAACGTTACACACAGATTCCAGTAACATGCATGCCAGGAAGGGCCAATGTGTGGCAGGATGCCACCATCACAGGAAAAACAGGAAAGGCCTCTGGTAAGTATAAACATTGGTTAAATGTAGAGGATGAAGTTTAGGGGATAGGATCCTTAGAATCTTAGAAACCCTACAGTGCAGAAAGAGGCCATTCGGCCCATCGAGTCTGCACCGACCACAATCCCACCGAGGCCCTACCCCCATATCCCTACATATTTACCCCCTAATCTCTCTAAACTACGCATCCCAGGACACTAAGGGCAATTTTAGCATGGCCAATCAACCTAACCCGCACATCTTTGGACTGTGGGAGGAAACCGGAGCACCCGGAGGAAACCCACGCAGACACGAGGAGAATGTGCAAACTCCACACAGACAGTGACCCAAGCCGGGAATCGAACCCAGGTCCCTGGAGCTGTGAAGCAGCAGTGCTAACCACTGTGCTACCGTGCCGCCCCACGCTTCACAGCTCCAGGGACCTGGGTTCGATTCCCGGCTTGGGTCACTGTCTGGGTGGAGTTTGCACATTCTCCTCGTGTCTGCGTGGGTTTCCTCCGGGTGCTCCGGTTTTCTCCCACAGTGCGGGTTAGGTTGATTGGCCATGCTAAAAAAAATTGCCCCTTAGTGTGTCCTGGGATGCGTAGATTAGAGGGTAGGTTGATTGGCCATGCCAAAAAAAATTTGCCCCTTAGTGTGTCCTGGGATGCGTAGATTAGAGGGATTAGCGGGTAAAACATGTAGGGATATGGGGGTGGGGCCTGGGTGGGATTGTGGTCGGTGCAGACTCGAATGGCCGAATGGCCTCTTTCTGTACTGTAGGGTTTCTATGATTTCTATGATTTCTATCCATGGATTACCAAAAAGAGGTAAAGATGCGGAAGGCCGGAAAGCACAGGGCAAAATCTTACCAAAAAATGGCAGAGTGTTGGTTCTAGCGTGTAAAATTGAGGGTTTCCCGCTGATGGCGCTGACATATTTTTGGTCCAAATCTTGCGACTTATTAATTTTTATGGGTTTCACGTCGCTCCAGTGGCACATTCCCTCTGATTCGCCCACCGCGTAACGAGCTAATTGCTGCAAGCACTGGGGAGGTCCATGTAAACAGCTCCCCAGCACTTGTTTCACAATGGCTGCAGGGGTGGCAGTCAAGATGCCAGAACCGCGCTTTACAGAGGGGGCCTTCACCAGACTGCTTGATGGAGTGGCACAGAATTGGCTTACCCTATACCCATTCTCCAGGAGAAAGCCATCCAGCAGGTCACCACTCTGTGGGACAACAGCCCTTCAACATATAGTGTGACTGAAAAAGGGTAAACAATAGATCTAGCTAGCATAGATGAAATATCAGAAAGAACGGAGATTTCTCAGATACAGTGGGCCCTATTTTACCATTTTGATTCTAAGTGCTGGGTGGACTTGAAACTGGGAGTGTTTCAGAACTGACTTTTAGACCCGTTCTTAGGTGCCCCCATACACACTCTGCCTGAAAAAATATCCGTGAGTCCGAATCATGCTGCACAAGCCTGTGGGTGGGGCTTAATGCGCCCGAAACCCTGCAGCTCCGATTGGCACCTCCAACTGCGCATGCGCAACAAAAAAAGATAGAATGCTGTTCCCCTGCCACATCCCTCCCAGGCCGGATAATGCCTTCACCTGGCCCCCACAGACATTGCCCCACCGCTACAACATTACTGACCCCCTTATTCCCCCGCCACCCAGACTGATCATGGGCCCCTCCACCCCATTCCCCCCAACTGATCTCCGGCAGAGTGGCAGCGGACCCCTCTTTCCCTCCAGTGATCTCAGGCAGAGTGGCAGCGGAGTCCCCTTCTCTCCCCTCCACCGATCTCAAGCAGCGAGCCATCGGATGCTCAGCACTTACCCCCTCACTAACTGGAGATCCCAAATCGGATTTTTATGGAGCATGTCTGTCTCGTACCAATTCTGGATGGGCAACGCAGTGGTAAAGTGCTGGTAAAGTTGGGGGCGCAACTCATTATGTCAATTTAAATGCATGCAAATGCACAAAACGCGATGGTAAAATCGGGCCCAATGGGTTGACACAAATCACCAATTATCAGACTGTTTTATGAAAAGAAATTTAGTACAAGAAATTGCTTAATGTATTGGAAGAGGGACATCTTTTATGATAGTAACAAAATGGAAAACTATTTTTGCTTTGTAGTTATGTTTTTATAAGTGTGGTAATGGGAATGTGGGATCTATAGTGTTAAAGCACATGACTTTGTTCCCATTTGTTTGAGTTGAGAAAAATGTGTTCTTGGATTTCTTGTTTGTAAAGTATCAATTTAAAAGAAGGAGAGGGAATCTGTCAATATATCAGCAATTTCATCCTTTAGCAATTACATTGTGATGCCAATTGCATCATTGAAGGCAGGTGATAACCATTGGTTCAACCTTCCAGAAGAGTATACATGGAGACTGCTGTAACAGTTGGTGTGGGGAAATTGAGGAGTTTATAATTCCACTCAGCTGGTTGAAGGATAAACTTGCTAAAAGTAAAAGATAAGCTGCTGCATTATTCCTCTACTGTACACTATTAATCTTAACGCAATTTGTCTGCTCTGTTTCCTCAGAACACAGCTGGATTTCTGTGGAACCCTGGACCTTTGCTTGAAATGCATGCTAATGAGTCAAGAAAGGGGGATCTTTCCTTTTTTTTAATTCACTTCCACTGGCTGAATATATTATGAAGCAATTTACATCCTACTTAAGCCTTGTGTGTGACTGGCAAATGTACAAATAATTCAATGATCGGTCCATCAACTGGGAAAAATTGCAAACATTAATTCTGTGTGCTTCTGTATCATTTTAATCTGGCAGTTTAGATAACCTAATGTGCTAACAGGAGGTCACCTAATGCCAAAGCAAGTAACTAACTGAGAAATTATCCTGCACCTTATTTCCATTCAAATCTGAATTTTCCATTAAAAGATTTTAGCAGGTGTCACAACTTAATTGCATCTATCTTTAGAATAAATAAATAACTGAAATAATTCAAGAAGAGAAAATTAGACTGAAAGGAAACCTGTAAAAAAATGTGATTTTATACAAATAAACACAGGTAACTTGAACATATCTTTCTAAATGATAGATCATGGATGTCAGTTCAACTGAAGTGATAATGAAATGGGTTTGGAGCTTTTAAAAGCCAATTCAGTGGGCCAGATTTTACCATTTTGAGTCTAAGTGCCGATCTGGGCATCAAATACATCCGCGCCTGGAATCCTCTTTCCAGCGGATCCATCCGCATTTTGCCGGCTCCAGTCCGATTCGTGCTGTGGGCGGGACTTAGCGTTGGCGGACCGATCGGAGCTCTGAACTGCGCATGTGCAGTTCGAAAAAAATCTGACAGAGCGCGCCCGGGTGCGAAAGAAAAATAAAGCAGAAAGCGGAGAGATCATCCTCTGGTCGGGGTGGTTCCGCTGCCAGTCTGCGGCCGATTGGTGGGGAGGGAGGGAGGGAGGAGGCAGGGGGGTCTGCCGCCACTCTGCGGGCAATCCCTCCTCCCCACCGGAGGAATGAATCCCTCCTGCCAGAGTGGACGTGCGGCCATGCCATCCCACAAAACCTTCAGCATGAAGTGATTCCTCGCTAAGAAGATGGAGCAGAACCGGCCGATTCCACAGTGGATCCGCATGAAAACTGGCTACAAGATCAGTACAAGTCCAAGAGGAGACACTGGAGAAGGACCAAGCTGGGCCTGTAAAGGGATACACCATCACTGGTACACTACCAGCCACAGATTATTCTTCCCTACAGGGGCAAGAGAGCAGGAGAGATGGCTGTGGCTGGTAGTGTACCCCTCCCTCCCCACCGATCAGCCGCAGACTGGCAGCGGAACCCCCCCCCCCCCCGACCAGAGGATGATCTGGGTCCCAACCCCCCCCCCACCCCCTTGTCCCACCCCCCACCCCCCTCCTCCCACCCGCCCCCCCACCCCCCCCCCCCCCCCCCCCACCCAACCAGAGGATGACCTGGGTCAGAGAGTCGTTGCAGGCTCTGAGCCCGCTCTTTGGAAGCTGCAGCGACGACTTCAGACTATTATTTACCAGGTCGTTAAAAACACGAATCCGAATTGGGCCAGAAGACGGTAAAGTGGGATTTGGCGGTAGAGTTGGGCGCGCAGTTCATTAAGTCGATTTAAATGCATGCCAATGCATTTAAATCGTCAGGCCGCCCAACTCAGGCGCGGGCCAGACCCGTGCCCGGATCGGGTGTCAGTAAAACCGCGATCTGCTTGGAAGCGGGTGCAGATCGCGGTATAGGCCCGATGCCCAACTTTACCGCGATTTTGCGCCCGAAAACGGGCGCGAAGTTTTGGTAAAATCAGGCCCAGTGTGTTACTTTATCAATTTGGTTCTATTCCATTAATCTTTTAATGTGTACCTGCTGATATTGTAGACTTTTTCACAACCCTACACACCTTCAGTCACTCACTGAAATCTTGCTACTGTTCATGCTGGTGGGATATTATGGTCTTGCCAATTATGCATCCCTGCCATGAGTTTCCTGACAGTGAGAGTGAGGGGTGTGTTCATTGGGAAACCCTATTGACAATGGTGGGACCATAACATCCTGTTGCCAGTGAGTGCATGCTGCCTCTGCTGCTATGAAACATGTTATGGAGTGGGAGAAAAATCCCACCCACTAATTTGAATTCAAGCTTGATTCATGATAATTTTATTAGCATCTTAAAATAATTTAGTTTCCTAAATTTCGCACATTAGATTTCTCACTATCCGGTAGGTTAACTGAAGACTTATGGTAAGTTAGTTTGGAGATTCCAGTAAACATTTACTGTTATTGAGGTAGGGAGTTTCTATTCACTCAGTTTCATGGTCTAAGTGCTATTTTTAGGCCGGAAGGTGACTTGCCGCCACAACTGAACCACATGTGACCAGCACTCACTGGATGAGATCATAGAAAAGTTACAGATAAAAGGGGTTCATCTGGCCTGATGGGGAGGTGGTGACATAGTGGTATTATCACTAAACTAGTAATCCAGAGACTCAGGGCAAGATCTGGGGAACTGGGTTTGAATCCCACCACAGCAGATGATGAAATTTGGATTCAAAATCTGGAATTAAAAGTCAAATGATGCCCACAAAGCCATTGTCGATTGTTGGGAAAACCCAACCAATTCACTGATGTCCTTTAGGGAAGGTAATCTGCCATCCTTGCCTGGCCTGGCCGACATGGGATTCCAGACACTCAATGTGTGTGGTTGACTCTCAAATGCTCTGAAATGGAGGGCATTTAGGGATAGACAATAAATGCTGGTCCAACCAACAACGCCCACATCCCGCAAATGAATAAAAAAATCTTATGTTAGCTCAATGCAATTTAGCTTGTACCACTCCCCATCCTTTCCTGCAGCCAGACAGTACTTTGCTTTTAAGAAGTGCAGTCTATCTTTAAATGGTACTAATCTTGCGTGAACTTGAATCTCGCGCTGAAGCCATTAGCAATTCAGTACAGTGTTCACTGCTGAGCTGCATGTCAAGATCATTATGTACACAGGCAGTACAAAGTTTGCATGCTGTCTGCATTATTATGAAGGGACGCAAGATAATTGCACATCATGATCACCACTCTGGATTCCGGGGGCTGTCCAATTTGTTCAATGTCTCCTTTTTTTTATTCCTATTATAATTTCTCTTGCCTCTACCCATAAGGAATCCACATTTATAGAGTCATAGAGGTTTACAGCATGGAAACAGGCCCTTCGGCCTAACTTGTCCATGCCGCCCTTTTTTTTAAAAACCCCTAAGCTAATCCCAATTGCCTGCATTTGACCTATATCCCCCTATACCCATCGTACCCATGTAACTATCTAAATGATAGTTTCATGGTAAGCTTAAATGATAAGCCTCTCCTTATAATTCAATCCATCAAGTCCCGGTAGCATCCTAGTAAATCTTTTCTGCATTCTTTCTAGTTTAATAATAACCTTTCTATAATAGGGTGACCAGAACTGCACACAGTATTCCAAGTGTGGCCTTACCAATGTCTTGTACAACTTCAACAAGACATTCCAACTCCTGTATTCAATGTTCTGACCGATGAAACCAAGCATGCCAAATGCCTTCTTCACCACCTGTGACTCCAGTTTCAAGGAGCTATGAACATGTACCCCTAGATCTCTTTGTTCTGTAACTCTCCCCAATGCCTTACCATTAATTGAGTAAGTCCTGCCCTGGTTCAATCTACCAAAATGCATCACCTCGCATTTGTGTAAATTAAACTCCATCTGCCATTCATCAGCCCACTGGCCCAATTGATCAAGATCCTGTTGCAATTGGAGATAACTTTCTTCACTGTCCACGATGCCACCAATCTTGTTGTCATCTGCAAACTTACTAACCATGTCTCCTATATTCTCATCCAAATCATTAATATAAATGACAAATAACAATGGAAACAGCACTGATCCCTGAGGCACACCATTGGTCACAGGCCTCCAGTTTGAAAAACACCCTCTACAACCACCCTCTGGCTTCTGTAAAGGAGCCAATTTTGTATTCATTTAGCTACCTCACCCTGGATCCCATGAGATTTAACCTTATGCAGCAACCTACCATGCGGTACCTTGTCAAAGGCCTTGCTAAAGTCCATGCCATTTACATTTGCTAATCTCAGCCTTTTTACATAACCTACAGAAGTATTTTTAAACTTTCTTTGATTTGATTTATTATTGTCGTGTGTATTGGCATATAGTGAAAAGTATTGTTTCTTGAGTGTTATACAGACAAAACATTCCATTCATAGAGTACAGGGGCGAAGGAAATGAGGGGGTGCAGAATGTAGTGTTACAGTCATAGTTAGGGGTAGAGAAAGGTCAACTTAATATAAGGTGGGTCCATTCAAAAGTTTGATGGCAGCAGGGAAGAAGCTGTTCTTGAGTGGGCGGGTATGTGATCTCAGACTTTTATATCTTTTTCCCGATGGATAAAGGTGAAAGAGTGTATGTTCGGGCTGTGTGGGTCCCTGATTATGCTGACTTCTTTTCTGAGGCAGTAGTGTAGACGGAGTCAATGGATGGGAGGCTGGTTTGTGTAATGGACTGGGCTACGTTCACAGCCCTTTGTAGTTTTTTTGCGAGCTTGGTCACAGCAGGAGCCATACCAAGCTATGGTACATCCAGAAAGGTTGCTTTCTATGGTGCATCTGTAAAAATTGGCTCTTTGTCTCTTATTTGTTTACAGCAATATCCTATTGTCTTTCTCTTTTTTTCTTTCAATTTCTTGCTCATCCTTGGCTGAATTGTAAAATCATCCCAATGATTAAGCTCACTATTCTTCTTTCTTTTTGGCAACATTCTAATACTACCTTTAACTCCTTTAGTTGAGCCACTTTTCCTGTCGGATTTTTATTCCCTAAGGAAATGTACAATCATTGCAAATTGAGTTAATGCTTCAAGCGTTTGACATAGCTCATTTATTGTCATATATTTTAACCTAGTTTTCCAATGTACTTTTTCCAACTTGGCCCCCATACTGACATAGCTTGAATTACACTGACAGTGAATTTAAGCTTATCAGTTGGGCTCACAGTGTGACATATTTGAGTGTACTTGGAGCTACAGAAAGAACATCACAGAATCAAATCATTTTATGGCACAAAGAAGGCCATTTGGCCCATCGAGTCTGCACCAGCGCTCCAAATGAGCATCATGACTTAGTACCATTTTCCTGCCTTTTCCCTGTACCTCAATACATTGTTTCTATTCAAGTAATCATCTAATGCCCTCTTGAATGCCTTGATTGAACCTGCCTCCACCACACTTCCAGGCACTGCATTCCAGTGCAGAGTCGAACCCATTGGTGCGCAGCAGCCGTGAATGGCAACGGGGACGCAAGATATTGCGAGAGGCCTAAAACATAATTTAAGCAGGATTTCCCCGAGTGAGTCCCCACACCCCACCCTCACCGCACCAATGATGTAACAGGTTCCTGCCATGCAACGTCAAGAACCCTATTTTAATACATTAGCACCTCATTTCCAGACCTCCCCAGGTCAATCATTCCTCCCCCTCCCACCCACCTAGTGTCCAAAGGTCCGTCGCCCAGAGCTGTCATGAGGGCTCCATTTACAAAAGCTTTTTAAAAATGGGAAACTGGCAAGCTCACCTCCAAGGCGAGTTTGGAGATAAGTGCAGCTCACCACAGGCCACTGCTACTATATGAGGAGAAAGGGCACTTGCGAGGGTGATGGGGAACCAGCAAAGGGCTGAATGGTGAGGGAGAGGCAGCAAAGGGTTGAAGGGTACAGGAAGCTAACTGGCAAATTACCTCAGGGTACAGATAGTTAACTAGCAAATGGCCAAAGGTGTGCGAGGAGTTAACTGGAAGAGGGTCAAAGAATAAGAATGGGGGTTGGGGGAAACCAACAGAGGTGAGAGGGTTGACCCAGCAGAGAGAAGTAACAGGCTAGGCAACTAAATTTTCTTAACCATTCTAACATTGCCGTTATATCTTGGCATATCCTCAGGATCCACCGCAGAGATAGAGGCAGCCTGTGGTTTGTGATGACCTTGGCAGGCATCCTCTGGTTGGATGAGACTTGGAGAGCCCCGGCCTGCTTTTGGGGTGCTGCTGTGTATTAGTGCCACCCTCTTCAGCCTGTGGGCCTGGTTTGTTTACAAGAAGAGGGTCACCTGGGTGAATGGCCGTGGACTATGCACCAGCTTCTCCTCCTCCCTAAGGGTGCACATGGGCTTTGGCATCCTCCTTGCGAGAGAGGAGGAGCTGGAGTGAGGGCGAAGTCCTGCTGTCCTCTGGCATGGGCTCTTGTGGATGCCTTGAGTCATGGAATTCATCCCCTCCACCAGAACTCTTGCACCAAGATCTCCACTGCAGCTGCCACCCTCAGTGTCGACCTGGCTGCCTCAGAGTGTCGGCGTGATCTTCTCTGACATTCTGCCTTCCAATCCGGGGAATGAAGCTGAAATCCCTTCCTCTGGACCCCTGAGGCATGACGGGGTCCAGAGGCTCCTCATCTGACTGAGGCTCAGCAGATTCCTAGCTTCCAGCAGTCTTCTGAATGCCAGCACCCTGGGATATCCCCACCTCTGCCTGCTGTAGCTCTGGAAGTGTGATGTACTCACCAGATTGTGACTCAGGGTGCTCTAAAACTGGATACCACCAAGGTGTGTGTCTCTGCACTGGTGGAGGGTGTGAGTGAACGCTGTGACAGGTCTTCAATGTCGGGGTCTGTGAATTCCTCTTCTGCATTGCTCTTGGGGCTGGAGTTGAGGACCTGACTGGTAAACTCCTCGTGCTGCTTCCCAGATGTGCTTGAACAGAAAGGCGGTCATTAGTGTGTGACATGGGCCTGGAAACAAGAGACATGACTCACAGCATTGTTGTCTGCTGGGGTGACGCAGTGCTAGATCCTCACTTGGTTTACCACCGCCGACCTCACCCTTAGCACAGAAACAGTCAACCTCCTCCCCAACCAGGTGGATGGCTCTGTCATCAAAGTCCATGCGGGTCTTCAGCTCTGGCACCCCTCTGTCCATCTGTGATCTCTCCCTCTTGTTGAGTCAACTTTTCCTGCATGAAAACAGACAGTGTTAGAAAAGGGTGAATGATAGGGCAATGATAAGTGAAAAGGGCAGATGATAAGGAAGCCTGGCACATATGGATGATGAGTGGGAGTGGCAAGGTAATAAGGAAACGACCCATAGAGGAGATGAAGATGTGAGTGGCAGGGTCCCTTGAGTTGGCAGTGAGTGAGCCCCCTGTGGATGTTTGATCTATTTGTGAGTGTGTGCGAGTCGAGTGATGAGAAGAGTGACTTATCCTACAGAATGCTAGCGATCATTCACCCTTTTCCAACACTGGGTGCCCATCCTTCTTTGCAGGGAGCTGGTGCTTACCAGTGCTGTCACCACCTCCCATGTAGAGTTGGTGACCTTAATTAAGGGTCTCCACTCTGTGCGTGGGTACAGAATGTGCTGACACTCCTTGACGGCATCCAGCAGTCTGCCACGCCTCCGTAAATCAAGAGGCCGACTTCTTTGCAGCCCTTCTCTTGGAGCATGAGCAGGTGGTCGGAGACCACTGGGGCAGCCTTTGAATGGAGTACCCTATTTATTTAAGTGCTCAGCTGATGGTGAATTAGAGGCCACTCACCACGGAGATGGCACAAAACTTGTGCAGAAATTTATTTTCTCTAACGTCCTAAGATACAATGGGAAAACCCGTCACCACTGCCCGAGGCTAAGCATCACTTTTCCTATCCGCGACCACACTCTGCCAAAATATGGGGAAATCCCATCCATTGTGTGAAATAGTCTTTTCTCAGGTCACATTTGCTTCTTTTGAAAATCACTTTAATTCTGTGTCCTCTCATTCTTGATCTTTTTACAGGCAGGAACAACTTCTCCCTATCTACTCTGTCCAGCACCTTCATAATTTTGAACATCTCTATCAAATATCTTTGCCTTCTTCTCTCCAAGAAGAACAGTCTCAAACTCTCTGATCTATCCTCATAACTGAAGTTTCTCATTCCTGGAACCATTCTTGTGGACCTCTCCTACATTCTCTCCAATGCATTCACATCCTTCCTATAGTGTGGTGCCCAGAACTGCACACAATATTCCAGCTGAGGTCTAACTAGTGTCTTGTACAAGTTCAGCATATTCTCCTTGCTCTCGTACTCTATGCCCCTATTAGTAAAGCCAGAATACTATTAGCTTTATTAACTTTTCTCTCCACTTACCCCTTATTTAACATTGCCTCCCCATGTTCTCCCTACAAAAATATGTCACCTCATACTTCTCTGCATTGAACTTCATCTGTCGCCTATCCACCCACTCCACCAATTTGTCTCTGTTCTTTTCACATTCGACACTGCCCTCCTCACAGGCTACAGAACTTTCAAGTTTTGTGTCATCCGCAAAGTTTGAAGTTATTCCCTGTGCACCAAGATCTAGATCATTAATGTATATTGGGGAAAACAAGGGTCTTAATACTGAGCCCTGGGGAACATCATTACGATGTGGAGATGATTTCACTCCATCTGACGAAGGGGCAGCGCTCCGAAAGCTTATAGTATTTGCTACCAAATAAACCTGTTGGACTTTAACCTGGTGTTGTGAGACTTCTTACGAACATCATTACGTACATTCCTCCAGCCCAAAAAATATCCATTGGCTGTTACTCTCTGTTTCTTATTACTTTGTATCCAAATTGCAACTGTCCCTTTTATTCCATGAGCTATAATTTTTCTCACAAGTCTGTTGTGTAGCATTGAATCAAATGCCCTCTGAAAATATATATGCACCACATTACTCCGTGTATTTTTGTTATCTCCTCAAAAAAACTCCAGCAAGTTAGTTAAGCATGATCTCTCTTTAAAAATCCATATTGGCTGTTCCTAATCAACCCAAATTTTTCCATGCGACTACTAATTATTTCCTCAATAATTGCTTCTAGAAGTTTGCCCACTACTGATGTTAAACTGACTGGCCTGTAACTGCTGGGGCTATCCTTACAACCTTTTTTGAACAAGGGCATAACATTTACAATTCTCCAGCCCTCAGACACTTCTCCTGTGTCTAGAGAAGATTATGGCCAGTTCCCCCTCTAATTTGCGCTCTCACTTCCTTCCATATCCCTGGATGCATCTCATCCAGTCCTGATGTCTTGTCAACTTTCAGTACCAACAGACTATTTAACACTTTCCATTTTGAACCCTTCTAGGGACAGAGTTTCCTCATCTGTCATCATGTCTTGAGCAGCCTTGTCTATCACAACGTGCCCTTAATTAAAAAGAAAAAACGAAAAGGGAAATTGAGAAAGGGAACTGCCCCCTCCCAGTTTCCAAGGAAACTAAGACTTAAACTGCAACTGGAAACCAAAACTTAATTGCAGGGTTAATGTAAGCCTACTTGTGACACTAATAAATAAACTTTAAACTTCATTCCGTGAACTTGCCCTCCACACTTAGTGGAAACTTGTTTTGCCCAGCCTAAACAAAGATTACATTCTTCAAGATAATTATATCATCCTGCACGTTAAATTTTCTGATTTATACCCTGCCCAATAGTACAGGTATTGTTAATGAGGTTCTAACTCTGAAATTTTTCCAGCCCTTGCGATTTAGCTCCACACAAATTTATTCCACATCGTGAATTTACAAAACAAAAATCCTTTCTCTTCTCTGTCTTTAACCCATACATTGTTAACTGGAGTACCAGCCCTTTTTACATGTGTTCATCCCCTCTGAGTAACAATTAATTCTCTTGGTCTCCCTCTGAAACCATGAATTTTATAATATCATGGGGCAGCACGGTGACACAGTGGTTAGCACTGCTGCTTCATAGTGCCAGGGACCTGGGTTCAAATTCCAGCTTGGGTCACTGTCTCTGTGGAATTTGCATGTTCCCCCTGTGTCTGGGTGCTCCAGTTTCCTCCCACCGTCTTAAAGACGTGCTGGTTAGGTGCATTGACCCGAACAGACGCCAGAGCGTGGTGACTAGGAGAATTTCACAGTAGCTTCATTGCAGTGTTAATGTAAACCTTACTTGTGACTAATAAATAAATCTTAATTTTTTTAATTAAAAAAATTAGTTCTATCTTTGTTGTTAATTTATTTTGTTGCAAACACTTCACACATTTAGATATAATGCTTTCAGATTTAACTTTTTTCGATATTTTCTTTTCCTTGCCGGCACTTTTGTCACGAAGCACTCTGTGCTTTCTCTATTAATTCTGCTTATCTTTATCCAGACCATGGGGGCCATTCTCCCATCCTGCCGTGCTAATTTTTTAGCATGGCTGGCCAGGAGAATCGCGTGTCGGCCCATTCGTGGGATTCGCACATGCGTTCCCAACGCGTGTGCATCTCCCAGCGCCGGATATCCGGCGCAGTCGGGACCACACTGGAAACCAGTGGGAACAGCAGATAAATCATTTTAATCTATTTTTAATCTTATTTAAATTATCGGGCCCGGGACTGAAGTCTCCGGGCCCGCGAGCATCTCCCATCCTGCCAGTACAAATTCACTCCGGCAGGGCGATCCTGGACGGGGGCGCGGGGGGAGGGGGGGCAGTGGTGGTTTTGGGGCTGACGCGGGAATGATCATGGGGGCCGTGATCAGGCCATGGCGGTGTCGGGAGAGGCAGCACTGAGAGGGCCCTGGGCTGTCCCGCAAACGGCGGGACTGACAGTTCGAGGCCACTGCACATGTGCAGAGTTCTGGAACTGTCAGACTCTGGTGTGAATAGGCCTCACCCACCCCTGAGCTTTTAATGATATTCACAATTGTGACCTCTGCATTACAAAGTGTGAGAGATTCTAGTCTGAACTCCCATTGAAAAAACAACCCTGATTTACACCAGTTTTCCCGCAAATTCAACACTTAGAACTTTTTTTGAGAGAATCGCCTCCGCCCTCCCCCCACCCGCACAATTTCTGTTCTTTTAACGGTAATTTTCTTCTACTCCTTTTGAATCCTCCTTTCCTGAATGCTTTCACCATCACCAAAAGCCCCCCGAAACCCAACCATTAGTTTATAGCCCCATCTACTGCCCTAGTTATTGGATTCCCCAGGACAGTGAATACACCCTGGTTTAAGTGGAGCCCATTCCAGATGAAGAACGCTCTTCCTGGAAGCTTGCCTTCAATACCATTCTTACAACCATACGATTCAAGTATGTTTGTCCTGATGCCAATTTGCACATGGCTCAAATAACAATCCAGAAGTTATTACCTATGAGGTTCTACACTTCCATTTGGACCTTGACTCCTCAGATTAGATGATTGACACCATCCGTTTTATACCATGCACTGCTTAAGACAAATTTCAACCTCTATGCATCTAATAACTTGGTGTATGTGTTTTTTCCAAAGTATTTAATCTAGTTTCCATTTTAGATAGGTTAAATTAAATGTTGAAATTAAATAGAGTGCTGCACTCCCTTTTGCTGAGACATCGCTTTGCAACTTTTTTTTAAGTTTAGGTTTATTTATTAGTGTCACAAGTAGACTTACATTAACACTGCAATGAAGTTACTGTGAAAATTCCCTAGTCGCCACGCTCCAGTGCCTGTTCAGGTACACGGTGGGAGAATTAAGCATAGCCAATGCACCTAACCAGCACGTCTTTTGGACTGTGGGAGGAAACTGGAGCACCCGGAGGAAACTCACGCAGACAGGGGGAGATCGTGCAAACTCCACACAGACAGTGACCCAACCCGGGAATTGAACCCGGGTCCCTGGCACCGTGAGGCAGCAGTGCTAACCACTCTCACAGATTCAAAGCCTCACTTTTCTGTACCACATCACTGTAGGCCTTGCCCTTTTCCATCACACTGCCCTTAGCCACAACTTTTTCCACCACACTGTTCTCAGTCCTGCCCTTTGCAAATACTTCTGTCTCAGCTTTGCCCTTTTCTACCACTCTGTTTTTGGCCTTGTCCTTTCCTACCAGACCACTCCAGCCATGCCCTTCTCTGCTCTGCTCTCAGATTCGCTCTTTTCTGCTGCTCTGGTTTTGGCCTGGCTCTTTGCTTCTGCTCTGTTCGCAGCTTCACCAATTTCCTCAGCTCCTTTGTTAGCCTCACATCTTTTTATCGTGCCACTCTTGACCTCGCCCTTTTCCGGCAAATACTGGAGTACAGGATAACATGAGGGCCGTTGGTCAGACCAGAGGAGACTCTAAGGGGAACAACTGGTACTGAATTGAGAGCTAAAATGCCAGAGGTTCCTTTTGCAATCAGAAGACATCAAAGTACATCAACCCATTAAAGGAACAGGTAATGGGGTTGATTATTTTTCTCATTTTCTGAGGCTAGGTATGCAATTGAGTCAAGGAAAGTAGGGTTTATTTTGACTCCATATGTTCACTTGCTGTGCGTAAAACAAAGCAGTTTGACAATTTTCATCAAGCCCCATTTCACAGAAGTGTTGCTCAGTACCAGGCTTTGGAAAGATTGACAGTCACACGAGGACCCATGCCAAAGACACAGATTTAGAGATTAGGCGATGCTACCCCCATTTAACAAGTGCTGAATGGAATCCTGAGGCCCAAGACAGGTGCACAGATTTGGGGAAATTTCCCACATCATCATACCCACATCTTTGAAAAGAGTCAAAGCATTGAATGTATTCAAGAGGCAGCTGGATATAGCACTTGGGGCAAATGGGATCAAAGGTTATGGGGAAAAGGCAGGATTAAGCTATTGAGTTGGATGATCAACCAGGATCATAATGAATGGCGGAGCAGGCTCGAAGGGCCAAATGGCCTCCTCCTCCTATCGTCTATATTTCTATATCGGCATCCATGTCCCGGGGATGTGGGTGTGAATGGAGTTGGTCTGCTACCTTTTGAAACAGTTTGGAGGCATCCGCAGGGGCTGAGGTTAGCTGGTTAAAAGCCCTTCTCAAATCTCTGAGACTTTGTCCCAGTTGTTTTATGCAATATTTGGCCCTTTAGCCCTGACCCCTCATGCCCCTTCACAACCTCACACACTCCCAATACCCCATCCATGCCAACATATGACTCCACACACCCCCAATCACCTCTCATATCCTCCATGCCAACCTATGTTACTCCCCTACCCTAATGGCCCCTCATAAACTTTTGTTCCTGAAAGCCCATTCAATACATTTAAATCCTCTCAAGTAGTTGCCCTCTTATAAAAGCAAACATTTGTCATTTATAGCACCACATCAAAGACCACCAATCTCTTAATATGTCTTGGAGCTGTCAATCAAACTGTAAACCTACAGCCCCCGTTGTGATAATGATAGATTTTGAAAGTAGTCAAGCAGTGATGGCATCCATCTATCTCAGGAGATGATGGCCTCTGATCTGAGAAGAACATAAGCACTAGGAGCAGGATTAGGCCATCTGGCCCCTCGAGCCGACTGCGCCATTCAATAAGATCATGGTTGATCTTTTCATGGACTCAGCTCCACCTACCCGTCCGCTCACCATAACCCTTAATTCCTTTACTGTTCAAAAATGTATCTATCCTTGCCTTAAAAACATTCAGTGATGTAGGCTCAACTGTTTCACTGGACAGGGAATTCCACAGATTCACAAGCCCTTTGAGTGAAGAAGTTCTTCCTCAGCTCAGTCCTAAATCTGCTCCCCCTGGGTGTATGTCCCTTCTGGATTAAACACGATGGCCGGAACTCTACCAGCTCGCCCGCACGGAATCAACGCGGGCGAGGGTCCAACAACGGAAATCTCCGTTGACCTCGGACGGGAATTCCCGGTCTTGCCCGAGTGAGGCTGTAAAATCACATCTCATCTGTTGTCACTGTAGAAGCTAATTGATGAATGGCAGTGCCTTCCACAGCTGGCACAGGTGAATAACATTGGCCTGAGGTTGACTGATGTTTTTTCTCCATCCAGCAGGCTCTCTTTTCTAACAGCTGCTTATTTCTCTTGTCCTCGACTTTTTCCAGGCCTTACTGACTGCTTGTCTCCAGGCACTATGGTCAGCCATTGGCACAACCCATGCATCAACTCTGAACTTTCAGCTGTTGGCATTCTTGTATCATGAACATGGGCAAACTGTTAGTGTCATTCTAATAGCAAGTTCACCTTAGAGTGTGTCTTTGGGGATGCATCCGTCTTCCCTTCAGCTCACACGGCCCAGCCAATGCAGTCACCACTGATGCAAGAGAACAAGTCTGCTAGGGATCCCAACATGGTGTAGGGATGGTGTACTTTCATGTTCAACTTTCTGTATTGCCAGGAGATCCAAAGTATTTGCCTGAGGTGGAAGCTCTTCAGACACTTTTCTTGGCCTGCATATGTTGTCTATGCTTCGCTACTGTAAATGTGCTGAGAATACAAGCCTGCCACAACAAACTAACTGTATTTTCAGTTAGCTTGTTGTTGGTCCACACTTGACTTCTCAACTATGACATTGTTGTATGATACCGTGTGTAGTTTGGCAGGTCTCACAAAAAGGCTCTGAGTCCTGTACAGTTTAACAGTGAATGTTGATTAACTATAAGTAACTATGTGCATATATACAGTACAAGTTGTAAGTTAGGATCTGTCTCCATGCTTGACACTACACATGTCTCTGTCCAGTAGGCCTAGATAGAGTGGACATGGAGAGGGTGTTTCCACTTGTGGGAGAGACTAGAACTCCAGGGCACACCTCAGAGTGAAGGGGCGCTCCTTTAAAACTGATGCGGAGGAATTTCTTCAGCCAGAGGGTGATGAATCTGTGGAACTAATTGCCACAGAGGACTGTGGAGGCCAGGTCATTGAGTGTCTTTAAGACAGAGATAGATAGGTTTTTGATCAATAAGGGGATCAAGGGTTACAGGGAGGAGGCAAGAGAATGGGGATGAGAATTCTGTCAGCCATGATTGAATGGCAGAGCAGACTTGATGGGCAAAATGGCCTCATTCTGCTCCTATATCTTATGGTCTTATAGTACAAGACTTCCTTCTGGACTCAGATCATGTGTTTCTGTACATCACACTGTGGGCAGAACTGTACTCAGTTCCATGTTAATCCTTTCATGCCAGACCCTTATACTACAGACATGACAGCTGCAGCGTTGGCAATTCTAGTGCTGATTTCAGCATCAAGTGACAAGTTGCTGGTAATTGTTGATTCAAGTTATGTAAAGCTGTTGATGATCCCCAGAGTGAAGTTACCAAAGCTAATGGACAAGTAGTAATAATACTATAATGATAGCCTTCAGGTTTATGTCAGCCGTTATTGAAACTGCAAAAGCTGATTGTTTTCAAATTCAGAAACAGAACAGAATGGATTTTTCTAAATTTAAAGGGCAGGAGATTTAAATAACTTGACAGCTTGATAGTCCCACAGATCTTATTTACCTTTTGCGAGCATTCATATCTACTCTTAAAAATCATTAAGTCAAATGCTATGCAAAACGGATTGCGCTCCAGCAAAAATGGGTTCTGTTTGAACTTAGTATTGAGCTTCTGCTGGGTTCGGATTTCCTCTGTGAGTGAATCATATCCTTCCCTGTTTCTCATACCAATGAAAATGGGACTTGGTGGAAATGAGAGGCCTTCTTGATCCAGCATTCTGGCACCATTTTGGGTAAAGTGCAGAGTCTCTATAACAGTGAAAATCCAGCCTAAAAATCCACTAAAGCCAATGGTGCAACACTTCTTGCATAAAAGTCCATAGCTGATTATATTGCTACCTGGTGCTCCTTAGGCATCCAAAGCACATGCCAGAACAATTCCAGAAGCTCATTATATTTGAAAAAGGGTGTTGCGCTTGTTATAGGACTCTCTTGTGCAATCAATTCATCCAATGACTTCTCATTACCTAATCTAACAGTCAATAAGGACCTTGCAGGAGGGCTTTATAAAGGGTTCATCCGCTCCATACATGTTAGTCATTGGTTTGACCTGTTAGGCTGCCGGTTAACCTTTGGGTCTTTCCAATGAATCCTAACTTCTGGGAACAATTTTGCTCTTGTTGCTGGACTACTTTAGTTTGCTTAAGAAAAAGTCATGTGTCATCGTGCGTGGTCTGATCTTTAGGGCAAGTGGACAAAGGGATCAGTGAAAAAGACGAGAGCAGCTATTGGAAAATTGTTGAAGAAGGCACAGCACAGAAGAACATACTCACAGTGAATCTTCAGGGTGCAATTCATGTACATCAGCTTCGCTGGGGAGCAACATGTGAGGTAAATAGTTTTCACTAAGTAGACTTATCAAGTAGGACATTATCATAATTTCCTGCACCATGGACACTAACCTTTGTGGAATAGGATGGTTCCAGGTTGCAGAAAGCAATATCTGGGAAATCATTGAGATTTTCCAATGCAGGAGAAAAATTAACATTATACTCTCAATAGACAAAGTGGGGTGTGGTTAGTTCAGTTGGCTAGATGATACAGAATGATGCATAGGTTCAATCCCCATACCAGCTGTGGCCTGCCTCCTTACCTTGCTCCATCTTTGATATTTCACGCCCCTCAATCTACATGCAACCAATTCTTTCTCCAATGGGCAGATATGCCTGTGGTCCTTAATGGATTATGACTAACTGTCAAATTGCCAATGGACAGAGCAATGCAAGATGAGAGGTAATATGTTTGTCTACATTTCTGATTTTCCCAGCGTTCAAGGTACCATCGACTTCATTCATTTTGCCTCACATTCTCCCTATCACCACCCTGCTATCGCTCTCACTAAAAATGGATTCAACTTTCTGAATATCCAACTTGTTTGTGGCCGAGTCCCCAGGGCATCATGAAGATTTGTGCCCGATTTGCAGGCAACAATCCTGATTCATTCATGCTGGATCTGTCGCCTGTGTTGCTTTTATTCCATACAGATTTTCAGTCACAGGCTGGCCATTAGGTGACAAGTGATATCACTCACTGACATGGCTCTTGACTCCTGACAGAAATCCAGGCACAGCTATAAAGCTGGCCTTTAATCAGAGACATATCTCCACCAGATATATTGATGAACAGTTCGCTGAAGGATCAACACTTACCAACAGCTGGATAGCAAGAAGTGGAAGGGGAGGAGGAAAAGAAGTAGAGTCTTCGAAAGTAACTCATCCAAGAGTCATTCATACCATACCTCTAACCTCCAAAAACCAAGAACTTAGCAATCCTTATCAAAAGACAGACCACATCCCAGAGATATCTGGCATTAAAGTATGCTTATTTAACAATTTTCAATAAACCATCTTTATATCCAGGTAGCTTTAGGAAGGATAAAGAATGGTTCAATGTCATGTTAGAACTGAATTCTGAGGCAAGACAGACTGAAATATTAATTTCTTTCTCTTTTAGAAATCGGGCAAATTGCTGTAAAGTCCAAACATTTTCTGGGGTAGAACTTACATCAGTTCTTCTGATCTACTGCCAAACCATGGGTGGAAAACCGGTGGAATCGCTGGAGGAACAGTGCAAATAACTGTTTGTCTATGTTTACTCTGTTTATCCAGCTCTCCCATAGATCTCTCATCAACATGTTGGCAGTGGATTGAGAAAACCCATGTGGACATTCCAGATGTGTTTTCAAACACATGAAACAAGAAATTTATGTTGGTGATGAGAGTGGATGAATACTTAATGAATAGCATAGCAATCTTGACTAATATGGCAATCTTGACTAATAAAAAGCATTAGGCTTTTTCAGCGGTTACTGCCAACTCTCATTTTTAGTTTATATTCAGATATTTTCTTGCATTGGGAATAAAAATTACTGCACTTTATAAACATTAAGATGAAAGTAAAAAAGCATAAAAGTGTGGTTTGTAGGGGCAATCATGGAGTACTGAATTTTGTGTTGTCATATGCACCTAACTGCCTTAATTCTGGAATTTGCCATCAATTATACGTTTATTGATTCTTCATGTCAGGCCTTATACCTGTCCCCACGCATATTGGCAGTTCAAATACAAGTGTCAAGGATTCTTTCCCTGGCTAATGCGTGGAAATAAGCAAAAAGCACCGCATGCAAGCAAACAATGGAAAACAATTTTGAAAGTGGCAGAGTGGGTTATGTTGCTGTAAACATACATCCAAAAATAGGGCTCTTCACAAGTCAGAGGAGTACACCAAAGTAAATCCACTCGTACTGTTTAATTTCTAAACCCAGGCAGTTCCATGATATAGTGACAGAAAAACAGAAATGAAAAGTGGAGTGGCAAAGCAGAAAAATAAAACAGAGAGAGTTTAGTCTTTTTTTTAACATAGACTGTTGGTGGGATTTGAAAAACTCTATCAGAAACACTGGTAAAAGTGGGATTGAAAGGATTTTTAAAAGTTAAGTTTATTTATTAGTGTTACAAGTAGGCTTACATTAACACTGCAATGAAGTTACTGTGAAAATCCCCTAGTTGCCATACTCGGGCACCTGTTGGGGTACACTGAGGGAGAATTTAGTATGGTTAATGCACCTAACCAGCACGTCATTCAGACTATGGGAGGAAGCCAGAGTACCCGGAGGAAACGCACACAGACACACGGAGAACGTGCGGTCTCCGCACAGACAGTGAACCAAGCCATGAATCGAACCTGGGTTCCTGGCGCTATGAGGCAGCAGTGCTGACCACAGTGCCATGTGCCACCCGAAAGGATGTAGATAAAGGTTTTCAAAAGAATGGAGAGTGAGCAGAGGAATGATGAAGTGAACAGCTCTTTTAGAAAGACAGGGGCCGATTCTCCCATGTTTGGGGGCAGTCCCGACCCTCCCCCTCCTGCAGCCCTGACCACCCCCCATCCACCCCAGCAAGCTGCCTCCCCCCCACTCCGATGGTCAGTCCTGATCGTTGGCCTCTCTCCCTCTGTCATTCAGCCCAAATGCAGAGTGGCAGCAGGACCCCCCAGCCCCACAGATCACCCCCAGAGGCCCCACCCCCATCAGGCCCTGCCCCCTTAGGCCCCGCCCCCTTGGCACTGCCTAAAATGCCTCCCTGGGTATTGGCACTTTTCCCTTTGGGCATTGCTGGGGCCCAGGCTGGCACTGCAAAAGTGCCAATGCCCAGGGAGCACCACCCCACCGCCTGACTCTCGATTGCTCTTCCCTTCACTCCAGCGGGGTTGGGGCTGCCAGCACTCTGCAAGTGGGGTGCTATAGTAAGCCCAGTTGGAGTGAACCACTCCTGGCAGGGGTGGGAGAGGGCAGACACTAGCGGACCTGGAGGTTTCAGTCCTAGGCCTGCTAATGGGATTTAAATGATATTAAAATTAGAGTCTGCATACATTACGCAGCTCCGCACGATTCCCGGAAGCCCAGCGCAAATCGCGCAAATTGGCCGCTGCTAGTGTCTCCCGGCCCACTGCAGTAAAAAAGCAGCGCAGCAGGATGGGAGAATCGCCCCCACAGTGTAGGCACAACAGTCTAAATGGCTCTGTTCTGTATTGCAAAATTCCACGGAGGGCAGAGAAATTTTATGGACAATAGAGAAGCGGCAGCCTATTTCATACTCTGCTCAATTTTCATTGACTGCAAAGGAAGGTAAAATTGAGTAGGGTGTGAAGTGGGCCACAGATTCACTATCACTCATTTGGATACTGCCCAAGAGCAATTTCACCCTCCGTTATGCTGTGGATGATAATAAAACCCATTAAGATACCTGAGAACAAAATCTCCCTCTCAAAACGTTGGTGTCATTCGTGCTGAAGAGAACAATTCTTCAGGTAAGTGTAAGGCATATGTCCAATATTTCTTTCAGCTAAATAAAAGTTGTATTTTAATAGCTTCCTTTATTACATCTCGCCCCAGAGAGACAAATGAATAAGAATGCCCCCGAAAAGATCAGCTCACCTTAAAACATTCTGGTGAATGATAGAAGCTCCAGGCTGTGATCTATATTATAATCAGAAATGGATAGCCGTGTAGGTCTATTTCACATTCAGATCATTGTTATTTTTGCATAGTTTGATTACTTCATGCATCAATGATTTTTCATAAATGTTAACAGTCCTCCTGATGTGGTTATGTCGGCTGTGATACTGGCTTCCTGCAACTGAACACACATTAGCTGTCACGCTGCAGGATTGGAGCTGGCCTATTTGACGTTAGAAGGTTCTGCAATGCCCTTCTCAATGAGGTATGAAGAAATTGAGCAAGTCTCATGAGAGAGAACGAGAGCCATCAAACCAGCTGGTCAAATATGACTTGGGTGATTATGTGTGGTTTTATCAATGTTACCTAGAAACAGGTCAAAAGGATTTTTGAAACATTTAAATTGTTCCTCATCTTTGAAAAAATTATTTTCATGGATTGTGGAGTTCCCAGTGGGTCCCTGCAGCAAATGCAATGAGGTAGATCCTGGGTAGCACCATCTGGAGATTGGAAGTTCTGAGCCAGTGCGTCACTATGGAAGGTCTGGTGTAGCTCATGAGATTTCACTGGTTGGCCAAGCGGCACTTCTTCAGTGTCCGTAAGCTGCAATGCAGAATGGGAGGGATGGGGTGGGGGAAGTGAGTGGGGTGAAAAACAAAACGTTCACACGCAAGGACTGCTTGGGAAATGCCAGGGAAGTTCAAACGTCCGATGAGCAATTACCCTGCATCAGGAACTATCCAGAGACTTTGGATGGATCCAACTATTTTAGCAGAATAGTTCTGCAAGAAATGTTAACAGAATTAAAACCACTTCTAACTCCTGGGCAGCCATTGTACTGATCCCTTCTACTCCCCCACCCCTTCCCACTTCCACACCCTCACTCGATCCCCCAACTAGCCCCCATACTGGACTCTCTAACTACACCCCTCCCCAACCCCTGGACTACCCCACACACCCCTACTGGATTCCCCAGTTACCACCTCCCCCACCTCCGCCATGACTCCTAGCTTCACTTCCACCCACTCTGAGTACCCCCCACTCTCCCATTGGACCCACTGCCTACTCCACCCAACTTTGGGTCTACCCAATAACTACTACTCCAACTACCCTCCCAACCCCCCAACTGGCCACCCAATACCCCTGACCATCCTAACCCTGACTCACCACCTGATCACTCTCTGACCCCCCCCCCGACCCATCCTACCCTGTTGACTGATCAGTTGAACCCCCGACACAGCCCACCTCCTCATTCCAACACCCACCACCCAAAACCCCTCAACAGAACAGACTCTGTCAGACCCCTGTTTAATATGATGATGGAGCAAAACTCTGAATTACAGACAGACATATTGAAATTTTAAATAAGACATATGTTTATTAAAAATGGATACACAAGGCAAAGATGGCTGAGGATGTAAGTTCTGAGAATGTAACTTCAGTGACTGTCAAAGTATTTCTTGTGTGGATGATACTAAGTCCTGGGAGACAATGGAGTATCACACGCATTTTCCAGAGGTGGACTTATCAAAGACATAAAGCAATTGACTGTAATCTCCTATGGAGATAAGAACATAAGAACATAAGAAATAGGAGCAGGAGTAGGCCATCTAGCCCCTCGAGCCTGCCCCGCCATTCAATAAGATCATGGCTGATCTGACGTGGATCAGTACCACTTACCCGCCTGATCCCCATAACCCTTAATTCCCTTACCGATCAGGAATCCATCCATCCACGCTTTAAACATATTCAGCGAGGTAGCCTCCACCACCTCAGTGGGCAGAGAATTCCAGAGATTCACCACCCTCTGGGAGAAGAAGTTCCTCCTCAACTCTGTCTTAAACCGACCCCCCTTTATTTTGAGGCTGTGTCCTCTAGTTTTAACTTCCTTACTAAGTGGAAAGAATCTCTCCCCCTCCACCCTCCACCCTATCCAGCCCCCGCATTATCTTATAAGTCTCCATAAGATCCCCCCCTCATCCTTCTAAACTCCAACGAGTACAAACCCAATCTCCTCAGCCTCTCCTCATAATCCAAACCCCTCATCTCCGGTATCAACCTGGTGAACCTTCTCTGCACTCCCTCCAATGCCAATATATTCTTCCTCATATAAGGGGACCAATACTGCACACAGTATTCCAGCTGCGGCCTCACCAATGCCCTGTACAGGTGCATCAAGACATCCCTGCTTTTATATTCTATCCCCCTCGCGATATAGGCCAACATCCCATTTGCCTTCTTGATCACCTGTTGTACCTGCAGACTGGGCTTTTGCGTCTCATGCACAAGGATCCCCAGGTCCCTTTGCACGGTAGCATGGTTTAATTTGTTTCCATTGAGATAGTAATCCCATTTGTTATTATTTCCTCCAAAGTGTATAACCTCGCATTTATCAATGTTATACTCCATTTGCCATATCCTCGCCCACTCACTCAGCCTGTCCAAATCTCTCTGCAGATCTTCTCCGTCCTCCACACGATTCACTTTTCCACTTATCTTTGTGTCATCTGCAAACTTCGTTACCCTACACTTCGTCCCCTCCTCCAGATCATCTATATAAATGGTAAATAGTTGCGGCCCGAGTACCGATCCCTGCGGCACGCCACTAGTTACCTTCCTCCAACCGGAAAAACACCCATTTATTCCGACTCTTTGCCTCCTGTCAGATAGCCAGTCCCCAATCCACTTTAACACACTACCCCCAACTCCGTGTGCCCTAATCTTCTTCAGCAGTCTTTTATGGGGCACCTTATCAAACGCCTTTTGGAAATCCAAAAACACCGCATCCACCGGTTCTCCTCCATCAACCGCCCTAGTCACATTTTCATAAAAATCCAACATGTTCGTCAAGCACGACTATGGGAGTTGCTTATCATCTCAGCAGAAATCATGTTCTGTAAATGCCCCGCCATTCAATAAGATCATGGCTGATCTGACGTGGATCAGTACCACTTACCCGCCTGATCCCCATAACCCTTAATTCCCTTACCGATCAGGAATCCATCCATCCACGCTTTAAACATATTCAGCGAGGTAGCCTCCACCACCTCAGTGGGCAGAGAATTCCAGAGATTCACCACCCTCTGGGAGAAGAAGTTCCTCCTCAACTCTGTCTTAAACCGACCCCCCTTTATTTTGAGGCTGTAAATCATGTTCTGTAAATTGTGTGGCTTTTGCTACCAAATAAACCTGTTGGACTTTAACCTGGTGTTGTTAAACTTCTTACTGTGTTTACCCCAGTCCAACGCCGGCATCTCCACATCATGTAAATGATATCCCAGACCTATTGTGAGTTCTCCCCTTTTTCCAGGAATACCTGGAGACTGGGATAAAACACCAGCTGAAAACTTGATCAGGATGGACTAATGCTGGATATGTCAGAGTATGTCACACCGAAGCAAGAAAAGGCAGTAGCAGTCAGCCCTGCAAAGTTTGTAGCGAACAGCCTCGCCCTCCCTCTGATTGCTGAAGGAAGCAAAGTCAAGCAGGACAACTTCTGTCAATTAACCTGCGGAACCAAGGAATCTCAAAACCAATGATTCAATCATCAAAGTCAGCACAACTGGAATCATGACTGTCGAACAGTGTTTCACTATCTATTCCTCATGGACAAGTCAAGACTAATTCGTATATCTTTTTCTTAAACTTATTTCTGGACCCAATTCTCATTTCTAATTTGTGTTTATGAATGCATGTTTTATTATTGACTTTGCGTTTGTCATTAATAAACTCATTCTTTCTTTAAATCAAGAAAGTCTGGTTAATTGGTTCCTCTTAAAACATAAATACATTAGTACTGGGAAACGGTATCTGCAAGAAGGGATCATTTTGAAATAATCAACCGAGGGGGTTGAACAAAGAAAAGGAGCCAGTTCACCCAAGGGGCAGAACAATTTGAGGATACCGCATCCAGAATTTAACAAACTGAATCAGTTCAGATATAATCCCTACAGTGCAGAAGGAGGCCATTCAGCCCATTGAGTCTGCACCAACTCTCTGACAAAGCACCTTTACCCAGACCCTATCCCCGTAACCCCACATATATACCCTGTTAATCTCCCTAACCTGCACATATTGGGACACCAAGGTCCAACTTAGCAAAGCCAATCCACCCAACCTGCACATCTTTGGACTGTGGGAGGAAACCCACGCAGATACGGGGAGAATGTGCAAACTCCACACAGACAGTCACCTAAGGCCGGAATTGAACCTGGGTTCCTGGAGCTGTGAGACAGCACTGTTAACCAATGTGCACACACACACACACACACACACACACACAATGGCGGGAACCTGGAACCTCGCCCAGTCATAACAACTTACACACCTATCTTCTGTCACAAAGTGACAGGGACCTTTACCGAGCTAGTGATGTAATAAATAGAACATGGCTTCATTTTGTCCTGCTCTGCTGTCTTCAACTGAAGACCTTGTGAACCCTCTGCACTGCACTTTCATGGGGAAGCCTGACTTGGAAGGCTGTGTGCAAAATGTGCAGCTCTCAAATAAGGTAAGTAAAAATGAACAGAGTGGTAATCCGATTATGAATGCCCCTCCTCAGAAGTTCAGTCTCACTGTTACTTGATCTACCATCACAATGCCCAACTCAGATCCTGGCATATGCATATGTTTGCAGGTAGTATAGAGTCAGAACCAGCAAGGAGTGAATTACCAGGCATGTGTTGGCTGCAACCAGAACAGGGGGAAAGAATAAACGCAGAAAATACCAGAAAACTCAGCCAATCTGGCAGCATCTGTGTAGAGGGAAACAGAGTCAATTGTTCCGGTTATAACCTTATAACCTCATCATAATGGAACGGGGGAAAGAATAGTTTATGCCTGAGCTTATTAGAGAGTGAGATCACAAATAGGTTCTATAGCAGAGGACTCAGATGAGGACATCGAAGCAGTGGAGCACAGGAGAACATTGATGGACATGAACACTGAGATGCTTGGTGCATCAGTAGGCCTGTCATAGACTCTACTGTCAATGTTGAGGAACATTGAGAAACGGGTACAGCTGATCACTGCAGTTGTGGATATTGCCAGGATAGCGGACATTCTCTGACAGCATCTTCTGGAGCCATTGCACATTACCAGCGTGGAAACCATTAAAGTTCCAGTAACGTGTAAAGTCCACAGAGCCATGTGTGTGCAGTTGACTGCACCCATGGGAATCCCTTCTTCCTGGAAAAGCCACATCTTCTCTTCTCCTGCCTCTCTCTGGCAAGTGAGAAGACGATGAAGCCACCTTTCCTTCTATACAGGACCTCTGATGCAGCAATGCATTGCAAACTGGACAAGGTTGAAAATGTCACCTACTCCTGCCTGGAAAGTTCCACCAGCATAGCAATTGAGAGCCACAGTGATCCACATGGCCACTGGCAGCATTGTCCTCATCCAACTGAGGTGCTGCAAGTCAGGTTATAGGAAGCAACAAGGTTCACTGAGCCACCCCCTTGGAGAAACTCAGACACCTCTGACACTGCTCCTGGCCACGTTGGAGATAAGAGGAAATGCTTCCTAAAGATTGTTGGTGGGCAGGCCCTCCTACTGAGAGCCCTCCTTGCCCCACCCTCAGCACACAAATTCCCTTCTCTGCAGCCCGTGCTCTATTTCCAAGTCATGTTGCAGCCAAGGAGCAATAACTATAGCCCCGATAACTTAAGCAGACGTTTTCCAACAGGCATTCCAATTCCTCTGACCTCCTTGTCAAGATTCTGCACCAGGCCCTTGCAAATTCTAAAGATTTTCAAAATTCCTTGAATAACACTCAACACAGTACATCCACTAACTCTGAACCAGCAAGAGAAAATCTAAAGCACCTTACCTGAAAGGTGGAAGGTTAGCCTTTTAAATAACATCAGTGGGTGGGTCACTTTTGAGCTTCACGCATGTTGGGCTGAGAATGATAACAAGCGAGTGGAAGTCAGATTCACAGAATACAAGAGGGCCAATAGTGCAGCAAATCAGCATTAGAGGCTGGTTGACATGATCCAGCCACTCTGCATGTTTCCAATGCGTAGATGCACGGTATTTCAACTCTGATGTCCCCAAGACGCACTCAAGGTGGCCAGACTTCGCTAGCATTATTGTAGTTCCCGTAACATTAACACCAGTGGCATTACAAAGCCCAATTTCGCAACCATGACAGCTTCAATAAATTTGTATCAAAGGAATTTGATATGAAAACATTTGCAGATCAGTGTGCTAATATTGGATATTGCTAGTCAGTCCCACAGGTGAGATTTGAACTTTGATTGGCAAGTCATCCTTGCAAAATAATTGATTGATAGCATCTTAGACTGAGCAACTTTTTGTGATAGTTTAAGACCACAAACTTAAAGCTTTTGTATCAATTTTTCCCCAGACACAATCTCACTGACATTAACTGCTTCACAATACTTAAGTGATAATTCATTCCTCCTACTCTATCTTGAAGTTTTTGGAATTGAGAATAGAAAATGTTAACTGCAAATATATTAGCTATAAGCTAGTATCCACTGGGAACTGCTCTGTCACTCATTTTATTGTGAAATCTCGATGCAGACAATTAGAGAAATAGAGATGTTCTTAGCAGAGGTTGGGAGTATTCAGTGGGGCATGATTTAGTCAACAGAGTTGTAGTCGGAGCCAATAAGAATTTGCGAGAAGGTACAGTAGGCCATTGGCACCTTCTGCATTTAGGCTTGCAAAGTGCAATTTTATTTCCACCAAATTATTGTTCATGCACTGAAGGTGAAAATTACCCCATTTGCTTACAATTATTTTATACAACAGCCAAATAATAGAGATAAATTGATTGTAGGCGGAATAAGCTGAATGTTGAGTGAGTTCTTTTTAATGTTGAAAGTGAACATTTTTCCTTGCTCTCTACCCTCTGTTTCATTTAGCCGTTTTGCAGGAAAAAAAAATGTCACATTTATTACAAGCATCAATATTCAGTTGAATGAAGTGCTGTGAAGCATAGAACATAGAACATAGAACATAGAACATAGAAAGCCACAGCACAAACAGGCCCTTCGGCCCACAAGTTGCGCCGATCACATCCCCACCTCTAGGCCTATCTATAGCCCTCAATCCCATTAAATCCCATGTACTCATCCAGAAGTCTCTTAAAAGACCCCAACGAGTTTGCCTCCACCACCACCGACGTCAGCCGATTCCACTCACCCACCACCCTCTGAGTGAAAAACTTACCCCTGACATCCCCCCTGTACCTACCCCCCAGCACCTTAAACCTGTGTCCCCTCGTAGCAACCATTTCAGCCCTTGGAAATAGCCTCTGAGAGTCCACCCTATCCAGACCCCTCAACATCTTGTAAACCTCTATCAGGTCACCTCTCATCCTTCGTCTCTCCAGGGAGAAGAGACCAAGCTCCCTCAACCTATCCTCATAAGGCATGCCCCCCAATCCAGGCAACATCCTTGTAAATCTCCTCTGCACCCTTTCAATGGCTTCAACATCTTTCCTGTAATGAGGTGACCAGAACTGCGCGCAGTACTCCAAGTGGGGTCTAACCAGGGTCCTATAAAGCTGCAGCATTATCTCCCGACTCCTAAACTCAATCCCTCGATTAATGAAGGCCAGTACGCCATACGCCTTCTTGACCGCATCCTCCACCTGCGAGGCCGATTTAAGAGTCCTATGGACCCGGACCCCAAGGTCCTTCTGATCCTCTACACTGCTAAGAATGGTACCCTTCATTTTATACTGCTGCTCCATCCCATTGGATCTGCCAAAATGGATCACTACACACTTATCCGGGTTGAAGTCCATCTGCCACTTCTCCGCCCAGTCTTGCATTCTATCTATGTCTCGCTGCAACTTCTGACATCCCTCCAAACTATCCACAACACCACCTACCTTGGTGTCGTCAGCAAACTTACCAACCCATCCCTCCACTTCCTCATCCAGGTCATTTATGAAAATGACAAACAGCAAGGGTCCCAGAACAGATCCCTGGGGCACTCCACTGGTCACTGACCTCCATGCAGAGAAAGACCCCTCCACAGCCACTCTCTGCCTTCTGCAGGCAAGCCAGTTCTGGATCCACAAGGCAACAGCCCCTTGGATCCCATGCCCTCTCACTTTCTCAAGAAGTCTTGCATGGGGGACCTTATCGAACGCTTTGCTGAAGTCCATATAGACCACATCCACCGCTCTTCCTTCGTCAATGTGCTTGGTCACATTTTCAAAGAACTCAACCAGGCTCGTAAGGCACGACCTGCCCCTGACAAAGCCGTGCTGACTACTTTTGATCATACTAAACTTCTCTAGATGATCATAAATCCTGTCTCTCAGGATCCTCTCCATCAACTTACCAACCACTGAGGTTAGACTCACCGGTCGGTAATTTCCCGGGCTGTCCCTGTTCCCTTTCTTGAATATAGGGACCACATCCGCAATCCTCCAATCCTCCGGAACCTCTCCCGTCTCCATCGACGATGCAAAGATCATCGCCAAAGGCTCCGCAATCTCCTCCCTCGCAGAAATGGAAGAATTCAGCAAAAGGCTGAATTCTTCTATTTCTGCATAGCTGTCTCGTCAAATATTAATGTTTATTTATTATTCTCTTTCATAATTAGTGGCATTTAGAATTATTAAAAATATATCCTGTGTAAATTTAAGCAATGAAAAATATTTAAACCAAATATCCTTTAAATCTTAGTCTATTAAAATGTTGCTTTTCTTGTTCAATCAAGCTTTTCATCAATGAATGCATAATAAGGCCTGAGAAGAACTTGACTTCAGGAAACTCAGTGTTGTCAATGTGTCATTCAGGCTGACATCTCCCTAATAGGCATGAATACAGATAATTCCTGTGAAATCAGTGTCTGCTTCTTATTCCTTTTAGAGAAATGTAATAGGCACTCTTTGAAATGTAAAAATGCAAAGATTTTAGGCTGTGAAAATTTGCTGGACCGAAAAATCAGCACAGGGATCATAACGTGGTAGTAACCCTTGCCCATAGTTTGAGTTGCAGGCTGCACTCAAACTTCGTGTTGCCGGCTCATTGAAATAGCGATAGGCACACTGTTGAGTATTTGCACACCTGAGCAGGAGGTGCACAGTAGTGAGAGGTGAGCATGAGTTCAAGTTCGTTGGCTCCGCTTAAAGGCAGAATCTTTTAAATCATGAGCAAAATGATGGAAAGAGTCATTGACAGTGCTATTAAATGGCACTTAGTCAACAATAACTGTTCACTGACAGTTTATGTTCTGCCAGGACCACTCAGCCCTTAACCTCATTAAAGCCCTGACAGAATAAAATAGGATCCCTTCAGTGCAGAAAGAGGCCATTCAGCTCATCGAGCCTACACCAACAACAATCCCATCCGGGCCCTATACCCATAATCCCATGTATTTACCCTGCTAATCCCCCTGACACTAAGGGCCAATTCATTAAATTTTACATGGCAAAACAACCTAACCCACACATCTTTGGACTGCGGGAGGAAACTTGAGCACCCAGAGGAAACCCATGCAGACACGGGGGGAACGTGCAAACTCCACACAGACAGTCACTCAAGGCCAGAATCGAACCTGCATCCCTGGCACTGTGAGGCCGCAGTGCTAACCACTGTACATTGTCAAAAGAGCTGAATTTAAGAGATGAGGTGACAGTGATTGCCCTTGCCATAAATGCAGCTTTTGACCAAATGTGGCATCATGAGGCTATGGCCTAGTGGTATTATCGGTAGGCTAGTAATCCTGAAACTCAGCTAATGTTCTGGGGACCCAGTTCGAACCCCACCATTGCAGATGATGGAATTTTCAATAAAAAAATCTGGAATCTGCTGATGACCATGAAACGATTGTCAACTGTCAGAAAAATCCATCTGGTTCACTAATGTCCTTTAGGGAAGGAAATCTGCTGTCCTTACCTGGTCTGGCCTACATGTGACTCCGGAGCCACAGTAATATGGTTGACTTTCAAATGGCCTCGGGCAACTCGGGATGGGCAATAAATGCTGGCCAGCCAGCGACGCCGTGTCCCACGAAAGAATAAAAAAAAGAAGCCCGATCAATGCTGGAGTCAATAGGAATCAGTGGAAAAGCTCCTCATTGGTTGGAGTCATACTAACACAAAGGAAAATGGTTGTTGGAGATCAATAACCTTGGCTCTAGGGCATCACTGCAGGAATTCATCAGGGTAGTGTCCTAGGCCCAACCATCTTCATCAATCACCTTCTCTCCACCATCAGTTCAGCAGTGGGGATGATTGTATAACGTACAGCATCACTTGCAACCATTTCCTTTGATGCTGGAGTCCGAGACCATATGCAGGAAGACCTGGACAATATCCAGCCTTGAGCTGACAAGGGGAAGTAATATTCACACAAGTTCAGGCAATGACCATCTCCAACAAGAGAAAATGTAACCATTTCCCCATGACATTTAATGCCATTAATATCATTGAATCACTCACTATCAATATGATTGACCAGAAACTTATCTGGACGAGCCATACAAATACTGTGATTATAAAAGAGCAGGTCAGAGGCAGAGAGTAATCCATCTCCTGACTCAAAGTCCCAAAGCCTGTGCACCATCTACAAGGCATAATTCAGGAGTGTGATGCAATACTCTCCATTTGCTTCGATAAGTGCAGCTCCAATAACACTCAAGAAGCTTGACACCATTCAGCATGCTATCCACAACCTAAAAACATTCACTCTGTCCACCAGTGATGCAGCAGTGAGCACCAGCTACACGGTGCACTGCAACAACTCACCATGAGCACCATGATGGCACAGTGGTTAGCACCTCTGCCTCTCTGTGCCAGGGACCCGAGTTTGATTCTGTCCCTGGGAGGCTGTTTGGAGTTTGCATGTTCTTCCCGTGTCTACGTAGGTTTCCTCCGGGTGCTCCAATTTCCTCCCACAGTCCAAAGATTTGCAGGTTAGGTGAATTGGCCATGCTCAATTGCCCCTTAGTGTTCAAAGGTGGATAAGTTAAGTGGATCAGCCATGGTACATTCCCCAGGGTTACGGAGATAGGACAGGGTGTTGGCCTGGTTAAGATGCTCTTTCGGATAGTCGGTGCAGATTCGATAGGTCGAATGGCCTCCTTCTGCACTGTAGGGATTCTATGGTTCTATGGCTCTTTCAACAGCACCTTCCAAACTCATGGCCTCTGTTATCTAGAAGGACAAGCGTAGCAAATGCATGGGAACACCACCACTTGCAAGCTCCCTTCTAGGTCACACATCATCCTGAATTGGAGCTTTATCACCATTCCTTCAATGTCAAAATGATGGAACAACCTTCCCGAACAGCACTGCGAGTGTATCTACACCACATGGACCGAAGCAGTTTAAAAAGCTGGCTCACCATCACCTTCTCAAGGGCAAATAGGGATGGGCAATAAATGCTGGCTTAGTCAGTGACACCCACATCCTTTGAAGTAATATAAAAAAGGCCAGTTGAGTGCCACAATCTTGCTGTCATGTGGTCAAAGCCCTTGCCCCATGAAGTGACCATAAAATGAAGAGAAGGCAAACAACACAGTCTGCTTCTGGCCTGACTGTCCATGACTGACTCATCCACTAGTGAATAGAACTTCAACCACCACAGACACAATGGGCCGAAGGACCTTTTTCTATGCTACATACCTCTATGACTTTATGAAAGTTCATCTTCGCAGCCACTGGTAATGTCACTGGCTTGCTGTGCAGTTGCAGTTCAGACTGCAGCAGGTGAAAGGTTTCAGTGAGGTCCTCCTGGGGGAGTGGTGACATCTGATGGATTTGAGAGAGTTTAGCGCATTGTTGAGACCTCAACATGCAAACCAAATAGGGGTCCGAGATCTGTGCATGACGTGAGTCAGACCAATGCAGGGATATTCCTGGAGGCAGTCTTCTGATCATGGATCAGTGGAGGCCTTGTGGCACAATGGTAGCGCCCATACCGCTGGACACAAAACCCCAGGTTCGAGTCCAACGTCAGGACTTGTTGGCCAAGGAAGCAGCATGCAACACAGTTTAACGGACTGATACTCAGCTTAGGAATCCTCTCAACACTTCCCCCACTATTCCCCAAAGGGTAAGAAACAGTTTGTGTGTGAAGATATGTTAACAACAACAACCATCCACCTCTGAGATTGTCATCCTATTAGGGACAGCAGTGGGATGTAGCTGCTGCAGACACAATCATTAGCCCCATTGGGAGAGGTGGCTGCTGCTGATGCAGCTCAGTGAGCATGAGGGTCTCTCAAGATGGAGGCACCCTCCGAGGGGTCAGTATTACTTTAAAATATTAGATAGCCAAGGATGAACATCCCACAGAACAGAGGGGAGAGCCATCCAGGGTGAATGTTTGAGGCATGAAGTCAACCTTGCCTTCATGCATATCCTCCAATAGACCATAGACCCTCTTGTTCCGATGGCCTCCTGAACTGCCACCATGAGGCCTCCTTGTTGAAGCAAGTAGCCTCCGTACATGGCAAAATGCCACTGGCAGAATGCCGGTGGACTCTCCAAAGTATGGCCTTTAATATTTAAATAGACTGCCCACTCCTTTTGGTGGGCAGCCAGTCCGCATCCAGTCCCACCACATCGAAACTTTGCCAGTGGTGAAATGTGGCTGACATTTCTCAATTTGGCCCCTCACTATTTTCCCAGCTCCCTCTGCCTCTCAGCCCACCACAGTCGGCCTGGGAAAGCCCTGCCCACTGTTTCTCATTGAGGTTCAGGGAGAAGAATGACTCCTTCAACCCACTGGGCAGCAATGGCCTTGGAGCGCCCTGCTCCCCCTCCTCCTAATTCCTCTTCCAGCAGCTTGTTCTACTCTGTGTCACCCCACCATAGACCTCTGCGATACTTTAAGCCAAAGGGGATGCAAACGATTGCACCCATTTCCAGGAACAAGTGATTTGTCCAGAATCCATGAAGTTAAGACAAAGTCCTTCAGCACATACCAACCTCCCCCCATAGACTTCAGCAATTTTTTTTAAAAACTCTGGAACCGTCAAACTCTGCCTGTTTTTTCTTTGTTCTTTGTCCTCTTCCATACAGAAAGCGGCAATAGAAAGAGACCAGCATTTATCCTGAAAGTAGTTGATGATCCCTTGTTACCAATGGAGCTAGTGGAGGGTCCTTCCAGCTGCTAAACATGTGTTTAACTATACGATGCTAGGAGAGGGCCATTAGCTGTTTTGTTAAAGTTTATTTATTACTGTAACAAGTAGACTTACATTAACACTGCAATGAAGTTACTGTGAAAATCCCCCAGTTGCCACATTCCAGCACTTGTTCGGGTACACTGAGGGAGAATTTAGCATGGCCAATGTACGTAACCAGCACGTCTTTCGGACTGTGGGAGATGTAGAGATGCTGCTGTTGGACTGGGGTGGGCACAGTAAGAAGTTTCACAACACGAGGTTAAAGTCCAACAGGTTTATTTGGTAGCACGAGCTTTCGGAGCGCTGCCCCTTCTGCCTCACCTGATGAAGGGGCAGCGCTCCAAAAGCTCGTGCTACCAAATAAACCTGTTGAACTTTAACATGGTGTTGTGAGACTTCGGACTGTGGGAGGAAACTGGAGCACCCAGAGGCAACCCATACAGACACGAGGAGAATGTGCACAGACAGCGACCCAAGCGGGGAATTGAACCCGGATATCTGGCGCTGTGAGGCAACAGTGCGAACCATTGTGGCACCGTACCGCCTTTCCAACACTTTGGAGTTTGAGCTCCAACATGAACAGCAATAATCAGTGTTACATTGCCCGTTTGCTGTTACCACCCTCACCAAAATGGTGTCCAGTGTGCCCATGAGTGGTGTGAGTGTGCTGCAGACACATTTTGTGAAGCTAAATGGCACCTGTAGCAGTAAAACAACAGGTGCAACACAATCCAATTTTGCAGCTTGAATCTCTGATGTACCATTTCAGCAGAAAAGTGGTTTCAAAATCATGGAGCACAGTTTAGGGACCTAGGGGACTCATTAAAGATGCAGAGGAAATGTTTGCTTTGGAGAATAGATGGGATGGATTATTTGTTGGCTGCGTTCCCATGGTGCAAGCAATAAAGATTGGACGTTCAGTCTTCAGCACAGCCTTTCTTGTGCTAACTTCTACTTTGCAACCCCATTAGGAATTCACAGCAAGTTCTGTGTGGGTGAGTGTACATAAGTCTGATCCGGGACGATCGGTCTGCAAATCCATTAGAAATTCACAGCAAATTCTGAGAGGGGAATCTTCTAGGCACAGGGAGGGAGAGAATTGATTTGAGGGGTGGCAGGATATCAACAACAGTAGCAAATGTTTATATAGCACTTCGAAGACAATAAAACATCCTGAGGTGCTTCACAGGAGCATTTATAAAACAAAGTAAGACACTGAGCCACATAAGATGAAGATATTAGGTCAGAAGATAGGAGTCACGTGAAATAGGTCGGGTGTCCAGTCCACTATCATTGTACTCACCCCTGATCTGACCTTTGTAGAGTTCAATGTTGTCAGGAGACTCCTGGTTCTATATCATGTATAGTGGTTCTAAAATATTTGTAACTTAAACTTGTTTGGTGTTGGCCAATTACTTATAGTGTCATCACTCTGAGACCTTGCAATTGGATGGATGATGGCTGCAATGTGATATTTTGAGCCACTTATTTCACCACATAAGACTGAAACAGAGGTGTCAGTATCTACCATGAATTCTGGGGGGGGTGACCATCATCTTCTAAATCAATACTGCAGTAATGAGAGTTAATATCCCCTCTCCTAACCTTGTATGATTTGATGTCACATGATTAAGAGACTTAGGGTGGAATTCTCACAAAAAAATTTAAGTGTCGAAATCGTGGAAAAGTTGGACTAAATCCTGTTGTTTTTTTCAGCGGGATTTTCAAAATGAATCTCCCACATTCTGAGCACTGCAGAATGCCTCAGCATGAATCATGATAACAATCAGGGGATGGGGCCTATTCCTGCTGGACAGGCCGGCAGTATGGTAGTGAGTGGCCCACTGTGTTTATGCCGATCTTTCATAGTGGAGATTGGCGCATGCGCAGTAGCCCCGCACTGTCGGCCTCCTGAACACTGGCCAGCTCGATTGCTGGCCAGCACTGCGACCCCGCATCGCTGTCCGTGCAACACCCGCGCCCCCCCCCCACCCCCCACACACCCCGATCGCTGGCCTCCCGGATGTCAACTCAACACACTGATCAAGAACTTTGATCCGGACCTTCAGAGGACCGTCCATGCTCTCATCCCACGTACTCCCCGCATTGAAGATTTCTACTGCCTCCCGAAGATACACAAGGCAAACACACCCGGCCGTCCCATCATATCGGGCAATGGGACCCTGTGCGAGAACCTCTCCGGCTACGTCGAGGGCATCCTGAAACCCATTCTACAAAGAACCCCCAGCTTTTGTCGCGACACTGCGGACTTCCTGCAGAAACTCAACACACATGGAGCAGTTGAACCAGAAGCGCTCCTCGTCACAATGGATGTCTCGGCACTCTACACCTGCATCCCCCACGACGATGGCATTGCTGCAACTGCCTCAGTACTCAACGCCGACAACTGCCAGTTTCCAGATGCAATTTTACAACTCATCCGCTTCATCCTGGACCACAATGTCTTCACCTTCAACAACCAGTTCTTCATCCAGACACACGGAACAGCCATGGGGACCAAATTCACACCTCAATATGCCAACATCTTCATGCACAGGTTCGAACAAGACTTCTTCACCACACAGGACCTTCAACCGATGCTATACACTAGATACATCGATGACATTTTCTTCCTTTGGACTCATGGTGAACAATCACTGAAACAACTATATGATGACATCAACAAGTTCCATCCCACCATCAGACTCACCATGGACTACTCTCCGAAATCATTTGCATTCTTGGACACACGCATCTCCATCAAGGACGGTCACCTCAGCACTTCACTGTATCACAAGCCCTCGGATAAACTCACGGTGCTCCACTTCTCCAGCTTCCCTCTTAAACACGTTAAAGAAGCCATCCCCTACGGACAAGCCCTCCGTATACACAGGATCTGCTCAGATGAGGAGGATCGCAACAGACACCTCCAGATGCTGAAAGATGCCCTCGTAAGAACAGGATATGGCGCTCGACTCATCGATCGACAGTTCCGACGCGCCACAGCGAAAAATCGCACCAGCCTCCTCAGAAGACAAACACGGGACACGGCGGACAGAATACCCTTCATCACCCAGTACTTCCCCGGAGCGGAGAAGCTACGGCATCTTCTCCAGAGCCTTCAACATGTCATTGATGAAGACAAACATCTCACCAAGGCCATTCCCACACCCCCACTTCTTGCCTTCAAACAACCGCACAACCTCAAACAGACCATTGTCCGCAGCAAACTACCCAGACTTCAGGAGAACAGTGACCACGACATCACACAACCCTGCCACAGCAACCTCTGCAAGATGTGCCGGATCATCGACACGGATGCCATCATCTCACGTGAGAACACCATCCACCAGGTACACGGTACATACTCTTGCGACTCGGCCAACGTTGTCTACCTGATACGCTGCAGGAAAGGATGTCCCGAGGCATGGTACATTGGGGAGACCATGCAGACACTACGACAACGGATGAATGAACACCGCTCGACAATCACCAGGCAAGAGTGTTTTCTTCCTGTTGGGGAACACTTCAGCAGTCACGGGCATTGGGCCTCTGATCTTCGGGTAAGCGTTTTCCAAGGCGGCCTTCACGACACACAACAACACAGAGTCGCTGAGCAGAGACGGATAGCCAAGTTCCGCACACATGAGGACGGCCTCAACCGGGATCTTGGGTTCTTGTCACGCTATCTGTAACCCCCATGTCTTGCCTGGACTTGCAAATTCTCACTAACTGTCCTGGCTGGAGACAATACACATCTCTTTAACCTGTACTTAACACTCTCTCCACTCACATTGTCTGTAACTTTAAGACTTGATTACCTGTAAAGACTCGCATTCCAAACATGATTTTGTAAATTGAGTTTGTGTCTTTATATGCCCTGCTTGTGAACAGAACTCCCACATACCTGATGAAGGAGCAGCGCTCCGAAAGCTGGTGGCTTTTGCTACCAAATAAACCTGTTGGACTTGAACCTGGTGTGAGACTTCTTACTGTGTTTACCCTAGTCCATTGCCGGCATCTCCACATCATGACTCCCGGATCTTTCCAGGCCAGCCTAGCTCCCAACCCCCCAGCCCGCCTCGATCTGCCCGTCCTCTCATAAGGCAGCCCCTGACCCTCCCCGGGCAGGCCAAGCCCCCATCCTACACTTCGATGGCGAGCCCTCCCTTTGTCACTAATCCCAAAGTGTGGAGTGGCAGTGGAACCCCCCACTCCCACTGATCTCCCCACATAGGCCCCACCCCATTAGGCCCTGCCCCAATAGGCCTTGCCCCCTTGGCTCTGCCCGATGCCAGGTGGACATTGCCACTTTGCCCCTTCCACAGTGCTAGGAGACCAGCCTGACACTGTCAAGCTGGCAATGCCCAGAGGGTACCCCCCCTTACCCATTCCATGGCTCTCTTTCACTTCAGCCAGGTCAGACTGCCAGTTCCCCACAATTGGGGAGCTATTGTAAACCCCGCTGAAATGAAACACTCCTGGCGAAGGGGCAAAGGAGACTCTAGTATGCCTGGAGATTTCAGTCCTGGTAATGAGATTTAAATTCTAACTTAAATAAATTATAAAATTCCGTGCTGATTTCTGGCATGGAGCTGATGGCGCCGGAAATCCGACAACCGGAGAAACAAGGAGGCCATGGCGCCCAGCAGGGTGCCCGCTAAACGACCTTCACTGCTAAAGCAGCATAGCGGCCTGGGAGAATCGCCCCCTTGACATCTGGTGGGAAGCAGAATTACAACTTTGTTTCGTGATGTGCATTGATCTGTAAAGAAACAAGAATGATTGTTATGAGTAACAGTCTACAGAACCATTCTTTGGCTAACAAGGAAACCCTAAAGAGACTCCATCTCGATCCCGAACTTGAGATGAACATAATAAAAGTGTAAAGAGCATGAACGCTCCCCAAAAAGATTACAGACCTGATTTCCAAATTCTTGGAAAAATGACAAGAAGAAAAATGTTGAAGTTCTATCTGAGAACGGGGCATCATGGGTGCTGCAGATTCAAGCTGACATGCAAACCCAGAGTCCAGAAAGCAGTGAGTACAGTTCACAATCTACAAGCCAAGCTATTGAACCAGCAACAGATCCAGAGCTTATGGTAAGCATGGAGTCAACATTGTCACTCACAGAACTGGTCTGACGTGCTGAAGGCTTACAACCGGCTCAAAAATGGGACAACTGGAAGCAGAGATTGTCTGGACAGAGCTTTAGGTTTTCATAAGAAGGACCAGAAGGATTAGGTCAGTAGTTCACTCTATGGGGTAGGGGCCATAACAGATAATGTTATTGCAAGACAAGGCAACAATGAGGCTTTGAGTTCATATGAGGAAGTCAGTGAGGCATTTTATTCATACTTCTGAGTTGAAAAAGTTTGATTATTTTGTGAGCAAAATTTAACAAGGGAAGGCAAAACCCAGGTGAATCCATGGACCCATTTACAAATTATTTGTACAGAGTCACGGAGAATTGTGATAATGAAATCCTCAAAGACTAATTAATAGATGAACGTGGGTGGAGTATTAGATGAAACCCTGTTAGAATTTTTGCAAACAAGGGAATATTTAACTCCCACAATAGCATGAGAGACCAAGCTTAGGAAGCTAAACAGAAAGGTTATTCAGGGGGAAGTGAGATTGAAATAAATGAATGAAGCTACTCAACATATTGGACAAAAAAGAAAATACAATGAAGTAAAAGCCCACTAAATATGGAAAAAGGACACCAACCGTCATCTTGAAATGCTCTTGGTGTGGCAGGAAAACCAGACACAAGCAGGAAGTATGCCCAGTAGGGAAAGTTGAGTGTCAGAACTGTGGGAGGTTTTTTTAAAAAGTCTGCAGATCCAAACTTCCAATAGATCATAGGAAGAAAGAGATAACAACAAAACCAAATGGAAGGATCACAGAACAAAACAAGTCATCTTCTTAGGAGAAGTCAACAAAAATAATTACTGGAGTGTTGAATTAGAATTTGATGGTCACACACAGACTTCAAGGTAGATACTGGCACCGCTGTTTCAGTATTATCTATAAAGTCAAAATATCACATTACAGCCATCCAATTGCAAGTTCCAGGAGCGACTAAACTAAAAATAATTTGCCAACACCAACTAAGTTTAAGTTACAAGGATAAACACATTTTTGAACCACTATACAAGATACAGAACCAAGAGTCACCATGATTGAGCCATTTTTGCAGCGAAGGCTCATTTACAAGTTTCATGAAATTACTGATGAGCTGTCTGGTGAAGTATTCAGGAATAAATTTCCCATCCCTATTTTCAGGCTTATGGGAGATGAAAACAGAATATCACATAACCCGAACAACAGATGCTAAGCCTACATAAAAATATAGGAACATAGAAACTAGAAGCAGGAGTAGGCCATTCGGCCCCTCGAGCCCGCTCCGCCATTCATCTTGATCATGGCTGATCAGCGAATTCAATAACCTGATCTCCCTTCCTCATATCCCTTGATCCCTTTAGCCCCAAGAGCTATATCTAATTTCTTCTTGAAATCAGACAACATTTTGGCCTCAACTACTTTCTGTGGTAGTGAATTCCACACATTCACCACCCTCTGAGTGAAGACATTTCTCCTCACCTCAGCTATAACAGGTTTATCCCTTATCCTCAAACTATGATTTCTGGATTCCCCCACCATTATGAACATTCTTACTGAATCTACCCTGTCTAACCCTGTTCAGATTTTATAAGTTTCTATGAGGATTATCCCTCACCCACTCTTAGACACAGTGAAGACTGAGACTGGACACATATTGCAACAATAGGTCAACTCTCCAGTAATCATACCAATGAAGTACTGTACTGGAATTGTGTAATGTCCTAACAATGTTTTGGGGGTTGTGGGTTTCAACAAAAAGAAAAGAATATGATTTGCACATGTCTATTCAAAGTAACAACAACAGATTTACTGAAGAGCTGATTTTTGCACTGTACAGAGTGCAAAACTGAAAGTAAAACGGCAACCTGCAACACCCTAATGACATCACCATCAAATCATGTGATCAGCTCTTATAGCAAGCTGCAACCCTTTCAAGTGTATAACAAATTGTCACAGTACAGATGTCTAATGGTCAAAATCTGTGTGGATTTGACTCAAATATATCAGCAGACTGCATGATCTGCCTGATGGCATCAGTGGACGAAAACCGCATCAAATGAACAAAAAGCAGTCTTCACAAAATTGGATGCTAACAATGGCTTTTGACAGTTCCATCTGGGCAAAGAATCCAAATTGCTAATTACATCTATCACCTCATCGGGTCATAAAAACAAATTACTGCGGATGCTGGAATGTAATTGTCTTTTATCGGTCAAGATATGTAGGCTGTGGCCAAGATTTTCTAGCCCTTCACGCCAATGAGATCTTCCAGTCCCGTCAATGTGAATGGAGACGTCAATGGCTCGCTGGTTCCGCCAGCAGGAGAACCCATGGCGGGAAGGTTTGGAGAACTCGAGCTTCTGAATCAGATGTCAGCATTTAAAAAAACATGCACGAGTTGGATCTGCATCAATGTATTAACATAATATTAATTATCTATATTAATTATATCTTAATTAATTTCAGATTAATTAATTTCAAACTCCACCCCTCTCAGACGGTCCCACTAAAATAAGGGAGGAGTGGAAAGCCAGTGAAATGTAGCCTTGCGGTGCTTTTCAGACTCCTCCCCAAAGCTTGCTGGTGAGATAATCTCAGCAACCAGAAAAACTACCCAGTGGTATTTGTAGCTATCAATTACAGTGCATCATCCATTAAACATGTGCATATTTTCTGTCATAGTATGTGCATAAATATGAATGATATATATTGACTAAACTTTCAGACATAACTCCAAGCTGTGGGTGGATCACTCAGAAATACTGTGACCCAGGGCCACCTCAAAGTGTGGATTGATGGAAGGGAGCTGCGTGTTGAAGCGGATAACAAAGCATTAGCAGAAGGAGGTGGATGGATTGAATGACTCTTTCTTCGCTTCCTGCATCAATACTCTAAAAGGATTCTGTACCAGTGACAGTGAATTCTTCTGTGTACATTGACAGACCTTCAGCATCGCATTCAACTTCTTAAAAGCAAAAGATTTGTCATCCTTGATGTCAAAGTAATATTTTGAAGAACTTACAAAGCACTTAGAAAGGTCCTTCGGTTTCAGTGATGAGAAAAGTGACCACGTTGAACAGCAATTTAATCAAAAAGTGTCCACAGAGGAGGGGATATTAGGAAAGGTGGGCAAGCAGAAGTTTCACTCATATTTTTCACTCAGGGTGATGCGTGATATAACTCACGAGGCTAGAGGTACTCGAGGAAATAAAGGCTTTTATTGACTACTACAATAGAGCTACCATATATAATACACGATCCCAGACTAAAGAGTCCCAGACAGAGCAGTGACCTTTATACCTCTCCCAGGAGGCGGAGCCCAACTGGGATGTACCATAATAACTATATTACAGGTAGAACAGCCCAACCCGAACCCCAACAGTAACATATATACAGACTCATAGTACTGGCCAGACCCTGGCTCAGTACTACCTAGTGGGAACCAACGATGGTTCACCACACAGGGTACCAAAGTTTTAGGGTTTGCTTTGTTGTCATGACCATTTCAATCATTCCAAAGACCAATTTATGGGTCCAATGCCTTGATTTGATTTGATTTGATTTGATTTGATGGCACCATGTACTGAGCTTGCAAACCTACAGAACTTTGTGCTGAATCAACTTGCTACTTTGAAATGGCATTGTTTCCCCTTCCATAGGGCGGATCAGTGGTTTAATTTGATTTGATTTATTATTGTCATATGTCTTGGGATACAGTGAAAAGTATTGTTTCTTCCGTGCTTAGAGACAAAGCATACCATTCATAGAGTACATAAGTTTACGTTTACTTATTAGTCACAAGTAGGCTTACATTAACAATGCAATGAAGTTACTGTGAAAATCCCCTAAGGAGAATGTAGTGTCACAGTCATAGAGAAAGATTAACTTAATGTAAGGTAGGTCCATTCAAAAGTCTGATGGCAGCAGGGAAGAAGCTGTCCTTGAGTCGGTTGGCACGTGGTATGTGATGCAGAGTATCTACTTCTTTGTATGTAATGATCTTGTGAAACAAGAAGATCAATATTATAAAGCTGTGTTTGCAGTCGACAATTTTGCTTTTAAACTACCTGCATGAAGTGAATGATGGAAAATCACAATCATGATCCGAGTGATTTCTTCATGTTAACATTTGTCAAATTGGCTTCATTGAGCAACTTACATTTGAGGCAACATTTTAGGTGCTGGTAATACAATGGTGGAGGGCACACTGCTGACTGTATCAGGCACAACCCACAGGGCACATCAGAAACTGGGAATTCTGCAGCAAGGAACATACATCCTGACCCCTCCAAAGTCTGTCCTGCAGTTGCAAAGTAAAAGTCAGGAGGTGATGCAATATTCTTCACTTGCCTGGGAAAGTACAGCTCCAACGACATTCAAAACATTCAACACCATCCAAGATAAAGCAGCCCACTTTCTGCACCACATCCACCATTAAACATTAATCCCCTCTGCCACCGACGCACAGTGGCTGCAATGTATAACATCTGCAAGAAGCCTGGTGGCACAATGGTTAGCACTGCTGCCTCACAGCACAGGGACCCGGGTTCGATTCCCGGCTTGAGTCACTATCTATATGGAGCCTGCACGTTCTCCCATTTCTCCGCGAGTTTCGTCTGGGTAACTCCAGTTTCCTCCCACAGTCCAATTGGTTGTGCTAAATTTGGAGGTTAGCGGGGTGAATACATGGGATTACAAGGATTGGGCCTGGGTGGGATTGTTGTTGGTTCAGTCTTGATGGGCTGAATGGCCTCCTTAAGCACTTTAGGCATTCTACAATTCTAGAAGAGCAGAGGTAGCAGGCATGTGGGAACACTACCACCTGCAAGCTCCCCCACCAAGTCACACGCCCTCTTGACTTTGGAGCCATTCTTCCACCAGCACTCACCCAAAATCCTGGAACTCTCTCCCTAACAGCACTGTGGGTGTACCTATCTTTCATGGATTGCAGCAAATCAGGGAGATGACTCACCACCAGCTTCCCAAGGGCAAATAGGGATGTGCAACATATACTGAGCTTGCCAGCGACATCCAAATCTCAGGTCACGACAAAGGAAAAGCCAGCCAGCAGCACAGGTTGCATTGTGCTGCACTCAGAACGCATTGGGAGGAGGAGAGAGCACAGCGTTTGCATGCTGACCTGGCTTCAACAGGAACAAGCACAGGCAGATCAGGACTTTCAATTTCACGGAAAACAGGCTGAGTTACATTTATCTCCCTTAAAATTCTACACATCACTGCTTCTAAAGTTTGTACAAAAACTTAGATATGAGTTAGTTTCCTGGGTGGTTGTGGCCTTTTTACTTGCAATGGTTCACTGAAACAACCAGACCTTGTGATTTTCAATTCCCCCAGGAGGAAGAACGAAATATGTAACTGAGAACACATCGAAGCTTTTCACAGTTTACTGCTCATTTATTTCACATACACCTGAGTTACGTGTGTCTCAGTTACTTAAAATGTGATGAACATAGCACAGTAGACTCTTTTAAAAGCACGATGTTTCTCTCTGTTACAGTTGTGAGATTTATATGATTATTATGTTTTGGAACTGTATCTTTTGGTTTATAAGATTATTCTGGAACTGTATCTTTAAATTTAAGATAAATGAAGGGAGTCAGGTGACGTCTTCTGAAGTTTACCCGACAGCAAGCCTGGATGGTTTGATTGTTCGAGATCAAAGGAAAGCTCAGTTGTTATAGTGAGAAGAAATTGGATGATATTTATACTTGGAGACAATAGTAGCGGTCTTTGAATTTACCATGAGTTGACTCCCAATATCTCAGAAAGGTGTTATAGGTATCTCGTTGTAAAAAACAGTGCTGTAAATTATCCATCTATTTTTAAGATGGAAGGATGGTGGAATCAAAGATAATTAATTTGCACTTCTACCTTGATACAAGGTATTTCAGGTTGCCATGGGGAAAAGGGCAGATAGAGACATTTTTGAGATCAGGTTACAGGCTTCCCTACAGTTCCATGAATATCACCAACAGACAGCTATCTGAGAGGCAGAGAGTAAGAGATCGAGGCAGCCAACCCTGCACATAAAGCAGAGGAAATGCCAACTGTTTTGTTTGTCATGCAGAATAGGGTGGGACTTATGCTTAGATTGAGGTGTATGAATATGTGAGGATTTAAAAGAGGCTGGCAGATTCACCTAGTTTGGGTTAGTAGGAAGGAATCTGCAGTGTAAACCTCACAGTGAAAGTTCTGGAATTAGATGTCTTCAGGCTGAGAAAATAATAAAAAAAGAAGCAACCCATTGGAAGCTGGGAACAACTGTGGTCTGTTTGATACAAGTACTTTAATTCCATAGAGAGTGTGATGTGTACTAAATATATAAGGAGAATGAAGCTTTCTGTAAAGTATCAGTTGCCTCCATAAAGAAAGTAGTACTTAGTCGAGTGATATTTGTCATAAAAAGTTTAAAAATGTGAAATCTTGCTGTGTTATTCTTTCAACTAATAACCGGAAGTTTGAATCTCCTTTTAAAAGTTAACAGTCTCTACAAACATTGTAACAATTCCTAGTGGAGCCTACGCTTCAACTGGCTTTTCCTGAAATTTCAATTTCAGGAACACTCTGGAACTTTTGGAGGTGGCAGTCGATCTAGGAGGAGAGGAAGGAGAACTGACAGGTGTGTGATGATGTTCCATCCCAAAAGGAAGGAAACAGGATCATGTTTGATCAATGTGGGGTTCGGGGGCAGGGAGGGGGGTGGTGGGAGGGGGGGAGGTTCATCCTTGTCACTGGCTTTCCAGCAAGGTGTATTGGTTAGGTCAGGGTGGAGAAGCAGAGGCCTGGCAAACATGGAACATAAGCTTCAAAATGGAGATGGTGGGTGGAATTCTCCCTTCTGGAATTAAGTCCTGAGGCAGTGTTTGGGTGTAGGTTACATAAGGTGTTTCCCATTGTGGTCACTGGTGTAAACCCCCCCCCCCCCTAATTAAACCCTGACCTAATTAATTATGCAACCAGGTGATTTGTGCCGTTTTCTGTGGCGAGAGGGGCTTGTAGTCGCATAATCCACCGTCATAACTGGATGCCATATTTAAAAGACAAGGACCAGAGACAATAGCATGTCCTGCCTCACAGTCCCACTTGAGTGCACCTACACTGTGGTGGAGATACCATTCGGCCTCCTCCATCCTTCAGCAGACATGGGACGCTGCATGGAGCAGTTATGGGGGGTGGTCAGGCAGGAAAGGGATGAATCCAGCACAGGCCCTGAGGGAATGAGCTGCCTCCACATTCCCATGTGGATGTGCCCTGCACTCTAGAGGTAGCTGGTACACAACTTCTGCCCAATCCGCATCAGTGATGACCAGCTGCACAGAATTAGGCTGCCTTACAAGAAGTAGGTGATGTAGACTGTAGGGACACGCAATGCTCCAACTTATGCAACATGTAACCCCTCTCAAGCATTCTCTTCTTTGACCCGAAGAAGCTCCATCACAACCTGTGGGAGTGAGAGAAGGTCAGAGGGGGTCTATCATGCCTGGGGTCTCTCACTGAGCTTTAGGAAGGGGCTTCGGTGTTCACAGGCATTGAGGGGGACAGAGCCATTGGCAATGGGGAGATTAGCCTTGGCTATCAACGTAATAAGGATTCCTTCTTTGTATGGGACCTGGCATTGAATGTGCCTCCAAATTGGAGGCAGTCGATGCTGTCATTTGTGCTCTTCTTTATCACCTACAGGTGCCTCCAAGAGGTGACCACGGCAAATGAGGAGGTCAAGGACCCCCATCTCCAGCCTCTGCCCCATCCCAGACTGGAGCCCTGAGGGAGAGGAAGAGGAGAGATCCACATCTTTAGAGGAAGCACCGCTATCACTTGTACCCACCACCAGCCCAGATACACATACCATGGGCGGTGTTAGTGGTAGTATCCCCAAACCTTATTTTCATATTTAAAATACCAACTCCCCTCCTTGGATCAGACTGTTCATATACCCATCTACTACCTCAGAGGTGGGCAGCTTGGAAGCTGTTTGGGTGAAATATCTTAACTCCTTATCTGTTCCAACTCGTCTATTCATTTCTGGTTCAAATTCCACCATAACCACCGCCTCTTCTGTCTGTTTTCAGATCATCCTAGCTTAAATACATCTCCAGGTTCTATTTACCCTCTCTGCCAGTACCTTGCTACTGCAGTGTGGTTCAAGTTCTGGGGTGAAGTGAAAGCCATCCTCTTTGTACAGCTTCTTCCATCTCAGGAGTTCGCCTTTTTCTGACTCACTATAATGTCTGAGGCTGATGTTCCAGCTGTGCGACAGTCTGGCAGTTACCATCATCACGGTTGTAAGACCTGCTATCTGTGCCTTTGATAATAGAATCCCCCTTCTACCACTGCCTCCACTTTCTCCTCTCTGGAGTTCCTCTTGTCACCAAGCCAAGAGCAGCACTAATGGCAGCTGTAGAAAATTTGATGGCTCAGACCTTCCCATCTTCGCAGCGAAAACATACACCATAGAGAGCAGCAGACATTGAAGGAGGAAACAGTCAATCCAGAACAAAAATATAGAGATGAAAATCCTCTTGACGCTATAATTAGCACTATGGAAATAGAAATTACATTTAATTATGTGCCTTATCATTGACATTTTCTTAAACCATCTAATTTTCATACATCTGATATGGTAGACAACAACAACAACAAGCAAACCTGGTGTCTGCTTGCTCGGGTATGTTATAATGGGTTCAAACTGAATTATATTCCTGCTGAAGTGTCTACATTTGCAACCTTATGTGGAGGGCATGGCTCTGGAGTTTCGATTAATACCTATTGATGAGCCTACTACCATCCGAATTAGGAGCAGAGTAGGCCACTCAGCCCCTCCAGCCTGCTCCCACCCTTCGATAAGATCATGGCTTTCCAGTTTCAGATTCCACATTCCCATCTACCCCCGATAACTTTGATTCCTTTGCTCAACAAGACTCTATCCAGCTCTTCCTTAAAAATATTCAGTGACCCCACTTCCACCGCCCTCTGAGGCAGAGAGTTCCAAAGTCGCACAACTCTCTGAGAGAAAAAAATTCTCCCCACCTCTGGCCTATAAGGACAATGCCTCAAGGTGGGACTCACTCACAAGGAGTAACATCCTTTCCATGTTCACCTTGTCAAAACTGTTCAGGATCTTATATATTTCAATCAAGTCACTCCTCATTCTTCCAAACTCCAATGGAAACAAGCCAAGTCTGTCCAACCTTTCCCATTCATTCCAAGTTTCAATCTAGTAAATTTCCTCTGAATCACCTCCAAATACATTAACATTGTTCTTTAAATAAGGAAGTCAAAACTGCACACAGTACCCAACATTTGCTCTCATCAATGCCCTGTATAGCTGAAGCATAACATCCTTACTTTTATGTTCAATTCCTGTCATGATAGAAGATAGCATTCTATCAGGTTTCTTCATTACAAGAACAGAGAATCATGGAAAAATTCAGCAAGTCTAGCATCATCTGTGAGGAGAGAAGGCAGAGTTACCGTTTTGAGTCTGTTTGGTTCTTCTAATTACTTGCTTTACCTGCATGCTAACTTTTTGTGGCTCATGCACCAGAATACCGAGATCCCTCTGGACCTCAGCATTTTGCAATCATTTTCAATTGAGTAATCCTCTGCTTTTTTATTCTTTCTGCCAAAGTGAACATCTTCACATTTTCCCACATTATACTCCATCTGCCATTCACTCAGCCGATCAATATCTGTCTGCAACCTCCTTTAGTTCTCTTCATAACATACCTTCCTACCTAACTTTGCGTCAACTGCAAATTTAGCTACCATGTCTTTGCTCTCCTCATCTAATTGCAAATTGCAAATCATTGAGTACAGACCCCTGCAGGACTCCACTCATCATATCCTGCCAATCAGACAATGACCCATTTAAGCATACCTCTGTTTCCTGCCAGCCAACCAATCTTTAAACCAGGCTAACATGTTACCCCCTGGACCTTGAGCTTTTAATATCCACAATAACTTTTGACACCTTACCAAATGCCTTCTGGAAATCCAAGTACAGTACAAGTGCCCCTTCATCCATAGCACATGTTACTCCTTCAAAGAATTCCAATAAATTGCTTACACATGCTTTCCCTTTCACAAAACCATGCTGATTCTTCTCAATCACATTGAGATTTTCATAGTGCCCAGCACCGTTGAATGCTAAAGAAATATGGGAAGAAACCCTGATTTCGTATCTTTTACATCTTACCTTGCACACTACTGTTTGTGGAAATTCTTAAAATTGGCACTCTGTCGATCCAGGAAAGGATATTTTACCAGAAAAATATTCATTTTGCAACATATTTTAGAAGCGGGTATAGTTTAAAACAAAAGCTGGAATTCTCCGGCCATTTCCGCCAGCAGGATTCTCCGATCCCACTGGCAACGTATCCCTGCCAGCGGATTTCCCGTCGGCATGGAGTGACATCAATGGGAATTCTCATTGACAGAACCGGGACCAGCGAATCCCGCCGCTAGCAAACAACCCGCCACCTCCTACCAGTGGGAAACACACGGCTGGGAGGCCAGAGAATCTTGGCCCCAATGTCAAAAATGGAAAGTTTAAGGAGGGATATTAACAGGAAGTTATCATGTCATTTGATGAATTTTAACAGCAGTTTTCAGTGCCGTCTGTTACATTCTCCAAACAAGTTCTTAAAATATATTCTGAAGTGAAGAACGTTCTAACAATGCTGGAGGAGGTTTTCATCTGCCAGCAACCAATTACATGTGCCCATTTCCCTGCTGGAATTGAATGTCAGGCAGGCATTTAAATGGACGCCTATAACTAAACAAGTGGGAGGCTTTTTAAGTATGCAAATTACACTCCCACAACTATTTTAGTCTGCTGTTTGCAAAAATGAGCAAAGTATTCACAACATATGTTTGTTCCATTTTTCTGGTTCAAAGGGAGGTAACTTTAACCCTAAAAGTGGGTGTATTTGAATGGTAAGAAGTTACAATGTTATCAGTTTTAAACAGGAGTCCTTGAAATCACCGACTTCCAAATGAATGGAGGCAGGTGGACAGACACCCAATCTGCTCTTAGAAGGAAAGTGGGCCATTGAAATCTTTTAATCTTAGGATCATAGAATCCTACAGTGCAAAAGAAGGCCATTTGGCCCATCAAGTCTGCACTGACCACAATCCCACCCAGGCCCTATCCCCATAACCATGTGCATTTACCCTACCTAGTCCCCCTGACACTAAAGGGCAATTTAACATGGCCAGTCCACCTAACCTGCACATCTTTGGACTGTGGGAGGACACAGACACAGGGAGAATGAGCATACTCCACACAATGACCCAAAGCCAGAATTGAACCGGGGTCCCTGGCGCTATGAGGCAGCAGTGCTAACCCTGTCGGGGGTGTGGAGGGTATTATTTTAAGTGTCTCTATTTTAACCCACATCAGCTTGGTTTCTTGACAAGAAAAAGGAGACAGATGGGCTGGATCTATCAGGTAAGTGTCTTTACACCACTGTTAGTGAACTAGGATGAACAGGAATGTTTCTTCGCACCTCAGGTTGGTAGTCACTTGTACAAACACTCCAACATCACTCCCAAACTTCCTCAGGGGACAGCACTGTGGCACAGTGGTTAGCACTGCTGCCTCACAAAGTCAGGGACCCGGGTTCGATTCCTGGCTTGGGTCACCATCTGTGTGGAGTTTGCACATTCTCCATGTGTCTGTGTGGGTTTTCTCCGGGTGCTCTTGTTTCCTCCCACAGTCCGAAAGACGTGCTGGTTAGGTACATTGGCCATGTTAAATTCTCCCAAACAAGCGCTGGAGTGTGGCGACTAGGGGATTTTCACAGTAACTTCATTGCAGTGTTAATGTAAGCCTACTTGTGACATTAATCAGTAAACTAAACAGTTTTCCCGATAATCCCTACTTTCTAACATTGACCCCAATAAGCCAACCCTTCCCTCATCAGCAATTCTTGAACTCTGGCATAATCACTGATTCTCACTCCCGTAACCGATTCCAGTATCACCATTTCCTAAACTATTTTATGATCTCCAATTTCTCTCCCTTTGAGGCCCCACAATCACACCGCAACCCTCCCACCCACTCCTCCCTGACCATCAACACCATGTCCCCAAACAATAACCTGGATCTCCAACAACAATTCAATGTAGCTGCTGCTGGGCCCTGGAATTTTCAGGAGTTCTCTCTGTTAATCCACCTTTCAATCAGGCTCACTTCCAAGGATAGATTATGGTCTTAAAAAGATACACATGTCCTGGGTTAAATGGCATTTGGAGAAACTCTGATTCTCCATCTCCACCTCCCCTATCAACGAAACATCACCTCAATGAATGTTAGGGTCTGACAGGCTTGACTGGTGGCCTCATGAAAAGGTAAATATTTTGAGGTTCTTTCAAGATTTTTGTCAGGTCAGGAAGATCTGGAGTACTTTGTCAGATTCAACAAAAATCATCAGACCCACGACCAGCCCATTCTCATTCACTCCTGAGAAACAGGCCTTGACTGTTATTTACTGTGTACTACTACTGCTGGACAATTACCTAACGCAGGAAGTTTCAGAATGCAGATCATTCACAGCTCTCCTGAAAATGCTAATTAAAATCAAATCCACAAAACCTCCCAATTTCCATACTGGCCAAATACTGTGGGAAGTATGTGGCAAAATCTTACCCAAAAGTGGCAGAGTGTTGTTTCTGGCAAGAAGAGTGGCGTTGTTCCGGGTCAACCTTCTCTGCTGATCTTACAACACTCTGCCAAAAAAGAAATCAAAGGAGCATGCTTCACACCATCGTGCGGGGGGACGGGGCCTCAACAGGCTGGCAAAGCCCAGCTACACTGAGATTGGGGCACCATCTTTAAAGGCACCCCAATCAGAAACGAATAAACCTCCCCCGCAGCCCACCACAGAGGTTACATGACCCCCCCCCCCGCCCCCCCCAGCTCCCCCTCCCTCGATTGGTGCTCCCATTCAACTCCATACTCCTTCCCCTACCCCTGGCATTCACAACAACACCTCCGCATGATCATCGACCACTCTCTCCCCTCCTCCCCACGAGATCATTGGCCCCTCCTCCCCAGAACCAGTGGCTCCTGCCCCCCCCACACAGTCAGAGCAGATAGACCCCCTTCCACCACAATCATTGGCCCCCTCCCCTTCCCCCCCCCTAAGGACATTGTTTACCACTGGCATGAACTTCTCCCCCCGTCCACTCCAGCACAGCACCACATATAAATAAATTCCACCCCATCCCCCATGAGGCTCCACTGGAGTCTGTCACTTAGCACATGTTGGCACTGCCAAGATGGCACTGCCAGTGTGGCATGGACATAGTGTCAACCTGGCAGTGCCAACTTATTCCACGGGGCAGTACCGAGGGGCATTGTTAGGCCACTGCCTGACCAAGTCCTTCTCACCCGGGAACTATACTCGCCTATGCGCCCCTGAAGGCGAATCCCCATGACAGGTTCACGCCTCGGTGAACCTGTTGTAATTCGCACTGATGTGACATCATGTTGACATGGTTTGAAAATAATGCGGGGGGGTCAATATATGGTGAGGGGTCGTGGTAATAATATTAAAATATATTTAAATGAATGTAAATCAGGTTCATGCCTGTTATGGGTGTAAACCTGATGACGTCGTTAGGGATGGGGAAGATCCAAATTTGCGATCTTGCCAGCGGGAACTGTGACTTCTGGGCCTTGAGTCCCTGGCAGCATTCTTATTGTAAGAAGTCTCACAACACCAGGTTAAAGTCCAACAGGTTTATTTGGTAGCAAATACCATAAGCTTTCGGAGTGCTGCCCCTTCGTCAGATGGAGTGGTTATCTGTTCTCAAACAGTGCAGACACAGAAATCAAATTACAGACCTATGTGCAGTTTCTTTCTCTGAACTGCCAGATGATATAATGATATTCTACACAAGATGGCTGCCTGCATATGCCAAAATAGAAAGTAGTTCTATAGTGTCTACTCCTACTGCAAACTGGCTACATTCCGTACACTACAAAAAAGGGATCAGTGTATTAATTACTGCTGTTGTTGGTACTTCTGATTCATGTTTTTTAATTACCTGTTCCACACATTACTGAGAAAACAGAACCTCTTGTCTCATAGGAGAGGTGAGGAAAAATCAACATGGTGATCTCCACTCTAGAAACACGTCTCCTGTCAGCTTAAACATCTGCGATCCTTTGTAGGACTTGTCATTGTTTGTTAATTATGTAACTAATAACAACTCAACCTGACCAGTTGTCAGACAAAAAAAAACTTTCTATACTAACATGCCTGTCTGAAAGCTCATAAGCCTTGATTTTGTAATCCTCTTGCATGGGGCCTCGTAGGAAGGAATATGTGGGTCATAAAATCAGACATGCGACCTCGCATACTTGATTTGTAGCCTGCCTGACTTCTCAAAGAGCATTCTAGGTCAATGCAATGAAGCAACACTCATGTGTAGATTCTTAAATTAGGCAAATTAGATGTCATATTTTCTGGCATTTTACAAGTTTTGACGAAGCGCTTCCCATAATGTTAGGCTCACTGTAAAAAGTGGGAATATTATGTAAGATTATATAAGGGTGGCATGGTAACACAGTGGTTAGCACTGTTGCATCACAGCACCAGGGACCCAGGTTCAATTCCAGCTTTGGGTGACTGCCTGTTCTGGAGTTTGCACGTTCTCCCTGTGTCTGCACGGATTTCCTCTGGGTGCTCCAGTTTCCTCCCACACTCCAAAGATGTGCTGGTTAGGTTGATTGGCCATGCTAAATTGCCCCTTAGTGTCAAGGGATTAGCAGAGTAAATACATGCAGTTACAGGCATAGGGCCTCGGTGGGATTGTTGTTGATGCAGGCTCGATGGGCCGAATGGCCTCACTTTGTACTATAGAGATTCTATGATTAGACAGGATATACAGAGAACAGAACCAGTCCATGCTGGCGTTTAGCCTCCTATCTTTCCTCATCTAAATCTGTCATTGTTATTCTCCAATCTCTTCTCCTTCCTATTAGTCTCAGTAGGTAAGGCCCAAGGTCTTTTAACTAGTTTTAAGTTATTTGGGCTTCATTTTCTAGGTGTTCGTTTTGCCCCCAAGTATTCTGAAAGCTGTGTGCTGATGATGTAGTACCAAATGTTTTCCTTTCTTGGTGCTGCCTTTCTGCAGAATTATTGATTTTATTGTACTGCAGTAACAGTGATAAGTAACTGCAGCAAGATAAGAAGCACTTAGGAAAGTTTGGGAATGTGTGAGTTAGCAGAATTTGGTTTCAGTCCACTTGTCGGTCGTCAGAGGCCCAAGATTTCACTTCTCATTCCTTGAGCATTAATGAACTCTTGTTCAATTTGATAAAGTTTTGTTGATATTTCTTCAACAACTATCTCCATCTGTAGGCTGAAATGTCATCTGATATGTTCATGAATCCCTCCAAATCTTTGAAGCTGTCATGATATCTTCTCTGAAATTCCTCTTGAACCAAAGATTTTTCGCAAAGTTTGAATAATCATTCCAAATGATAATCAGCAGGCTCAGTTCTTCATTTATTGCAAAATGCCAAAACCTTTCTTTGAATCCATAACAATGAATATTTTCATTTTCTTTCAGGCAAGCAGAACATCATAAATATATTTCAAAGTAGGAAATGACTACATTTTCTGATTTTGTTAAATTGCTTTGGATCAATGTATATATATATATATATATATATATATATTGGAGCTAACACCATAGATAAAATTTAAATGCAGGGAAGAATTCTCCCTAAAAATTTCTAAGTGTCGTAACACCGAGAATAGCGGAGTGATCCGTGCCAGTCTCTCAGTTGGCACCACCGGGCTGTCCGACGGTCTCCCTCAGACACCACCAGTGTGCCAAGTGGGCACTGCCTGATGGGCACCAGCCGGCTATGCCCCCAAACACCTGGGGGCTTCAGTGGTTTCTCAGCCACTCAGCATGACCATTGCGCCAGGTCTCCGCTTGTGGAGGCCAGTAGTGATTCTCACCATTATCTTGCAACACCCAAAGGCCAGTGCATTCCATGCGCTGGGATTTGAATGGTTATGCATATTTAAATGCTACTCAAAATATACTAATTGGCCTCGCGCCCTTTCTGGGCATGAACTGGTTTGCACCATTAGAAGGAGGCTGGGAGAAGCGTCAACTGTTCGGCATCAATTCTCACTCGTTCTGGTCTGTGAGTGCTTATCAAGACTTATTTTTTTCAAATTGATCCTTTCCTGGGACACTCCTCCTTGGTGTGACCAATCTCACCCATCTGGATGCCAGCTAACTTCAATTCACTTAGTATCCCGATCTCTGGTATTTCATTAGTTCCAGAGTATTCATTAGTGCCAGGGCATTTGGAACACTTCATATAGAGCATCCCGTTCCCCGATTCTGGCCCTCAACAACATTCGCCTCATTAATGTGCACAAAGACTTCTTCCACCCCACCACTACCACCTCACTTGAGGCATGCAGGAAGATCTCAAAAATGGCAAGAGAGCTACAACTATCTGAGCTGTGGCGTTTTCCACTGGCACGTGTGGGTTTGCTAACAGGTGTAGCAGGAGACCTGTGGAAATCTTGGCAGTCAGAATTTTCAGCACTAACTCATATTTTCCATTTCTCTTTTATTGAACATAAGAAATGACTTGCTTGGATTATCAAAGAGAGAGTCATTCTCCAATGAAACATTAACAACTGCACCATTGTCTGACTTGTTTGCTGTTCATGAGCTTTTTAACGTATTTTGTTAGCATGGTAATCTTTTAGAGATCCAATAATGTCAAGTGACAGGATGTAACCTTCAGCTGAGTCACAATTAGCCTCATCTACAGTATATAGCTGCTGTTTGCCTTTGTTACAATTTATAGACTTTGGATACTTGCCTAAGCAATGGCTCAGTCCTCTAAGGGATGAAAACTCACTACAGGCATCTATTGTTTCATCAGCATGGAGGTACCGACTGCTGAATAGGTAGCACAGATAGGTTTTTTTTTCAGTTCAAAATTTATCCGTCTTGCTCAGAGCAATTTTAATGTCAATTCTGTCTCCGCTTGCTTCGAGCCAAAACTGATAAAGTATGTTCATTATTTCCATAATATTACATTAATTATTACAACAATCCTGATATTTCCCTCAAGGTGTTAGATAACTTGGAGTTGGCGTTCAAATATAATGTGTTCCAAGTATTTCCTGAGCTGCCCCATCATTAAATACAACCTGCCAATAACTAACTCAGCAAAATCCTTCCAAGGTGACTGATTCACTGTGTGAGGCACCAAACACAGTTATCATAGAATCCCTACAGTGCAGAAGGAGGCGATTTGGCCTTCTGAGTCTGCACCAACTCTCCAACACAGCATCCTACCCAGGCCCTATCCCCATAACCCCATGTATTTACCGTTTAACCCCCCTAACCTACACATCCTGGGACACTAAGGGGCAATTTAGCATAGCCAATTAACCTAACCCACGCATCTTTGGAGCGTGGGATGAAACTGGACCACATGGAGGAAACCCACATAGACGTGGGGAGAATGTGTAAACTCCACACAGACAATGACGCAAGACCGGAATTGAACGCGGGTCCCTGGTGCTGTGAGACAGCAATGCTAACCACTGTGCCACCGCCTGTTAGTGATGGAAAAATGGGAAAAGGAGCTAACTGTCCATATCTCACATCCTTTTTCCTACTGAAAAGGACAGATTATGCAACTTGATAGACTAACTCTTAAAAGAAGACTGCTCTCTGCCTATTTGTCCCACATTCCTTAGGTGCACGGGCCAGGGGAAGCAGCCTTCATGTGGTCAAGGCTCACCTATTGCAAACGTACATACAAATGTACAAGTTAGGAGCAGGGTAAGACCACTCAGCCCACAAGCCAGCTCTGCCATGCAATAATATCACAGCCAGGTGCATCACAGTGTCTGCAGCTCAGCCTCCAACTTAATGACTCTGGGTCAAAACTCCTCAAGCCGCAAGCATTTACTGTAGATGTGTTTGCCATGCATCACACTGGCATCCAGGAGCTCCCAGATGCTGCTGCTATAAGACATCCGCTGTCCTACCATCCTTAATGTGCTTTGACTTACTAATTAATTATTGTATTCAATTAATTCTTTTCCTTTCTTACATATATTTTCTTAAGCTTACCACCAGGTCATTTACTTGTTTAAATATTAGAAATAGAATAGACCTTAACCATTCAACAGATACTCACCAGATAGCTTCTTCCCCTGTAGTAGAGTAAGAACCAATTCCGGCCTTGTGTGAAGTCTGCACGTTCTCCCCATGTCTGTGTGTGTTTCCTCTGGGTGCTCCGGGTTCTTCCCACACTCCAAAGATGTGTGGGTTAGGTGGATTAGCCATGGTAAATGTGCGGGATTACGAAAATAGGGTGGAGGGGAGGGCCAAGGTGGGAAGCTCTTTCAAATGTTCAGTGCAGTTTCGATGGGCCAAATGGCCTCTTTCTGCACTGTAGAGATTCTATGGATATTGAATGGGCTTTGATGTATGGGTCTTTATTTTAATCTGCAATAGAAACTTGGGACAGTATGGCTCCTGAGGTCTGTTCATAGTGGATATTGGGTGAGTTGTCATGGAAACCATAAAGGCAAAGGGAAGTACAGCAGGTACGGGTTGTCAAGAGTTTGTACTAAGTTGGCATAGGGCAAGAAGGAGAAATAGGATGGGCTGGAGGTCATGAGTTGACAATAAGGTGGCACAGAGGCTATAAGGGGTTATGAGCTGGTATGAGTTGGAATGTATGAGCATGGGGAGTGGATGGAAAATGAGGGGGTGTAATGTGGTCAGGCCCATGGAGCCTAATATTGAAAAAACCTTTTAAACAGCCTGCCTTGGCACTCGGCAGACCTCCACTGCATATCTGTGTTGCACCTGAGCTGGATTCCATCACACAGCACTGACCTCCAACACACCCCCCTCCCCCTCCACCTCCCCCCCACCCCCCCCCCACCCCCCCCCCCCACCCCCGATCCTGCGATTAGCCATTTGGAGCAAGTTTTCTCAAGGCAGGTGCATTGAGTTATCCCAACTCTGAGCACCCACCTGGGAGTGAAAATCCAAATTATGTAAGCAAATTTTGAAGGCATTTTCCACACAGCAAAATCCTTGAACACACCAGTTATGTTTTGGTGTCATTAATTGACTTTAAAAAATAGTATTTTGTTTACATTTATGGATGTGGGCATCGCTGACTAGACCAGCATTTATTGCCCATCCCGAGTTGTCCTTGACAAGGTGATGGTGAGCTGCCTTCTTGAACCACAGCAGTCCCCAAGGTGTAGGTACACCCACAGTGCTGTTAGGGAGGGAATTCCAGGATTTTGATTCAGCGACAGTGAAGGAACAGCGGGGAATTTTGTGAGTGACTTGGAAGGGAGCCTCCAGATCGTGGTGTTCCCAGATACTTGCTGTCCTGTTTCTTCGAGATCATGGGTTCTCAAACTGGGGTTCATGGACCCCCTGGTGCTTAAGAAATTCACAATTCTGCAACTGTCTTGATTAGAAATTGGATCACACAGAAACAATGACATATAACTTAGAAGTGATTATATCTAACAAGATGATGCATTCCATTTAAAACTCACAAGTGCATGCATTTTACAAATACTTGAACTATGTAAGCCATCTTTACTCCCAGAAACTATTGTTTGTTTTACACGCAGAGATTAGTTGTTCATATGCACTCTATAGTATTCCTGCGGAACAGTTTGACAAATTCAGATAATAGTTAGAAGCAACCTTGATTTGACCCTCGTGCATTTTCTTTTGTTTGAACATAAGCAGCCTGAGGACACCCAGATATTGCGCAGACATGCAAAGTGTTTAATGAGATTTGACGATTTAGTTTTGCTCATCACCACAACACTCAGTTACTCACAAAGAGACCAGTAGCTTTTTTTAGCAGCTCAATCTTGAAGAAAATAAGCTGGGTGCATATTATACCCAGAACTATTAATGTACAAGAAGATTTGCCAGCTAAAAATATGTAATCCTTGAACAAGAGAATGAATCTTTCAATTAAACCTGTTGTGGATTTAATATGGAACCAACTTATTCACTAAGTGTGCAGGATGAAGAATTACCTGACGTGACGTGAAATCGTTCATTTCACGTTCTCAATTCTGATGAATGGCTTAGAAGTTCAATGTTAGGCGTGAACATAAAACTAATTCAGACGTACAGACGAACAAGTCAGTTCTATCAAAATGTCTTATATTTTTTGAGTTTAAGCCAAGGATTACTCGTACATGTTTCATTCTCATTACTTATTTAACAAGAGGTAAATCCTAAGTTTTAAACCATGTCTGCATTGAAATATTTACTGTCTTGTGTGACTTTAGATCCAATCTAGAACAATGAATATTTTATCCCTGAACAGATTTATTTAAATTGTGTTTTTTTTCTCCTATCTTGTTAGCAAGTTGCTGTCATGGAATAATTTGGAAAAAAAGATGTTTCCATTCTGTCAGATGTTTGCAAGAAGAAAAATCAAAATGCAACAGTGTCCTCGGAAACAAAGAGAATGATGCCATAATTGTAGGTACACAACTTATGATTTATTTTTAGTCCTCAAAAATGAATGAAAGGATAATTAAAACACCAGCCATGCAGTTTCGAGAGATGTGCTCCCTGAGAATTTTGGTCTCAACTGGGAGACCTGGATCAGTGAATCACCCAGACGGGTGAAAGCATATGCATGATGGCACAGTGGTTAGCACTGTTGCCTCACAGTGCCAGGGACCTGGGTTCAATTCCGGCCTTGGGTCACTGTCTGTGTGGAGTCTGCATGTTCTCCCCTTGTCTGCGTGGGTTTCCTCCGGGTGTTCAGTTTCCTCCCACATTCCAAGGATGTGTGGGTTGGGTTGATTGGCCATGCTCACCCCTTAGTGACAGGGGGACGAACAGTATAAAATACATGGCGTTACAGGGAGAGGGCCTGAATGGGATTATTGTTAGTGCAGGCTGAATGGCCTCCTTCTGCACTGTAGGGATTCTATTTTATATTCTGTCAAGGCTGTAATGAAGTCAAGGGCTGAGTGGTCCTAGCAGAACCTAAGCTGACCATCAGTGAACAGATTATTGTTGAGTAAGTGCCACTTGATGATTCTATTCCCTGCACAGTAAGGAACTGGTAAAGTAAAAAGGTTTTTCAGCCCTTGTCAAGTAAAAGTTTTAGCTTTCATTGAAAAAGCACAATTTTGTGAGATTTTTATACAATATTGTCAAAGAAATATTTATCAGCGGGATTTTCAGAGTCCGTCCATGGTGAGTGCAGATTCTGTTACGGTGGCATACTCTCGTGAGAGGGCCACAATGTGAAATGCATGTGGGTGATCTCAGAATCAGATTTTCCCTGTCCCAGCAAGCAACATAATCAACTTCATGTCCAGCAAGTGTATGAACCTGATTACCATCAATTTGAATAGATTCTTCTAAATTCCAGTGAAAACAGGCTCAGTCGACACATCCTCTCCTCATATGTCAATTCTGCCACCACAGGAATCTATGGTGAAACTTCGCTGCATCCCCTCTATGGCAAGTATATCCTTTCTCAGATAAGGAGGCAAAAACTGTACACAATACTCTAGCTGTGATCTCACCAAGGCCTGTACAGCTGCAGTAAGACATCCTTGCTCCTGTGCTCAAGTCCTCTTACATACCATTTACCTTCCTAACTTTTTGCTATCCACTCACACTTGCTTTCAGTGACTGACCCCAGTCACTGAAAGGTCCCTTTGTAAATCAACAATTCCCAATCTATCACCATTTAAATATCACCATTCAGTTTCCCTATCCAAAGTGGATAACTTCACATTTATCCAAATTACACTGCATCTGCCATGTATTTACCCACTCCCTCAACTCGTCTAAACCACCTTGAAGCTTTTTAACATCCTCCTGACCATTCACATTTCCACTTAGTTTTGTGTTGTCAGCAAACTTGGAAATATTACATTTGGTAATATTTCATCCAAATTCAAATCCAGAGATCTATTTATTCCTACTCTCTGTTTCCTGTCTGCTAACCAATTCTCAACCATATCCCATTGCTTTAATTTTGCACACTAACCTCTTATGTGGGAATTTATCCAAGTACACCATGTCCATTGGTTCACCCTTTCTCTTTCTACTAGTTATGTCCTAAAAATCTCCAGTAGGCTTGTCAAACATGATTGCCCTTTCACCAATCCATGCTGACTTTGTCTAATCCTGTTGATATTTTCTAAGTGTCCTATTATCACATCCTTCATAATAGAAAACCTCTCCCTGCTGGACCTAGTGGCTGTGATCTAGTGGCTACAGTGTTACCAGTGACTGTCTGACCACCTCCTCAAGGTCCTTCTGGGGTTCTGTCAGAAAAATATCAAGGATCTCCTGGTTGGTTGTTCACAAATGCATGAGACAGGTGGCAAATAGCTAGTTTCCTCCGGCTAGCAATTATGTGAAATTTGGCCACAATGTTGCCTGTCAGAATGAACAGACACTCGGATTTAAGTCTCTGGCTAACTTTCTTAAGTGTAGGGTGCCATCAACTCCACACAAGTGACAGATTTTTCCAGATCACCAAGGTATATTTGTCAACCATGAAAGCATTCCCTCCATCAATGTGCAACTCTTGTGCCATCTGTTGTGTATACTTCTACCAGTGTGCACAAAACTTTTGAACAGCTGCCATGATATTTTTGTCCTGCAGCAGTACACGTTCCCTGATCTCTTTGAACCAGCGAGCAACTTGGCCGTCGACACCTAGTTTTGCAGGCTCATCAAAGACTGTTCCACTCGAATTAGTGCTGGGCAGGTCTTGGACATTAGAAGACAAGGCAGCATGTCGGCAATGGACTGAGAGAAAATGGGTGAGATGAGAAAGCACTTTGAGTGGAGTCCCCATTGCTGAGTCTCTTTTCATCATCATTCCTGTCATGAAATCGCCTCAATTCACTGCTACCACCGTGCCAGAGAACTCTTCGCAGATGTGACGCTGTAAGAGCAAAGTAAAGAGCCATCCTATTTAAATTGGCAGACAATTTAGCATTCAGGGTGTGCGCAGCCATGGTCAAAGCAGCGTGGTCTTTCTTAATGTTCCATAGAGTTGGTCACTCCCCTTTGCAAGAATATGTTGGTCATCATGCCCTGAGTCTCGAGGCAGACTGCTCCATTTTGTCTGTGGTTTTGGGTGCTCAGATGACCTATTAGTGCATTGCATACCTTCTGCTGCATTTCAGTGACTCTCCTTTTCATCAACAGCTCCTGAATACAGTATCTGTGGCCACCTGAGCAGAGCTTGGAGAGGGTTGAACCCTCTGACACAGATCCTCCACAGCTGTGCCTGTCACCATCATCTGCTCTTGCTCACTTGTGAGACACGAGTCACCAGATGTAAACTCAACCATCTGTCTAACTGGTTGCACTGGACGGAGAGTGTCTGTATTTGTGCATGGTAAAAATGAGTCTGATGATGAGGGTGCTTATTGAATCAGTCAGTTAATCAACACTGCAGGAAAAGAGAAATATGGGACAGTGTTTCAAATGAGATAAAGTGATGGAACATCATAATCATGAAGAAAATGATGTACAAACAAAGTGATAGGTTATCTGTTTAGAGGAAGCTTTACCAAAAGATTTTGGTTTATCAAAAAAGCATTTCCAATGCAAACACTCACCCAAACACTGACCAAGAGCGCAAAAAAACCACAAAGGGTCATGAACGTAGCCCAGTCCATCACGCAAACCAGCCTCCCATTCATTGACTCTGTCTACACTTCCCACTGTCTTGGAAAAGCAGCCAACATAATCAAGGACCCCACGCATCCCGGACGTACTCTCTTCCATCTTCTTCCATTCGGAAAAGGATACAAAGGTCTGAGATCACATACCAACCGAGTCAAGAACAGATTCTTCCCTGCTGCCATCAGACTTTTGAATGGACCTACCTTATATTAAGCTGATCTTTCACTACACCCTAGCTATGACTGTATCACTACATTCTGCATTCTGTCCTTTCCTTCTCCCCTTTGTACTTTATGAACAGTATGCTTTGTCTGTATAGCATGCAAGAAACAATACTCTTCATTGTACACTATATATATATGTGACAATAATAAATCAAATCAAAACAAATCACCCAGGTGCAACAGACTATGTAAGAGGCACTGGATCTTGAATTGCTAAATGTATTAGACTTAAGTGGGGGTGAAAGATCACCAATATGTCAGCAGCAGAAAATAATTTCCTGTTCTCAATAGTATGCCCATTATGGGTAAATAAATGGAATTGCCAGTAATGCATGCTTATTGTATAAATAACTTTGTCACTTCAATATCTGGTGTTCCAGGCAATAATTCTATGGACAAAGGTATGCTTTTGATATTTTATTGTGTTTCTTATTTCCTGTCGTTTATGCATTATGTATGATTAGGCCAAGCTGTCAAAATTATAATTGCTAATTTTACTTCTAATTCTTATAATGGGAATTAGAGTTTGCTGTAATTCTGCTTGCTGCAATTTGCTGATTTGTGGGCCTGTAGAGCTTTGTGAATAATACCTGAATGCTAATCTGCTCTTTCAAAGACCCACATTAATGTGAAAACTTAAATCCACTCAGCTGTCACAACCAGTTAACATTTCTACAAAATGCACCTTTTCAATACCATGCTTGCTCGAAATTCTGCAAAAGCAAAACTGTTGATGTTCTTTGCGAAGGAAGAGGTGAAAGCCATCAGCTTTCAGATTAGGAGTGGCGTAAGACTATGCTTTTGGTAGTGAAAACTGCATACCAATCATGGGCACACTTTTGAAGATTCATAAATGAGATGAGCTCTATGTCCTACTCTTCATAGAATCATAGCCTACAGCACAGAAGGAAGTCACCAACCTACAAGTCCTAACCCAACCCCAGCTCTTGGTTCTGAGTCTTGTAGGTTACAACTATGCAAGTATATATTTTTTTATTCATTCATGGGATATGGGTGTCACTGGCTGGCCATCATTTATTGCCCATCCCTAGCTGCCCGAAGGCAGTTGAGAGTCAACTACATTGCTGTGGCTCTGGAGTCACATGTATGCCAGACCAGGTGAGAATGGCAGATTTCCTTCCCTAAAGGACATTAGTGAACCAGATGGGATTTTCCACCAATTGACAATGATTTGGTCATGGTCATCAATAGATTCTTAATTCCAGATATTTTTTATTTAATTCAAATTCCACCACCTGCCATGGTGGGATTTGAACCCGGGATCCCCAGAATCCAGAATTTCTGGATTAATAGTCTAGCAATAATACTACTAGGCCATCGCCTCCCCTTATATGAAATGAATTCTAACAACTAGCCCTAATGGGGGCTACCCTTGATCGAGAGAAATCCCTCAACAATCACCCTCACTTGAGTTAAAAACAGCCACTTCACACAGACATATATTTTGCATCTGAGAAAGTGAATGACCTCTCCCACATGGAAAATGACTGTCACATGATGTTACCTTCCTCCGGATAATCTGTTCAATCATTTATAGGTCGGGTTGAAATGACCTTGCTATTGTAAGGGCTCAGGAATTTCTCTTCAAAGATTTGTATCTTCCTTCTACAAGAGAAGTGAGTTCTTAAAACTACTTATAGAAAAAACAAGAGACTTACTTACAAATTTATTTTTAAAACAAGTTTAAATTCCAATATGCTTCAAAGTGGATCTGTACATTACAATATTACTGTCTATAAAAGATTTTTTAAAATATAAGGTGGGATTCTCTGGCCTCCCCATGGCATGTTTCTCACAGCGGGAGGCAGTGCGCCCATTGGCCGGTGGCGGCATCTTCTAGTCCCACCGCGATCAAAGGGATTTCCCATTGACTCCACCCACACCGCCAGGAAACCCATGACTGGGTATGCCATCGGCGGGACCAGAAGATTCCGCCAGCGTGAACAGTCAGAATGTTCCAGCCATAGGCCGTAATTTTACTGCCCCACCTGCGGAGCGGGCAAGGGGTGGACAATGGGAAGGTCGTTGACTTTGAGTAGGATTTTACGGTTTCGGGATGAGTGAGGTCGTAAAATCCCACCCATAGTCTCTGTTCTAACAGAGAATCCAGTTATAAAGACTTTAAAACACAGTGCTATTGGCCTTGGCTGACTGTCAGTGTGCAGTTTGCATGTTCTCCCCGTGGCTGCATGGGTTTCTTCCGGGTGCTCAGGCTTCCTCCCATAATCTAACGATATGCAGGTTGGGTGGATTGGCCATGCTAAATTGCCCCTTAGTGTCCCAAGATGTATAGATTAGGTGGATTAGCCATGGTAAACGTATGGGATTACAGAGACAGGACAGGGGAGATGGCCTGGGTAAGATACTCTTTCACAGTGTTGGTGCTAACTCGATGGGCTGAATGGCCTCTTCCTGCACTGTAGGGATTCTATAATTCTATAGCTAAAATTAATTATAGATATTCATCAAATATTCAAAATAATGTTTTAAATCTCCAAGTTTTTCAGCTGCCAGTCAGCTGAACACAAAAAGCTATCTAATTTAAGATATTCAACCCCTCGACAACCGGAGAAATTTTGGCAGTCTTCTGTTGTCTGAAAACCTTCGGCAATATCTATGATTCCTTAGAAAGCAACCAGTTCATTTAAACCTTTCTGAACCAGATTACATCATCTATTGCATCTATGGGTGCTTCTTCCTTGGTTAAATTCCTCCCTTTAATCAGTCCTTACAAGTCACTTATTATTTAATTGTTAAAAATGTTCTTATGTTATCACTGTGAGTGGATAGCTGGTCAACTTGTACTCATCATTCCTGATTAGTCGCTTCTATCGTTTCATTCAATGATTTGAAGCTTTTGAAAGAGAAATAGAAATTTTTTGCATGGTTCCTTCTTCTCCAGCTTACAATATTTATTTTTGCAACAAATTGTCTGATCATGTCCAATTCTGATTCACTGAGCTAAGTTCTAGGGTTGTCTTCTTAATAGATAATGACAATATTACCAAACTGTGTCATCATTAATCTTCCCTAAATTTCTGTTGCGCGTTAATAAGGCAATTTAGCTTATCTCTACTTTTAAAAAAGGAGAGAGGCCCAGAGATACCTGGGAAATGGTACTAATGTGGTCACGTCCAGTTCCAATGCTGATGCTGACAATTCTGTGCATGGAGGCTTCTGGGTAAAAATGGCTATCTGTTAGCCTGTACCCGATTTCTTAATTCTTAAGTAGAATATCCCAGATATATATGAATTCTACCTATTAATTCGGGTTTTCCCATCACATACATTCAAGTACTTTATGAGGATTTCTGCCTGTACCACCCTTTCATAGAAACATTAAAAGTAGAAGCAGGAGTAGGCCTATTCGGCCCTTCGAGCCTGCTCCGCCATTCATTATGATCATGGCTGATCATCCAACTCAGTAACCTGTTCCCATTTTCCCGCATATCCTTCGATCCCTTTAGCCCCAAGAGCTACATCTAACTCTTTCTTGAAAACAAACAATGTTTTGACCTCAGCTGCTTTCTGTGGTGGAGAATTCCGCAGGCTCACCACTCTCAGGGTGAAGAAATTTCTTCTCACCTGAGCCTTTTCAGGCAGTAAGCGCCAGATTCTCACCACCCTCAGGTGAAAACATGGAACTGTCTGGTCATTTCACACCAACGGGATCTTCCGGTTTAAGCGCCTTCACTATTCTGGAGGAGCTCTACAGAATGTCTCTGTTAGAATCTCCACAATAATAGTCATGTGCTGCATGCTCCACAATCTGGTGCAGCATAGGGGCCTACAGTTGAAGGGGGCAGAAGCTGCCCCTATGGTTGGAACATTGCAGGAAGAGGATGATGAGGAGGAGGAGGACCCTGTCCAGGGTGAAGAACCTGACATGGAGAAGGAGGAGGAAGAGGGCAGCAATGGGAGACCACTTGAGGGGCAAGCCCATATTCTTTGCAGGAGGGGATCATTGTCAGGAACCTGCTAATTCAGAGATGATTTTACGCAGCTCTTCATAATATCACCAATAACCTCAGCCAGTCCCCAGTGAGCATCTTTCACACAATCGACCTTTAACACGGAAGGCACATTTCTTCATGGAAGTGCCCATCCCCAACAAGGGAGAACTGAAAGTCATAACCTCAACATACTGCACAAACATACATTGAGAAGTCCTTCCTAACCTGGACCATACATTTATATGTTAGAGGCTGTCAATGAGGTGGTAGAAATGACACCTTGTGCCTAGTCAAACCATGCCCACTCTGCCAAGAGGGCTGGTAGGTAGCATGACTTCTTATTCATGACTTTCAGATATGATTGTATGTGTTAACAATACTGTAGCGAATGCATATTGTGCAGGTTGAGCTACATGCGTGTGCCAACAACTCCTTCTACTACCTTCCACATTATCCATCCACCACTGGTGTCAAGTGTCAGGAATGTGTGAGATCTGCAATATGCAATGCTGACAATCACCATGGCTCCCTGTGAAAGTACATGCTCTACAACCTAGAGGACAAAAGCTTCAAACATAGTAGATAAACCAGACAAGCATGTTTCCCAGGTGGATGCAGGGCATCCTGACTTGCAGGAAATCTATTTAAGTCACTGTCCAACAATCATGCCTTCAACACAGAAATCATGCTTGAAACACAACTGATCAGCTGGATTTCATCACTGAGTTTGACCATCGATCCCCTCTTAGAGACAATCCAAGGTAGACAGGAAACGCGGCAAGGAGCATCGCAATCCACAACATTTGGTGTATTACTACCTTATCTGAAGGATGGAAGGAGATAGCTTTCCACCATCAGACATGTATTTGTACACCCTTAGTCCTAATGGCATCAGCGAGAGATTGAACTTCAGCATGCCGCTTTCATTTCCAATGATAAGAACTGCCTTCATTTTTGTAAACACTCTCATTGTGATTATTAGTGTACAAAAGCAGACCCAGACATTGTTGGCAATAGTGGTTTACAATGTGCTTGGCTGCAATGTATACAAAGCGATACGAAATTAAGCCACAGTGAACACATTAGTGATTGAGGCAACATAGTGTCTTACATTCACGAATATTCTGGTGAAGTGACCTGTGTTGCCTCAGAGGAGATGGAGGCAGGCTCTTGTTCTATATGGTGCTGAAGAGTACGGTGACCAGCTTCATCATGCAGAAACCCATTGGGGACCTACCGCCAAATGTGATTTCTGCATTTCTGCAGGAGCAGCGTTGTCACTGGGACACGTGAAACAGGCAAGGACTCTGGTGGAGGGGCTGGGGACTTAGAAGAAGATGTACGTGCTGAGATACTCGCTGAACTTTCACCCTCCTTATGTAACCTCCAAAGCCCAAAAATGGCCATCAGCCATCCATTCCAGCAGCCATTGTGCACCCCCCCCAGTATGAACACCCTTTTAGAGGAATGAAGTTCTTCATGTCTTCTATGGATGTCAGCACTCATACTCTGAATGGTCAGATCCAGCCTACTGTTTAAGCCTTGCAGCCCTTGCAGAGATGTATGCAGCTCTTGCATACACTCAGCATGATAATGCATGTGTTTCTCCATGAGATTGACCATCCTCTCATGGTTGGAGCTCATGCAGTTGAGCCCCAGAGATAAGACAGAGTTCATCACTTCTCTGGCCTCTTCCACTCGCTGTGCACGAGTTTGCATTGCCTGAGGGAACTCTGCCAGATACCCACATATCTGCTGGTGATTTTACAAATACTGTGCATAAGGTACCATCTGAGGCAGTGCCAGATTTAGACTTGGTGAGGCCCTAAGCTATATAAAGCTTGGAGGCCCCTTGTTAAAAAGTTACACCAAAAGGTCTCACAAAGGTGCGTACCAAAACAGGACCTTGGGTCGCCACAAAAGAATTGAAAATATAATTATGCCTTTTAATTATTTAATAGCAAGGTATTTAAAGTGAAAAATACAAATTATTTTCAAATGAATGCATTTACTGATTACATATTTATCATTTGGCTGGCTTGATCTCTCTCATAGATTATAATATTGTATACCCTGGAAACAATACTTAAATGTAATTTTTAACATAATTTTAAGATACATTAATATATATATAAAATGCTGACAAAATAAGTAATCAGGATCACTTCTATTAATATAAGTAATAATGAAATAGTTTGCAAAATCAGAAAACTGATATCAGATACAACTTAAAACATTTTCTTTCTTGATTTCTCAAAAGCAAAATCATGAATTAGGTCCTCAAATGATATGCTATGCAGCTTATTGCTTTCTATGCACATGATGCTAAGTGCAGACAGTTTGTCTTGAGACATAGTTGCTCTCAGTTCATTTTTGATTCTCTTCAGCTGAGAAAATGACCTTTCTCCTGAACAATTTGTTACTATCAGACATAAGAATAGTTGTAATATTGCTTCCACATTAGGGAAAACTAAATGAATCTTGTCTTGGAAGATGATTTGATACAGATCTTTGTGGTAAATTTGTTCTTTTCCTGGATAATTCTGCTTGACATAAGCATGGAAGTGCTTCAGTTCCCCCGTAAGGTTAATATCAACATCGTTTGGATACTCTTTCATCAAAGTTTCTACTGCTTCACGCAGCTGTGCCTCTGAAGCTTCTAAATCAACTAAAAATGAAAATTTGTTTGCAGCATAATTGTAAACTGTTGCTCTTCTTCTCAAGGACATCGATTATTGGAATGAAGGATTTCACTCGAAATTTGTCTCTTGGAGAAAGCTCTTCATCAGCATCAGGTGCAGCTCCATCGTAGGTTTGTTTTTTTCTCACCCTCCTCCTTTTCTCTGCACACTTGTAATCTACATCAGGCAGATTGGATTTAGCTTCTTGTTCAATATCATCAAAGTTTTCTCGAATATTTTTCACAAAGTGGGAAAGTGATGTGTACAGATTCGCACATGCGGTAAGTGCAATCTGTGGATCCTGGAGAGTCTTACTGGTTTTGTGAAACTCCTCCAGCAAACGAGCCCATAAGTGTAGCATAATAACAAACTCCAGTTCCTCCATTTTTTCCAGAAGAGTACCAGCTTGTCTTCTTGTTTTCATTCTCATTAGTATGGAGATGACATAGAGCATCGGTGATTGACCTGTAACTCTCATTTATGGCAGACACAGCTTTGGCATGTGCTTTCCACCTAGTGTCGGACAGATACTTAACATACTTTGGTACTCTGGAGTCTGCATCCAAGAATGATAACAACACAGCCCACCTCTTTGTAGAAGATGAAAAGAAAGTGTATATTTCTTGCACAACAGCAAAAAGGTTTACTGCATCTAAACAGCAATCTACTGCAGCACGGCCAACAAGATTTAGTGAATGTCCGGCACAGGGAATATACATAGCATGCTTGTTTTTCTCTAGAATTTTTAGCTGCATTCCTTTGTATTTACCAGCCATATTTGCTGCATTATCATATGACTGTCCTCGGCACTTACTGAAATCAACTTTGCAGTTTTTAGTTACATAGTCCACCACCATATCCGCTATACTTTCACCACTGTGATTTTCCAACTCTAGGAAAGTTAGAAAGCGTTCAACAGGTAAGCCATCATCAGGTGATACATATCTTACTATAACATTTAGTTGATCCACGTGGGAAAGATCTGGTGTAGAGTCGACAGACAAAGTGAAGTAGCCTGCTTTTCTCAAATCATCCAAAACTGATTCTCTTACTCTATTACCCATAAGCTGAATGAGTTCATCACATATTGTCTTAGACAAATATGAAGGAGACCCAGATGCTCTGTTTCCATATTGTTTTATGTGGTTGGAAAGAAATGGATCAAACTTAGCAACTAATTCTAACAGGCCAAGGTAGTTGCCATTATTTGGTGATCCAAAAGTTTCATTGTCTCCCCTAAAAGTTCACCCACGTTCTGCTAACGCGCATATCACCGCAACAACACGCTCAAACACATGTCTCCAGTACTGTTGTTCTTTTTTTATTTGTTCTGCTAGTTTTGAGTCTAAGGTTGAACCACGCTTTCTTATCAAGTATGTCAGCAAAGCTGTTCTATGCTCTTCAGAGTTTTCATGACTTTTAATTGCAATGGGATTTCGCCAGTCAGAAAACCCACCAGAAGCTAGTGCTGCAGTTGATGTTGAAAAGAGCTTGCAGACAAAGCAGTAAACACAGCCAGTTGTTGGAGAGTAGACTAGCCATTCCCGATCGTATATTTCACCATTAACTTTTCTGGACTGAAAAAGACCTTTTGAACAATATCTATCTTGATATTTGAATGACCGCTTTGAGTTTTCAAATGGGCCGTTCCAGTGTTGACACTCTGAAGGACCCTTAAGGATCCAATATGAGAGTTCATCCTTGGTTAAGACACCCCATTGATCTACATCATTGAGTTTTGTGAATTTTGTTGTTTCAACTGTGTATGTCGGCTCTGCAATGCTCACATTTGCATCACTTCCAGTGTTTTCCTCAGCTGAGATTCCAGACACTGTTGTCTCAGTAGCAGAGGCACTAGGCTGTGGTTGTTTTGGACTTTGCTGATCACCTTGGGTTTGTGGATCCTTATCTGTTTCTGGAGTAAAGTAACTGTCAACTTTTGGTAATTTTTTGAGTTGCTCTTCAAGCTGGTGCTTTCTTTTTCTTTTCTGGCATCCGCTCTTAAATGTTCTCTTCATTGTAAACCTTCTGAAATTTTGTGAGGCCCCTGCGGATTGTGAGGCCCTAAGCTGTAGCTTGTTTAGCTTATGTCTTATTCCGGCACTGTCAGATTCTGAGGCCTTTCTTCTATCTACTGGAGCAACATATTGTATCTCCTCCCATCTCAGAGAGGGACTTTGTACAGATGTCTCTGGCACCTCCTCCTGCACTGTAGTACGGCGACCCTCACCATGTGCCTCTAACTCTGGCATAGTGATAATGTCACTGGACCAGTTATGCTCTGGGGACATGGGTTCAAATCTTACCAGGGCAGATGGTGGAATTAAATTTCAATTAATAAATCTGGATTTGAAAGCTGGTCTCAGTAATGGTAAGAGTTTTAACAACACCAGGTTAAAGTCCAACAGGTTTATTTGGTAGCAAATACCATTAGCTTTCGGAGCGCTGCTCCTTCGTCAGATTTCCACTCCATCTGACGAAGGAGCAGCGCTCCGAAAGCTAATGGTATTTGCTACCAAATAAACCTGTTGGACTTTAACCTGGTGTTGTTAAAACTCTTACTGTGTTTACCCCAGTCCAACGGCGGCATCTCCACATCATGACTACCATTGACTCAGTAATAGTGACCATGAAACTATCATCGATTGTTGTAAAAATCCATCTGGTTCACTAATGTCTTTTAGGGAAGGAAATCTGCTGTCCTGAACTGGTCTGGCCTACATGTGACTCCAGACCCACAGTAATGTGGTTGACTCTTAACTGCCCTTTGGAATGGCTAAGTGAGACATTCAGTTCATGATAAAATGAATGGTGTGACAGGCTAGAAGGGCTGAATGGCCTACTCCTGCTTCTATTTTCTATGTTTCTATCCCATTTAGCATGGTGGAAGTGCCACACAACATGTTAGAGAATGTCCTCCATCTTGAAGTTGACATTTCATCTCCATGAGGACCGTAGAAAATAGTGTTCAATTCTGGTCACCACACTGCCAGAAAGATACCCTTTGGAGAGGGTACAGAAAAAAATTACCAGGATGTTGCCTGGTATGGAGGGCATTAGCTATGAAGGGAGGTTGGAGAAACTTGGTTTGTTCTCACTGGAATGACGGAGGTTGAGGAGTGACCTTATAGAAGCCTACAAGATTATGAGGGGCATGGACAGAGTGGATAGTCAGAAGCTTTTTCCCAGGGTGAAAGAGTCAGTTACTAGGGGGCATAGGTTTAAGGTGCGAGGGGTAAGGTTTAAAGGAGATGTACAAGGCAAGTTTTTTTACACAGAGGGTGGTGGGTGCCTGGAATTCGCTGCCAGGGGAGGTAGTGGAAGCAGACACGATAGTGAGTTTTAAGGGGCGTCTGGACAAATACATGAATAGGATGGGAATAGAGGGATATGGTCCCCGGAAGGGTAGGGGGTTTTAGTTCAGTCGGGCAGCATGGTTGGTGCAGGCTTGGAGGCCGAAGGGCCTGTTCCTGTGCTGTAATTTTCTTTGTTCTTTGTTTTTTGACTCCACTCACCTGATGAAGGGGCAACGCTCCAAAAGTTTGTGGTACCAAACAAACCTGTTGAACTTTAACCTGGTGTTGTGAGACTTCTTACGGTGCCCACCCCAGTCCAATGCCGGCATCTCCACATCATCGATGCGATCATGAAAAGGTGCATCTGCAATGGGCAGATTGGTAAGGACTAGGTCAAGTCGGTTTATCATTCTTATCCATTAGACTGTTAACTTTGTCCTTAATTATCATTTCTAAAAAAAAATTCTACTACTGAGGATATACTGATTGGCCTGCACCTAATGAATTAATCCTTAGACTCTTTTCTGAACAGGGGTGTAACATTTGCAATTCTCCAGTCCTCTGGTACCACCCTACTCGATCTAAGGAGAATTGAAAAATTATATCCAGGACCTCCACAATTTCCACCCTTAATCCCCTCAGCATCTTTTGGTGCATTCCATCTGGTCTTGTGAAGTATCAAATTTATATACAGCTAACCTTTCTAATTCCTCCTCTTTATCAATTGTTAACCCATCCAGTATCCCAACTACCTCTACTTTCACCGTACTTTTGGCAGCATCTTCTCTCTTGGTAAAGACAGATGCCAAGTTCTTACTTTGCACCTCAATCATATCCTCTGCCTCCATACATAAATCTCCTTTTTGATCCCTAATTAGTTCCACCGCCCCGCTTGCCACCCTTGTACTCTTGGATTCCCTTTTATGTTAGTTGCCAGTTACTTCTCATTTTCTTTGCCTCTCATGTTTCCCTTCCTTTTCCCGATTTTCAACCAGGAGTTACTTTTTTTTCATGCATTTATTTAAAATTTCTGGTCTCCCAGGGAATAATAATCCCTCATGGTCTTGAGTTAATTTCTGGTGGTCAAGAAACAGGTTTGCTGAAAAGATTCACGAGACTGGTTCCAAGGATGAGGAATTTCCATTACATAAAAAGATTTCGGAAGTAGGGACTGTTTTCCTTGAGATGGAGAAGGTCAAGAGGAAATTTGATTAAGGTACTCAAAATCATCTGGACAAAGTAGATGGAGAAAAACTGTTCCCAGTGCTGGAAAGATTGAAAATGAGAGGGAACTGAGTTAAGGTAAGTGGCAAAGAAGCAATGGACACATGAAGAGAGACATTTTCATGCAACAAGTGGTTACAACAAGTGTTTATGACCTGGGATGAACTGCCTGAGAGTATGGTGGAGGCAGATTCATTCGAGGTATTTGAATATTATTATCCAAAAAGGAAGAATGTGCTGTACCAATTCTGTGAATACGTGATTCATTCTTGTGCTCAGTGTTTGTGTAACTGCTGGGCCCTCTGGCACGACTTTCACCTGCTGATTGCTTGGAACTGTTAGCCCTGCCAGAAAATGCAGGTTCAGCTCATTTAAATATCCTCATCCACCTCTGTGTCGGGTTGCAATACAACCCTTGAGTGACATTGGAGTTATGGAAAGATAAGGGATACTTGTATTTTCATAGTGCATTTGATGAGTACAAAATGATCTAAACAGCTACATAGCTAATGAGGTACTGTTTGAAGTTAGTCACTGTTCAATGTAGGAAATACGGCAACCAATTTGCACCCAATAAACTCCCACAAACAACAATGAAATAAATAAGCAGATGATTTGTTTCATGCTGCCTCACAGTGCTAGGAACTTGGGTTCGATTCCTGGGTCGGGTTACTGTCTGTGCACATTCTCCCTGTGTCTGTTGGGTTCCCTCCAGGTGCTCTGGTTTCCTCCCACATTCTGAAAGATGTGCTGGTTAGATGCATTGACCTGAACAGGCGCCAGACTGTGGTGACGAGGGGAATTTCACAGTAACTTCATTGCAGTGTTAATGTAAGCCTTACTTGTGACTAATAATTTAATTTTACTTTACTTTAGGAGCAGCATTCAAGCAGTGAACAGGGTTGACTGTCAGGTTAATGGGAGAGTTTGTGGCACTTTTGAAGAATGTCCTCTACTGGACTAGAAGACAAAAATGGTCAAATGAGGGCACGGTAAATTGTTAAAAGAAAAATAAATCAAAATTTCAATGAGGCTGTTCTATAGCCATCACAAATCAGCAAATGAGAGAAAGACTACTGTCTATCTATCAAAGGAAACCTTAGTAACATATCTTGCAAGCCATATGAGGAGTGAATGACTGATGTGGGCTACCTCACTCTCGTCCTATCCCCGTAATCTTGTGTATTTATCATGGCCAATTCACTAACCTATGCATCTTTGAATACTAAGGGACAATTTAGCATGGCCAATCCACCAAACCTGCATATCTTTGGAATTTACCAGGTCTACTAATAGAATTATTTCCACACATAAGCGTAAAATTCCAGGGAAGAAAATGTATGTTCAGGAATCAGGTTTAAAGTTTAAAGTTTTTTTTTAAAGTTTATTTATTAAAATAGGCTTACATTAACACTGCAATGACGTTACTGTGAAAATCCCCCAGTCGTTACACTCCGGTGCCTGTTCGGGCACACTGAGGAAGATTTAGCATGGCCGAAGCACCTAATCAGCATGTCTTTCAGGCCGTGGGGAAAAGGTTTAAGGTGCATGGGGAAAAGTTCAATAGGTTTAAGGTGGATGGGTAAAAATTTAGAGAAGATGTGCAAGGCAAGCTTTTTGCACAGAGGATGGTGAATGTCTGGAACACGCTGCCTGGGGAGGTGGTGGGAGCAGGTACGATAGCAGCATTTAAGGGGCAACTAGACAAATACATGAATAGGATGGGAATGGAAGGATACGGGCTCGGCAAGTGCATATGGTTTTAGTTTAGGTAGGCATCATGATCGGAGCAGGCTTGGAGGGCCGAAGGGTCTGTTCTTGTGCTGTACAGTTCTTTTTCTGTGTTCTTTGTTCTCTGAAACCAGAACACCCGGAGGCATGGGGAGAACGTGCAAACTCCATACAGACAGTGACCCAAGCTGGAATGGAACCTACGTCCCTGGCGCTATGAGACAGCAGTGCTAACCACTGTGCCACCATACTGCCTCATGGTGGGTAGTGGGCCAATTTAGCAGCAAGCCCCAGTGGCAATGTCAGTGTGAGATCAAAGTGATTTTTTAACTTGCATGCTAAATACATGAATAATGAGTTGCCAATTGAACTGGTGTTTGAAATTGGTATCTTACTGATTTTTTTGGTGGAATGTCTGGTGGGCATTCCATGGGTTATTTAAAGTAGGAGTTTGCACCTTCAGGTAAAGTTATTTTCCTTTCTATCTGATTTGCATATTAGATTGCTTCAGGAAAGGTCAAGGAGGATGATGATTAATAGAATTTCCCCAGCTTTCCAAATGCCCTCCAGGAAATCTTGGTGAAGAAAGTAGGGGCAAATACAGTGGTACTGGATGGTATTTTAAGGCCTCGCTCAGGCGAGACCAGTAATTCCCGCCCAAGGTCAATGGAGGTTCCTATTGTCAGACCCACACCCATGCCAATTCCATGGCGAGTGAGGTGGTAGAGTTCCGGCCACTGTTTCCAAGCATTTGCAGAAACAAGGCCATGACCCAGCAAGCCTGGACAAAGGTGGTTGATGGAGTCATTATCAGAAGCACCACCTCGAGGTTCTCTGTTCAGTACAGGATGAGGTTCAATAACCTGCCAAAAATAACATGTTGAGTACAGATCCTCATCTCTATCTTTCTCCATAATATTTTGCCATTAACCCTTTCATTGCCTCCGATATTACTCTCAACGAATCCCTCCCCTCCCTCACATCCATCAGCAGACAATCACAAGGCCCTTTTTGGGCTGAATTTTGCTGAGATGGAAAACAATCAGAAGATGGGACTAATTACTGTGTCCCAATCCTGGCTGCAAGCTTAATTTCCTGAGAAGAGGCGAATTATCAAGTTGGCTCTTCTTTTGTCGCCCAATTAGGACCAGCAGGCAGGTTCCAGAGGTGGGAAATGCAGACACCATGGCCCACTGCTCACTGTATTGAAGGCATAGAATCCCTACAGTGTGGAAAGAGGCCTTTCAGCCCATCGAGTCTGCACCGACAACAATCCCAACCAGGCCGTTTCCCCGCAACTCCACTTATTTACACTGCTAATCCCCTTGACACTAAGGGGAAATTTAGCATGACCAATCAAACTAATCTGCACAGCTTTGGACCGTGGGAGGAAACTGGAGCACCCAAAGGAAACCCACACAGACACGGGGAAAATGTGCAAACTCCACACTGTCCCCCATGGCCAGAATTGAACCTGGTTCCCTGTCACTGTGAGGCAACAATGCTAACCACTGTGCGACCTCGCCACTCACTGTTTATTTATCTATTTATGAGTGTCACAAGTAGGTTTATATTAATACTGCAATAAAGTTACTGTAGTTCCCGAGTCACCACACTACCGTGCCTGTTCGGGTACACTGAGGGAGAATTTAGCATGGCCAATGCACCTAAGCCACACGTCTTTTGCACTGTGTGACCAGTGTGAGTACTGCTCAGGCACAAACAGCAGGAAAGCCAAGGAACCACCATCAATATCAAAGAAGTTGTTGTGACCTCATTGGACCCATGACAATCAGGGACATTTGTCTCCAGGAAATCCTCACTCAGTGACAGGGCTGTGACAAGGGAAAACAACAGCCTTGCCATTTTCTATCAGTAACCTTTAAAACTCCTTCAGCTGTAACCCAGGCTTGACCTTCCGCTGTGCAGCCGCCTTCTCTTTGTTGCTAGGGTGAGGATGCAATGGGGGACCTGCGTGATGCTGACATATTTGCTAGGTTGTTGTAATAACTGACACTAATTGGCTCTTCAATTACCTTGATTGGATTCCTCCTGCTGCTGGGCGGATTGCCATCACTGCTGCGCAGCCGCCTCCAGGAAAAGCAGGAGGAGGCGGGAGAAGGCTGGGGAACCAGCCAAAGGTTTTTTGTCTGATTTCTCCCAGCACCCCCTCATCCAAAACCACCTACATGGGGCTGAGAAAATTCTTCACTCTAACAGCTCTTTCTCATTCCAAACAAGCTAAATGTTCCTTTAATCTCTTCACAATGAACAGTATTCCTTTGTCATGTGCCAGTATGCAAAACTAGTAACTCCCATAGGAACTCTTTCGTCACTTGACAATTTACACACTCAGTTTTCTTTCATCACCTCCCCATCCCATCATCATTCCATCTTGCTTCTTCTCCATTTCTTAACATATACAGAATCGCAGAAATTTTGCAGTGTAAAAGTAGACCGCTTGGCCCACTGTGTCTGCACTGACTCTTGACAGAAGCCAGAGAGTGGTTGTAGAGAGTTGTTTTTCAAACTGGAGGCCTGTGACCAGCGGTGTGCCTCAGGGGTCAGTGCTGGGCCCACCGTTATTTGTCATTTATATTAATGATTTGGATGAGAATATAGGGGGCATGGTTAGTAAGTTTGCAGATGACACCAAGATTGGTGGTATAGTGGACAGTGAAGAAAGTTATCTCCAATTGCAACAGGATCTTGATCAATTGGGCCAACGAATGGCAGATGGAGTTTAATTTAGACAAATGCGAGGTGATGCATTTTGGTAGATTGAACCAAGATAGGACTTACTCAGTTAATGGTAGGGCATTGGGGAGAGTTATAGAACAAAGAGATCTAGGGGTACATGTTCATAGCTCCTTGAAAGTGAAGTCACAGGAGGACAGAGTGGTGAAGAAGGCATTCAGCATGCTTGGTTTCATCGGTCAGAACATTTAATACAGGAGTTGGGACGTCTTGTTGAAGTTGTACAAGACATTGGTAAGGCTACACTTGGAATACTGTGTGCAATTCTGGTCACCCTATTATAGAAAGGATATTATTAAACTAGAAAGAGTGCAGAAATGATTTACTAGGATGCTCCTGAGACTTGATGGATTGCATGATAAGGAGAGGCTGAATAGACTGGGACTTTTTTCTCTGGAGCATAGGAGGCTGAGGGGTGACCTTATAGAGGTCAATAAAATAAGAACATAAGAACATAAGAAATAGGAGCAGGAGTAGGCCATCTAGCCCCTCGCGCCTGCCCTACCATTCAATAAGACCATGGCTGATCTGAGAGTGGTTTAGTTCCACTTACCCGCCCACTCCCCATAACCCTTAATTCCCTTATTGATCAGAAATCTATCTACCTGTGACTTAAACATATTTAACGAGGTAGCCTCCACTGCTTCAATGGGCAGAGAATTCCAGAGATTCACTACCCTCTGAGAGAAGAAGTTCCTCCTCAACTCTGTCCTAAACTGACTCCCCCTTATTTTGAGGCTGTGTCCTCTAGTTCTTGTTTCCTTTCTACGTGGAAAGAATCTCTCTGCCTCTACCCTGTCTAGCCCCTTCATTATCTTATGTGTCTCTATAAGATCTTCCCTCAGCCTTCTAAACTCCAACAAGTACAGGCCCAATCTACTCAATCTCTCCTCATAAGCTAACCCCCTCATCTCCGGTATCAACCTGGTGAACCTAATAATGAGGGGCATAGACAAGGTAGATAGTCAATATCTTTTCCCAAAGGTAGGGGAGTCTAAAACGAGAGGGCATAGGTTTAAGGTGAGAGGGGAGAGATACAAAAGTGTCCAGAGGGGCAATTTTTTCACACAGAGGGTGGTGAGTGTCTGGAACAAGCTGTCAGAGGTAGTAGTAGAGGCGGGTACAATTTTATCTTTTAAAAAGCATTTAGATAGTTACATGGGTACGATGGGTATAGAGGGATATGGGCCAAATGCAGGCAATTGGGATTAGGTTAGGGGTTTTAAACAAAAAGGGTGGCATGGACAAGTTGGGCCGAAGGGCCTGTTTCCATGCTGTAAACCTCTATGACTGAATGAGCAAAAAAATCAAATAAAAAATCTGCCACTTGTCTATCCATTCCACAAAGTTGTCTTTGTCCTTTTGAAGTTCCACATTATCCTCCTCACAGTTCACGATGCTTCCAGGTTTCACATTATCTGCAATCTTTGTGCCCTTAACACCACGATCCAGGGGAAGCAATGGCCTCGTGGTATTATCGCTGGACTATTAATCCAAAAACTCAGCTCATGTTCTGGGGACCTGGGTTCGAATCCCACTTTGGCAGGTGGTGGAATTTGAATTCAATAAAAAATATCTCGAAATGCGAATCTACTGATGACCATGAAACCATTGTCGATTGCTGGAAAAATCCTTCTGGTTCACTCGTGTCTTTTGGGGGAAGGAAATCTGCCATCCTTACCTGGTCTGGCCTACAGAGCCGCAACAATGTGGTTGACTCTCAACTGCCCAGGGGCAACTAGGGATGAGCAATAAATTCCGGCCAGTCAGTGACATCCATGTTCCATGAATGATTAAAAAAAGAGATTTTTGAACAAGTGTGTAATGTTTGCACATCCTCTGGTATCATCCTGGAGTCTAAGAAAGACTGCAAAATGGTGGCTGATGTCTCTGCTATTTCTACTGTCACTACCTTCAGTATCCTTGGATGCATCTTATCTGGTTCCTGTGCCTTATCCACTCTGAATACTTTTGAATGGACCTACCTTGCATTAATTTGATCTTTCTCTACACCCTAGCTATGACTGTAACACTATATTCTGCACTCTCTCCTTTCTTTCTCTATGTAAAAGTAAAGTTTATTTATTAGTCACAAGTAAGGCTTACAGTAACACTGCAATGAAGTTACTGGGAAATTCCCTTAGTTACCAGCACCTGTTCAGGTCAATACACAGTATGCTTTGTCTGTACAGTTCACAAGAAACAATATTTTTCACTGTATATTAATACATGTGACAATAATAAATCAAACCAAATACATACAATGCATCCAATACCTACTCCTCATTAATTTTAAACCCTTTAGGTATCTGAATTACCTTCCATTGCCCCCTTGCTTTCAAATCCCTCCATGGTCTCACCACTCTCTACCTCTGTAACTTCCTCCAGCTCTACAGTCCTTCAAGATTTCTGCACGTCTCCACTTCTGGCCTGATTTTAATTGTTCCTTCATTTATGGCCATGCCTTCAGCTGCCAAGACCCTAAGTTCTAGAATTCCCTCCCTAAATCTCTTCATCTCTCTACCTTTTGTTTCTGCATCTAAAATGGTCCTTAAAACCTAAATCTTTGACCCAGCTTCTGATCACCTGCCCTAATAGCTCATTGCCTGTTTTGGTGTCAAATATTGTTTGATAGCATAAAGGAAAGCAAAATACCATGAGAAACCTGAAATAAAAAAACAGAAAATGTTATGCAAACTCAACAGGTCTGACAGCATCTGTGGATAGAGAAGCATAGTTAATGTTTGGAGTCCAATACAATCCTTCGCAACTCATGCTAGGACTGCGTGCTAGTATTGTCTGATAGCACTGCTGTGAAGCACCTTGGATGTTTTATTATGCTTGAGATGTTAAATAAATATGAGAAATCCTGCCAAGTCATTTCAGCACCATAGTTGAAAGTATGGAGGAAACTGCTTTACAGCCTCTGTAAGGTCATCTCACACAACATCAACACTTTACAGTCTCTGACCTGGAGAATGTGGCCATCTCTACAAATGTTATGGCCAGGTCCTCACACAAAAGATGCTGATGTTCACATCCATTGCAACTTTGCTAGAAGATCAAACAGCTGCCATGCAGGTTCTGAACTCTGCTTGGTGAAGACAGGGGTCTACCATGGACAAGTTGGACCAAATTGGTCAGCGCTTTTAAGGAGTCACTCATTTTCTGCAGTCTGCTGTGACTCACGTTAGAAGTGATGAGTGTCAAGTGCCAGATATGTTAGCAGTGCTCTGGGAGACATGCATCAAATGTAGTGAATGGAAAGCTTTAAGCTGCCTGATGAACATAAGAAAATAAGCAACTTCAGCTGACAAACGATGGCACCGGGCTTCATCGAATCCCTACAGTGCAGAAGGAGACCATTTGGCTCATCGAGCCAGTACTGACAACAATCCCATGCAGGCCCTATCCCCAGAACACCATATATTTACTCTGCTAATCCCTCTGACACTTAGAATCAATTTAGCATGGCCAAACAAACTAACCCGCACACCTTAGGAGTGTGTGAGCTAACTGGAGCATCCGGAGGAAACCCACGCAGACACAGAGGGAACATGCAAACTCCACACAGACAGTGACCCAAGCTGGGGATCAAATCTGGGTCCCTGACACTGTGAGGCAGCAGTGCTAACGACTGTGCTGTCCTAATTTTCCAATAGCATGAGGCAGGCAGGCTTCAGTAATACAGCCAAAATGGCATTTGCGCCTGCATGGACCATGTCAATGAGATACTCTCACCAATCTCACAACCTTCAGTGGGGACAGTCTTAGAGGGCAACATTTGGGCTCAATCCTGGTAGTTATTCCAGGATCACAACTTGAAAAAAACCTTCATATCCTCAAGAGTTGAAAGAACATGGGGAAAGAAGTATAACATTCTCTATGATTTACCTTCCTCAGGTTATAAAATGAAAGCTCTGGAATATCAATCTAATATTATAGCTTGATATTATTAACCTTGACTGCTTAGATTCTCATGATACCACTAAAGTCGTACTATTTGTAAATGATTTAATCGCATACATCTGTGCTTGTCCTTATAACCTTCAATTGCTTTACTAATCTATACCGTTCTTGCAGCAAGAATAAATTGACATAATTGATTTATATTTGACAGGCTCTATCCACATTTCTATCACTGCACGGGGACTTCTGGTCTCTAGCTTCGGTTGTGGTTTGCTAGTTTAGTACTTGTATATTTTTGTTCTCTGATTAAAATCTTTACTGTGTTCCCAGTTTACCTTACAACACAATTTTCTTGAAGCAATGATCCATAACAGTATTGAGAAAGATTAAAATTATTAATCTATATCTAGTAACCATTATCATTGCAGGACTTTATAAATACTGGGAGGGTCATTATGAATACATTTTCCTCAAAGATTTACAATAGCCATTCTTCTTTATTCATAACTGAGACATTTCTGGGACTTTGGATGTAATTTGAGAACTGTAGCCTTGAAATTACGTTGCATGACATTAACTTTTTAAGACATAATTTGCAAAAATTATCTCTCGATCACTCACTCACTACTTCAAAAATCTATTCAGTTCTCCCTTAAACTTTTCCACACTATCTGTCTCTAATGCCTTCAAGGACTTTGGGTGGGATTTTCCGGCCGCACTCACCCTGAAACCAGAAAATCCTGCATAAGGTCAACAGATCTTTCTATAGTCTGTCCCTCACCTGCTACAATTCCAGTGGTGGGTGGAACAGGAAAATTCACTCCATTCTATTTCACATATTTACCATTCTTTGTTCTAAGTTCGAGTTTGTATCCGTTGTTCTTGAAATTATAATGATCCCAAGCATACTACTGGGAATCAATTTGTCTATAACCTTAAGAACATTTCACGTAAACGATCGCAATGTTATCAACCTCTCCTAAGCGTCAGTTTAGTTGTCAATTTCCACAGTCTCCAATACATTGTAATATTATAACATGGTCCAACAACAATAACTGTCCTAAGTATTTCAGGTTTTTCACAATTCATTCATGGAATGTCGGCATCACTGACAGGGTCAGCATTTACTACCAATCACTTTGAGAATGGCAATACATATCAAGTAAGGCTGATTTGTGACTTGGAGGGGAATTTGGACATGGTGGTGTTCCCATGCACCTGCTAACTTTGTCTTTCTAGGTCACAGAATTAACTGGTTTGGGAGATACTACCGAAGAAGCCTTGGTGAATTGCTGCAGTAGACCTTGCAGTTGGTACATACTGTAGCTATGGTATTCAGTTATGGAGGGAGAGAATCTTTAAGCTGGTGAATGGGGTGCCCATTAAGTGGGTTACTTTATCCTGGATGTTATCAACCTTTAGTGTGTTTGGAGCTATACTCATTCAGGCAAATGGAAAATATTCCATCGAATTCCCAACTTGTGCCTTGTAGATGATGGAAAGGCTCTGAGGAGGCAGGAGGTGAGAGACTGACTGCAGAATGCCCATCCTCTGGCCTGTTGTTGCAACCACAATGTTTACCTGGCTGGTCAATGTTGGCCCTGATGAGTGGTGCTACAGAGCCACTCTTGTTGAAGGACATTGGAGTCCCCTTCATTCTGTGCCCTTCGTGTATTCAGTGCTTCTTCCAAGTGATGGTCAATATGTAGGAGCACTGATACATCAGTTGACGGAGGGCAGTAGGTGGTAATCAGCAGTAAATTTCCTTGCCCATGTTTGATATGGTGCTATGACACTTCATGGAATTTGGAGTAAATCTTGAGGACTCCTCTGGCATCTTCGCCCCAACTGTATACCACGATGCTGCCACGTCTTGTGACACATTCCTGCCTATATCCAGGGATGGGTGATGGAGGTGGCTGGGACAATGGCTGAAAGGCATGATCCTGTGAGTATGACTATGTCAGGCTGTTGCTCAATTAGTAGGTGGGACAGCACTCCCAATTTTGACGTAAGTCCCCAGATATTAGTCAGGATTTTCAGGGTTGAGCTTGCCTTTGTCATGTGCAAGTATGGCCATCCTGGTGCCCCATATAAACTCATTAACAGCTCCTGAGATTTGTAATCTATATCTTTGTCCATATTTCCCAAACTCCTATTGGCTTTCCTAATTGCTATGATAAATACATTATTGAGTTCAATGCCTGAGATACCTCTGCTGTATTGTATGTATCCTGTAGCCCAGAGTCATTTTATTCAAACTGCCACTGTTCCCTTGAATTTGTCCATATTAAGTGTAATGTGCCACTCACCAGCTCTCTCTGTATTTGCTTTGCTTGTGCCTATTGTTAGAAAGCCTCTCAATTTGCTGTCTTTATTTTTGTACTCAGCTCCAATTCCGGCCTTGGGTCACTGTCTGTGCAGAGTCTCCATGTTTTCCCCGTGTCTATGTGGGTTTCCTTTATCTGCTTTTATCTGCTTTTACTAAACTTCAACCCATTTCGGAATTAGTCATCTATTTCATGCTTTCCTATTTTTTTGACTAATTCATTATCTGGCACAGTATAAGAAACCCTGTTGAAATATAAATATATTGGGGAGAATGGTGTGGCCGGCAGGAGTCTCTGGTCCCGTTGCAGTGAATGGAGATCTGTCTGAGCGCCAAATTCTCCGCTTTCGCTTGCAGAGGCAATGGGGTGTGAATGGCTGGAGAATTCTGCCCGCTATATCCATAGAACCTTCATTATCAATCATTTCTTTTGGACAACTTCCATAAATTCATATGCAGGATCTCGCTCCCGTTATTTCATGTTTCCCCTTGCCACACCATAACTATCAAGATGTTTCATAACCTTCTTTCATAACCCAAATAATATTTTACCCCGAAGACCGTTCCATTCACTGGTTAATCATTCCATAGATAATCCTGGTTCCTTTCCTGAAGGAAGGATGGTGGTGGCAGTGGCTGAGTGAGATTGTCACTGGATTAGCAATCCGGAGACCCAGGTTAATGCTGTTGGAACCCAGATTTGAATCCCACCACAGTAAATGGTTAAATTTCAATTCAATAAAAATCTGGTATTAAAAGTCTAATGCCGATTATTGTAAAGACCCATCTGGTTCACATAATGTCCTTTAAGGAAGGAAAATCCTTAACTGTCCTGGCATAAATGTGACTCCAGATCCTCAGCCATGTAGTTGACTCATAAAATGCACTCTGAAATTCACTCAGTTCCTATAAAATGCACCTTGAAATTCCCTAAGTTCGTAGGTGCGATATCTGGCCCCTTTAGGGGTGATTGGCCGATAGGGCCACAGGACTCAGTAAAATCATTTAGGAGACCACAGTAGCGGTTCACCTTGGCAAGCATGGGTTTTTGTCTCAGATCGATTCCAAAGGCTGACAGGCAGCCACGAAGCTGTAAGATTCTGTTGTAAATAAATGTTAGTTTCTTCAAACCTTACTCAAGATATTGGCGACAAGGATAAAACAGAGAACATGTGGTGCCAAGACTGTGAGACCAGAATGCATTGAGGTCGAAGTCAAGTTGAAAAATAGAAGTGTGCTGCAGGAAAAATGCTGCTCTTCGGTTGACTAGATGCCTTTGGTGCCTCCATTGAAGATTGGATACAGTATATAAAATTTCTAGGTTATTATTTTCTGGCCAATGGAGTAGAGGAGGAGGGGGAAGGAAAAGGTAATCCTTTTAAGTGCATTTGAGACCCAGGCCTACAGTCCCTGAACATGCCCGATTCAAGCTCTTTCATGAAGATTGTAAATTTGGTGAAGACACACTATCATCCAACTATCGTCACTCAGTCATCTGCAGCTTTTTAAGTTTAATTCCATGGGATGAGCCCTAGGAGAAACCATAGCAACCTGCATTATGAATGAAGCTAAGGCAAATTGCAAAGCACGGCAACTTCTGGGCCACCCTGAATGATATGCAGAGAAATCGTTTAGTTTGTGGAGTTAATAATGAGGCCAGCCAGAGAAAGCTGTTAGCAGAGACAGATAGCAATTTTAAAAAGGCGCTGGAGATAGTGCTAGCAATAGAGAGAACTGAGAAGGATGCACAAGAGATTCAGAGTGGGCAAAATGACACAGTTCAGCTGTTAGGATGGGAAGTTGCAGTGAGCAGTGATGCCAAAAGTGAAGATGCTAGTTTCAAACAGGAAGTAAATGTAGCAAAAAGCCGAGTCAGAAGATTTAGGAGAATAAATACAACACTAAGGATCAAAGTAGAGTGTTATCCGTGAGAGGGTATTCACTCCCCAGTAGCTTGCAGATTTAAAGAAGAAGAATGCTATTCATGCCACAGGAAAGGGCACTTGAGGCACCAGTGGAAGAACAAGCCAACCTTGCTCAGTGCTAAAGGCAGAAGCACATCACAAGTACACAGTGTGGAAGATTTTCCTACAAATGATTTGAGTGTTCATTCATTGAGCAATTGAAAACAGGCAAGGTAGACCCCTTCATGGTGTGCTTTTGGTTAGTGGTGAACCTATATAGATGAAAATAGTCAAGAGAGTGTCTGCTACTGCAATTAAGGAAACACATATACAGATTCTTGCGAGAAGGTGGTTCAGTCTTTGGGTTTAAGGAATACATCAGCAAGATTAGCACACTAGACAGGAGAGGCCATCAAGATCATGGGTAGAGTCATAGAGTCATAGAGGTTTACAGCATGGAAACAGGCCCTTCGGTCCAACTTGTCCATGCTGCCCTTTTTTTTAATACCCCTAAACTAATCCCATTTGGCCCATATCCCTCTATACCCATTGTACCCATGTAACTATCTAAATGCTTTTTAAAAGATAAAACTGTATCCGCCTCTACTACTACCTCAGACAGCTTGTTCCAGACACTCACTACCCTCTGTGTGAAAAAATTGCCCCTCTGGACACTTTTGTATCTCTCCCCTCTCACCTTAAACCTATGCCCTCTAGTTTTAGACTCCCCTACCTTTGGGAAAAGATATTGACTATCTAGCTGATCTCTGCCCCTCATTATTTTCTAGACCTCTATAAGGTCACCCCTCAGCCTCCTACGCTCCAGAGAAAAAGGTTCCAGTCTATTCAGCCTCTCCTTATAACTCAATCCATCAAGTCCCGGTAGCATCCTAGTAAATCTTTTCTGCACTCTTTCTAGTTTAATAATATCCTTTCTATAATAGGTTGACCAGAATTGCACACAGTATTCCAAGTGTGGCCTGACCAATGTCTTATACAACTTCAACAAGACATTCCAACTCCTGTATTCAATGTTCTGACTGATGAAACCAAGCATGCTGAATGTCTTCTTCATTATTCTGTCCACCTGTGACTCCACTTTCAAGGAGCTATGAACATGTACCCCTAGATGTCTTTGTTCTATAACTCTCCCCAATGCCCTACCATTAACTGAGTAAGTCCTACCCTGGTTCAATCTACCAAAATGCATCACCTCGCATTTGTCTAAATTAAACTCCATCTGCCATTCATCAGCCCACTGGCCCAATTGATCAAGATCCCGTTTCAATTGGAGATAACTTTCTTCACTGTCCACTATGCCACCAATTTTAGTGTCATCTGCAAACTTACTAACAATGCCTCCTATATTCTCATCCAAATCATTAATATAAATGACAAATAACAGTGGACCCAGCACTGATCCCTGAGGCACGCCACTGGTCACAGGCCTCCAGTTTGAAAAACAACTCTCTACAACCACCCTCTGGCTTCTGTCAAGAAGCCAATTTTGTATCCATTTAGACACCTCACCCTGGATCCCGTGAGATTTAACCATACATAGATAAGATGCAAGACTGGGCGGAGAAGTGGCGGATGGACTTCAACCCCAGGTAAACGTGTGGTGGTTCATTTTGGCAGGTCAAATAGGATGAAAGAATATAATATTAAGGGTAAGACGCTTGGCAGTGTGGAAGATCAGAAGGATCTTGGGGTATGGGTTCATAGGACGCTCAAAGCAGTGTCGCAGGTAGAGGCTGTGGTTAAGAAGGCATATGGAATACTGGCCTTCATCAATAGAGGAATTGAGTTTAGGAATCGGGAGATAATGCTGCAGCTGTATAGGACCCTGGTCAGACCCCACCTGGAGTACTGTGCCCAGTTCTGGTCGCCTCATTACAGAAAGGATGTGGAAGCCATAGAAAGGGTGCAGAGGAGATTTACAAGGATGTTGCCTGGATTAGGTGGCATGCCTTATAAGGATAGGTTGAGAGAGCTAGGTCTGTTCTCCTTGGAGAAGTGAAGGATGAGAGGTGGCCTGATAGAGGTGTATAAGATGTTGAGAGGTATCGATAGAGTAGATTCTCAGAGGCTTTTACCCAGGGCTGAAATGGTTGCCACAAGAGGTCACAGATTTAGGGTGCTGGGGAGTAGGTACAGAGGAGATGTTAGGGGTAAGTTTTTCACTCAAAGGGTGGTGGGTGTGTGGAATCGGCTGCCGGTAGTGGTGGTGGAGGCGGATTCGATAGGGTCTTTTAAGAGACTTTTGGATAAGTTCATGGAAGTTAGTAAGATAGAGGGTTATAGGTAGGGACATGTTCGGCGCAACTTGTGGGCCGAAGGGCCTGTTTGTGCTGTAGCTTTTCTATGTTCTATGTTCTATATGCAACAACCTATCATGTGGTACCTTGTCAAAGGCCTTGCTAAAGTCCATGTAGACAACATCAACGGCACTGCCCTCATCTACGTTCTTGGTTACCCCTTCAAAAAACTCAACCAAATTTGTGAGACATGATTTTCCATTCACAAAGCCATGCTGACTGTCCCTAATCAGTCCTTGCGTCTCTAAATGCCTGTAGATCCTGTCTCTCAAAATGCCTTCCAACAATTTACCCACCACAGATGTGAGGCTCACTGGCCTGTAGTTCCCAGGCTTTTCCCTGCAGCTCTTTTTAAACAAAGGCACAACATTTGCCACTCTCCAATCTTCAGGCACCTCACCTGTGACTATTGATGATTCAGTGGGTACTACCACTGTAGCAGTAAGATTGTAGCAGCAACCTGCTCAACTCCCATAAATAGCTGTATCAGGTTGCGGACCAAGCCTATATAGTATTAGGATATGGGATAAGAACATAAGAACATAAGAAATAGGAGCAGGAGTAGGCCATCCAGCCCCTCAAGCCTGCCCCACCATTCAACAAGATCATGGCTGATCTGAAGCGAATCAGTTCCACTTACCCGCCTGCTCCCCATATCCCTTAATTCCCTTAGCGATCTGAAATCTATCTACCCGTGATTTAAACATATTCAATGAGGTAGCCTCCACCACTTCAATGGGCAGAGAATTCCAGAGATTCACCACCTTCTGAGAGAAGAAGTTCCCCCTCAACTCTGTTCTGAACCGGCCCCCTCTTATTTTGAGGCAGTGCCCTCTAGTTCTGGTTTCCCTTCTAAGTGGAAAAAATCTCTCTACCTCCACCCTATCCAACCCCTTCATTATCTTATATGTCTCTATAAGATCACCCCTCAGCCTTCTAAACTCCAACGAGTACAGACCCAATCTGTTCAATCTCATTCAGATTTAAAACAGGGATGAGGAGAATCTTTCTCTCAAAGGGTCACAAATCTGTGGAATTCACTATCTCGTAATGTAGTGGATGCCAGGACATCGAGTAAATTTAAGGAGGAGATAGACAGATCTTTAATTAGTAATGGGTCAAAGGGTTATGGAGAACAGCCATGATCATATTGAATAGTGGAACAGACTCAAGGGGTTGAATTGCCTACTCCTGATCCTAGTTCTTACGTTCTTGTTTCTTACCTTCTTACTAGGCCATGAATGGCTCAAAGAAATAAAATTAAATTGGACAGAAATTTTTTGAATAAAAGGAGGCCTGATAGAATGAATAAAGAAGAGTATGAAGATGTATTTTGAGCTGGGGAAAATTAAAGACCTGCAGGTGAAGATCCGCGTAGACCCAAAGACATCCACGTGGTTTCTCAGGACCAGATCCTTGCCCGCTGCCTTGTTAGAAAAGGTAGAGACAGAATTAAAAAGGTTAGAAGAACTGGGAATCATTCAACCAGTCCAGTTTGCAGAATGGGCAGCCCCCATAGTCCCTGTGATGAACCCAGACAAGACTGTCTGCATCTATGAGGACTACAAATAGATGATGGAAAGTTTGTTACAAGGATTGCCATGCGTGATATTATATTTGGATGATGTATTGATAACAGGTTCGACAGAAATCAAGCACCTAGCTAACTTAGAAGAGGTACTAAGAAGGTTTCAAGGGGCTGGAGTTCACCTCAAGAAGGAGATTTGTACTTTTCAGGCCAATGAAGTGGCTTATTTGGATTCCTGGGTAGATGTGCAAGGGTTTCACCCTATGGAAGATATGGTTACAGCAATAAAAGTGGCACCCTCCCCCAGAAACACACCTGAGCTTAAGTCCTTTTTAGGAATAGTCAATTATTATGGACTTTTTCTGCCAAATTTGTCAACATTATTGACCCCCATGCATGTGTTACTAAAGAAGCACCAGCATTGATTCTGTAAGCCTCAGAGAGAAGCTTTTAACAAGGGAAAGCAGTTATTACGTTTGTATTGTATATTGGTATACTTCAATCCATCCAGAGAAATGGTGTTAACTTGTGACATCTCTTCTTATGACGTTGGTGTAATTTTGTCTCATCTCGTGGCTGTTAGGTCTGAAAGACCTTTAGGATATGTCTCCAGAATCCTCCCTGAGGCCAGACATGGCTCCTTACAGATTTAAAAAGAAGGGTTGGCTGTCATGCATGGAATAAAGAAATTCCACCAGTGTGTGCATGGAAGGCATTTTACCATTGTAATGGGCCACTAATCAGTTTCGGGTTATTTAAGGAAGACAAGGAAATTCCACCAATCGCATCAGCACAAACTCAACATTGGATATTAATTATATCAGCATATCCCAACATCTGCCTGAAATGCATATAGCAAATGCAGATGCACTGAGTTGCCTGCCATTGCCTGAGAGTGTATCACCGCCGCCAACCACCCGCCCCCCCCCCACACTACGCCCCCACCCACCCCTGTACTGCAGGAAACTGATGACATTAAACATCTTAACATCTTGGATACGTTGCTAGTTTTTGTGCAGCAAATCAAGGGGGCGATTCTCCCAGCCCACTGTGCTGCCCTGGCTGGGCTGGGAGCCGTCAGCAGAGGCCATTCAGGGGGCTCTCCGTTGGGCACCATGGCTTCCACATATCTGTGGGGCCAGGATTTCTGGCATCATCAGCTCCACGCTGGAAATTTGGGCAGAGCTGATTTAAATATTAAAATTACCATTTGCATTCCATTAGCGGGCCCAGGACTGAAATCTCTGAGACTACTAGTGCCTCCCACCCTGCCAGGAGTGGTTCACTCCTGAGAGGTTTGCAACTGCTCCCCAGGAATGGGGCACTGGTAGCCTGACCCCGCCGGAGTGAAGGGAGGCCATGGAGGCCCCCCAGGAGATTGGGGGTAAGAGGGGGGTGCCCCTTGGGCATTACCAGCCTGGCAGTGCTAGCCTGGCCTCCTGGCAGTGCCCAAAGGGCACAGTGGAAATGCCCAAGAGGTACCTAGGCACTGCCCAGGCATCTGGCATTGCCAAAGGGGCAGAGCTAGAGTAGGGCGGGGTCTATTGGGGCGGGGTCTATGGGTGGGGAGATCAGTGGATGGAGATCCCACTGCCACTCTGCACTTGAGATCAGTGGCAGAGGGAGGGAAGGGGCTGATCGGGGCTGTCCATCGGGGTGGAGGGGACTGCCAGGGATGGGGAGGAGGGGATGGGGCGGGGGGTTGGGGGGGGGGGGGGGGGGGGCGGGGGGATTGGGACTGCCAGTGAGGGTGGATCGCACGGCCAGCGATGTGGGCTGGCGAGTAATTCAGAGGCTAGCAGGGCAGGGCAAATGCACATGCACCAATCTCTGCTCTGACAAATCGTGCATGCATAGTGGCCCACTCAGCACTATGCTGCCAGCCTCTCCAGACGGAATAGGCTCCTCCAACAGATTTTCAGCATGAATCTCCTTGAGGCACTCTGTGATGCTCAGAGTGTGAGAGCTTCATTCTGAAAATCCCGCTAAAAAAATCCAACGCAAATTCAGCACTTAGAATGTTTTAGGGAGAATTTCGGCCCAAGTATTGGATCAGTAGATACCTGCTACTGTCCACAGTGAAGCAGAGAATATTAGTGAGATGGACCAACAAGCCAGTGTCTGAAGTGATGAAGCCGTTTTGTACTCAGAAAGATAAAATCAGTGGTGAGGATGACATCATACTTTGGGGAGTGAGAGTAGTTGTCCCTGTATTGGGAAGGGAGGTACTCTCGGATGAATTACAAAGTGCCCACCCGGGAGCTGCTCCCCAGGAGTTATGTTTGGTAGCCTGGCATTGATGCCAAAATTGAGGAATTAGTGAAGCTTTGCGATCAGTGCCAGCTGCAACAGAAGTTGCCAGCCCCTTTGCATCCTAGGGAATGGCTTGATTGACATGGGTGCATGTCCACATTTATAAAGTGGGCCCATTTTTGGGAACAATGCTTTTTTTCCTGATAGATGCTCATTTGTAGTGGATGGAAATGTTTGAAATATTTGAAATTAAATCTATGACCACAGTTAAGAAATTGTGTCAGTGTTTGGCATCTCATGGGATGGCTGAGGTAATTGTGTCGGATAATGGAACAGCCTTCATGAGTGCTGAATTTCTGAACTTCACCTCCACAAATGGTATGAAGCATATCAGCACTGTGCCATACCACCCAGCGCCCAATGGACTGGCTGAATGGACAGTCCAAACCTTCAAGACAGGGCTTAAAGAGCAGTCAGGTGCGACCATGGAAACCAGAATTTCTTGATTTCTTCTGGGATACCGGATATTGTATAGCAGGGGTGTCACCAATGGAATTATTGATGGACCAGCATCTTAGGACCAGACTAAATCTGGTGTTTCCGAATTTGCTGGGGAGGGTAGAGGCCAGTCAGAAGAAAAACCACGATTCGTTTGCAATGCTTGAACAAGCGTATGTCAGAAATTTCAGAAGCGGACCAGGCTGGGTCACAGGAGTTGCTGTAGCCAAGACAGGGCTGCTGTCTTACAAAGTGAATGTACAGGGTGGAATTGTCAGGAAACGTGTGGACCACTTACTATGGACGAGGGTTGTTGGAGCAGCCAGAATTACAGCTTGAACTATGTTGCCAGTACGAAATGTTGTTGGTTGTCCAAGTAGTGGAGCACTGAGCCAACCTGTGTATACATCATCCAGGTGTACAATCCTTACAACAAACTTTTCTTCGTTTGTATACTGGCACGTATACTGAAACAAGCGATTGTCACCACAGAATTGGATGAGGATGAGTTGCCAGTACCTGAGGAGATACCAGGTCCAGCGGTTGCTGCAGAAAGTACCCCAGCAGAAGCACCCAAGTCAGTGGACTTACCACTCTGCCAGAAAGCGGAAACCATCAGAGAGACTAAGGGTCGGAATTTTCCCATCCCACCCATCACCGGAATCGTCCGTTGACCCTGGGCAAGATTTTCCAGTCCAGCCCTAAGTCTAGGATGGACTGCTTGAATGGGTTAAATGTTAAATTTACTGCAGACAGTATTGTGGAAAACCAATCAGGATGGGGGGTCACCCTGGCAAGTGCGGGCTTTTGCCTCAGATCGATTCCAAATGCTGACTGGCAGCCGCAGAACAGCAAGATTCTAAAAGGTAGTATGATGTAAATAAACGTTAGTTCATTCATACCTGGCTGGTGAGTCAAAGTTATTACAATAGGAATGGCTAATAAATGCTGGCCCAGCCAGCGACGCCCACATCCCACAAATTAATAGAGAAAAAACAAATAATATCTTACCCGCAAAGACTATTCCATTTATTGGTTAATTATTACTTCGATAATCCTGGTTCCTTTTTTAAAGACTAGTATGATTATTTTTGCCCTTTTCTAACACTGGGATAGTAATCTCAATTCTATGATTCCTATACAAAGTGACACAGAACTGATTAATTTCACTACCCTCTTCTTTAAATAGCTGTACAAATATATGAACAATATGTATCCTGCTGTAGTGTTTGTTGCTTTAACTTAACTTCCCTCAGCCTATGAATAACTCACCCTGCCATTTCTTTTAGTATTCCCTAGAGTCCCTCTCTGTCCCTGGAAATGGAAATTCAGCAGACCGACAATAGTCTACCCTGTGAATTAGAAAAGAAAAATAATGTATTTGATATATTTGCCATCTCTTGTTCCCTTGATGTCATCTTGGGATCGCTCAATGATCCTTCTTTATTTCTTTGCTCCAAATATATTTATTAAAAATCTTGAATTTTTTTTAATATCGCAGTGCTCTAACCACATTTTCTATTCAGTTCAGAAACAGTTTAGTTTGTTTTCACATTTGTCTTAGCTCCATCATGTTCCCTGTAGCTTTCTATGTTACAACCAATTTCATCTTGCCTTTATTTACCTGCATTTTATCCATTGTCACATCAGTCTTTTCTTTCTGTTAAGTTATGTGTTTCTAAACATGTCCACTTTTTTCCGTATCATTTTCCCTTTAACAAGTGCTGTCCAGTTAACTTAGTCAACACATCACAATCCACCTTTCGAGAATTGAATGTTCCTATTGTACTCATTCGCTTTTCCATTACAAGCCTGACCTCAAACTCCACCATATTGTAGTTATTTGCCAAACTGTTCTGTAAATCCTGTTTTTATTCATAAAACTGTCAAAGCTCATTTCAATAATGAGATCTTTCCCACTATTCAGGGTGCTGTGTCTCTTTATCTTTTCTTTATTTCCCCATGTAGTCATATCCCTATACATTTCCTTTCCTTTTCTGATTCTTATCTGACCTATCAGCACAGCACTCTTATTTACCACATTTCATCATTCTGTACCATGACAGACAGATTCTCCAACCTCATCCGCAGCTGGGATTCTCCAGTCCCACTGCAATAAATGGAGATTTGGCTGAGCGCCAAATTCTCCGTTCTCGCTGGCAGTGGTGACAGGACACATAAGAATTGGAGAATTCCGGCTGACACCTAACTTTTGTATCATTTCTACATCCACCGCTCTTTACTTTTCCTCTGCGAAACCTGCTCTGTCCATGCCTGTCCCTTCTCTTGTTCGTGTAAATCATCCCCAGGTGCTTGTTTGCCAAATATTCCATAAATCTGGTTCTTATTTATGTGACTGAGTATTCTTCTATAGAATTTTGAAGACCCCATTTCAGTTTTAAAGTTTAAAGTTTATTTATTAGTGTCACAAGTAGGTTTACGTTAACACTGCAATGAAGTTACTGTGAAAATCCCTTAATCACCACACTCAGGCCCCTGTTCGGGTACATTGAGGGAAAACTTAAGCATGGCCAATACACCTAACCAGCACATCTTTCAGACTTCAGAAGGAAACCAGAGCACCTGGAGGAAACCCACCCAGACACGGGGACAATGTGCAGACTCCGCACAGACAGTGACTTAAACCGGGAATTGAACATGTGTCTCTGGCACTGTGAGGCAGCAGTACTTTTTCAGAAGTTTTCCCACTTACTATATCCTGTCCCTTACTCTACATGTGGGAGACACCACAACATTCAGGAATTCCAAATTATGTCGATCCCACATTTTAAGAGTCATCCACATTCGCCCCTCTCCTGCTACCACATCTATGTCTGTTTTTCCTTCATGCGTAACCAGATACTTGGCATTGCAATGGTACTGATCCTAATAACTCTCCTTTCTCCCTCTGGTGTTATGCATTAATAGGCTAACTTTTGATCCTCCCATTACCCTCCCAACTCTTATGCAACTCGAGAGCTATGTAATTACAGCAAAATATCATTTACCTACCTGCCTTGTAGGTTGAGATCCCTCTGTCTGAATACTAAACTTTTATTCAGGGGAAACTCATTTCCTGACCACCTCCTAGCGAAGCTCACTCCTGCTGTCACTTAAAATAGTTTATCATTCGTCTTATTCCAACTGGTGAGAAGCAATTTCTTCCCTGGCTCTAAAGTTCAGGATTTTTGAGGATAAGATATGTGCGGATAGATGTACGCCCATTTGAAGGTATCATTCCCCCTTCACGGAATCATTGGTTTTTCACTAATCCTCTGTGTGTATATCAGCATTTTGTGAGGACATTCCTATTCTTCAGATCCTCGGGATTCCAGGAAAGTGTGGGAAATGGGACGAGCCGGGTTGCTCTTGCAGACAACCGGCATGAATACAACAGACTGAATGGCCTTCTGATCTGTACCATTCTTTATGATTTTATTTCACGATTTTCTCATTTAAGATGAGGAAGCAGTTGAAATTCCACATGTTGATGCCACAATTTGTGAATTTTTTTAACCCTTTCAGTACCAGAGAAAATTTAAAGTAACAACGATATCGTTCAATTTCTCACATGAAACACTACAGGCGGAATTTTCCCATCCTGCCTGCCATGGAAATCATAGCGGGTGTGGAGGGGGGAGGGGGAAACCATGCACAGGTCCGTTGACCACAGACAGGATTTTCCTATTTTGTGGCGAGCACGGCTGGAAAATCCTGCCCTACAGATTCATAAGTGAATATGCGAGTGTTGGCAATGCTGCTCTCATCTCCTGCTTTGGGGCAAGTTATTTTTTTCCCACTCTTTAAGATCTGGCTAAGCCATTTCTTGTCCTCATACATAGAAAAGTAATCAGACAAGCTCAATCCTCTGTCGACAGTGTTCTTCTGTCAACTACTTTTCGATCTTAGCTTGAACGGAACTCTAGTCTCCACTCTACACCTCCAGATAGCATGGCATGCAATTTGTTACAAAGGTGAATCATGGGAGCAAACTGGTAACAGTGCTCCGCATTGCAGCAAATTGGCATGGCAACAGTTACCCCTTCAAATCATTATTTCAGCATTCATAGGAAAAAAATTAGCAGCACATAAAAATAACTCTAATTGCCAGCTAGCAACACATAAAGCAACAGAGCACACAGACAGCTGTCAATGTGCAGGTACACTTCACACAACTATCAACATTTTAGTTAGCATTCAGGTGCAGTGATGTCTGTGAAGAAAGGAGTTTGCGGAATGAAGTTTGATTTCGTTCGAGGACATTTCGGAAATCACAGCAAGAGCAGTTTCCTTTTAATTCCACTCTCTTAACTGATTTTCATTCACACATTCATCACCTAGAGTGCCGAGATTTCATTCATTCATTCATTCATCAGCCAAAATCAAGGTTGAATGTTTTTCTCCCTCAGCTGTTTGCATGTGAAAGGACTGTTTAGTTTTGCTCATGACTTGATAAATGAAACCTGTCATTTTGGCTTGTGTGGGACTATCACCATGTGAAGATTTTTGGTTTTGCATCATAGTGCACACCTACAAAAGATCAGGTAAGAGAGATGGACCCTCACAGCATGGTCTCTAATCCTTATCTATGTCATACAAGAACAAAAAAGCTGAGTAGCTATGAAAATTCTGAAAAAGCAAATGGGAGCATGTCTGCCTTCCTGTTTTAATTCATTGTCGGTGAAGCATTTGGAGATTATCTGAGAGATGAAAGAAGGCACCATGTTATTCCAAGTCTTTCTTTAGAAAAGGCTTCAGGCTATGGTGTCAGCTTGACTGAATGTGACTGACTCATTGGGTGTATGACCATCTGTTTGCAATGGTTTAATCAAGAACACAGAATGGCAAGGGCTGAAGCATTGCTTTATCTCATATTTTTTTATATCATCTCAAAATATCCTGCAGGCTATTTTTGCTGTTATTTCAATGAACAAAATCCTATGGCAGAAATTCTCAAGGATGTTTTACTTTTGTTACAAAGTTTCTGTTTAATTATTGATTTTATTGTATTTGGTATCTCTGACTTGATATCTTTGAGTAGTACAATAATTAAAAACATTTCAATAGATTACTTTGGAAGGGATTGGAAAGTCCCATTCACATCTGTCTGAGCACTGTAAGGCACAGGCTTTTCAGTGGATTCATATGAAAAGTCCTTTTACAATGCAAAAAATTTCTATGATCATTTGTTCTAATACTTAACAAATTTCTATTGCAATGGGAGTTATTTTCTCCTTTTGGGAAGGGGCAGTTGCTTCCCCGATCACATGTTAGGGTTAGGTTGATTGGCCCTGCTAAAATTGCCCCTTATTGTCTTGAGATGGGTAGGTTCGAGGGGTTAGTGGGTAAATATGTATGGATATGGGAGTAGGGCCTGGGTGGGATTGTGGTCGGTGTAGACTCGATGGGCCGAATGGCCTCTTTCTGCACTGTAGGGTTTCTATGATTTCTATGATTTCTATGATGTACAGCCAATTTTTACCCATGGTAAAAAAAGTCAAATAGCTGGCAGACAGACAGGAAATGATTTTTAAAAATTCATTTGCGGGACATGGGCGTCGCTGGCTGGCCAGCATTTATTGCCCATCCGTAATTGCCCAAGGGCAGTTAAGAGTCAACCACTTCGCTGTGGCTCTGGAGTCACATGTAAGGACAGGTAAGGACAGCAGATTCCCTTCCCTAAAGGAAATTAGTGAACCAGATGGGCTTTTCTAACCATGGACAATGATTTCATGGTCATCAGTTAATTCCAGATATTTTTAATTGAATTCAAATCCACCATCTGCCATGGAGGGATTTGAACCTCGGTCCCCAGAACGTTAGCTGAGTTCCAGGATTAATAGTCTAGCGATGATACCACTAGGCCATCGCCTTCCCTATGCACTATTGGGCAGTCAACAATTGTGAACCTGCCCCATTACATGCTCTTAGATATGGTTTCCTGCCACATAGATCAGTCAGATAGCAATGTAAATTCCAGACAAGTATTCACAAATCTGTATATAAACAGAATTTGAGCCTGAAGAGAAACACTAACAGACTCACTATAGTCTACAGCCAAGGTGATTTCCGGGGACGCCAATGACACAATTTTACATAGCATGAAACAGTATATTTACAATGGGTACTAGCATAGGAGGTCTGCATGTGTTACATATCTACAGTATATTTAAAGGAGTTCCAGATAAAATTGTGTCTAGTGAATATTCCCTTGTTGCCAGACATACTTCCAGTTGACAGATTTTTTGCAATGGTACATTTGCTGGAACATCTTGTTGATTGACTTAAAGTTAAAAAAAAACAAATCAAAACTGAACAGATACTGAATGTACAGATTACAAATGAGGTATTTCACAGGATGTCAGCATGTCTCCTACTTCACCACCCTCTCAAGCTGAATATCAAGCACCTACCCTGCATGGTGCCAGATACTCAGCTGTGCCACTCTGCCCTGGCAGCAGCCAGTTACAGCAATCTGCAGTCAGGCCCTCACAGCCTCAAGCTTTCAGAAGCCATGCTCACAAGCACCTCAAGGGTCTCCACATGAGCAATAACAGCTTTCCACTCACTGGCTTTGTCGAGGCCACTAGGGGAGCACTTTGTAAGAGTAGCAGATTCGGAAAAACTTACAAGTAAGGCATCAGCAATTGGCATGTGGCTGAGAAGTGAACGAAAGAATTATTGTGTTTGGAATAAAATTGATCAGCGTTATCACTTTTGTCTGTGCCACAGTGTTTTAGCAGCTTCTGATTTATCAAAGTGTTATTGATCATAGAATCATGGAATCCCTACAGTGCAAAATAGGCCATTCAGCCCATTATTAAGTTCTGTACAGACTCTCTGACAAAGTATCTTACCTACGCCCTCTCTGCCACTCTATTCTTGTAATCCCATACAAATTTACCATGGCTAACGCATTTAACCTGCACATCTTTAGACACTGAGAGGCAATTTAACATAGCCAATCCAACTAACCTGCACATCTCTGGACTGTGGCAGGATGTGGAGATGCCGGCGTTGGACTGGGGTAAACACAGTAAGAAGTTTAACAACACCAGGTTAAAGTCCAACAGGTTTATTTGGTAGCAAAAGCCACACAAGCTTTCGAAGCTCTAAGCCCCTTCTTCAGGTGAGTGGGAATTCTGTTCACAAACAGAGTTTATAAAGACACAGACTCAATTTACATGAATAATGGTTGGAATGCGAATACTTACAACTAATCAAGTCTTTAAGAAACAAAACAATGGGAGTGGAGAGAGCATCAAGACAGGCTAAAAAGATGTGTATTGTCTCCAGACAAGACAGCCAGTGAAACTCTGCAGGTCCACGCAACTGTGGGTGTTACAAATAGTGTGACATGAACCCAATATCCCGGTTGAGGCCGTCCGCGTGTGTGCGGAACTTGGCTATCAGTTTCTGCTCAGCGACTCTGCGCTGTCGTGTGTCGCGAAGGCCGCCTTGGAGAACGCTTACCCGAATATCAGAGGCCGAATGCCCGTGACCGCTGAAGTGCTCCCCAACAGGAAGAGAACAGACCATTAGAACATAGAACATAGAACATAGAACATTACAGCGCAGAACAGGCCCTTCGGCCCACGATGTTGCACCGACCAGTTAAAAAAAAAACTGTGACCCTCCAACCTAAACCAATTTCTTTTCGTCCATGAACCTATCTACGGATCTCTTAAACGCCCCCAAACTAGGCGCATTTACTACTGATGCTGGCAGGGCATTCCAATCCCTCACCACCCTCTGGGTAAAGAACCTACCCCTGACATCGGTTCTATAACTACCCCCCCTCAATTTAAAGCCATGCCCCCTCGTGCTGGATTTCTCCATCAGAGGAAAAAGGCTATCACTATCCACCCTATCTAAACCTCTAATCATCTTATATGTTTCAATAAGATCCCCTCTTAGCCGCCGCCTTTCCAGCGAAAACAATCCCAAATCCCTCAGCCTCTCCTCATAGGATCTCCCCTCCATACCAGGCAACATCCTGGTAAACCTCCTCTGCACCCTCTCCAAAGCCTCCACATCCTTCCTGTAATGTGGGGACCAGAACTGCACACAGTACTCCAAGTGCGGCCGCACCAGAGTTGTGTACAGTTGCAACATAACGCTACGACTCCTAAATTCAATCCCCCTACCAATAAACGCCAAGACACCATATGCCTTCTTAACAACCTTATCTACTTGATTCCCAACTTTCAGGGATCTATGCACACATACACCTAGATCCCTCTGCTCCTCCACACTATTCAAAGTCCTCCCGTTAGCCCTATACTCAACACATCTGTTATTCCTACCAAAGTGAATTGTCCGCAGCAAACTACCCAGCCTTCAGGAGAACAGTGACCAAGACACCACACAACCCTGCCACAGCAACCTCTGCAAGACGTGCCGGATCATCGACACAGATGCCATCATCTCACGTGAGAACACCATCCACCAGGTACACAGTACATACTCTTGCAACTCGGCCAACGTTGTCTACCTGATACGCTGCAAGAAAGGATGTCCCGAGGCATGGTACATTGGGGAAACTATGCAGACACTGCGACAACGGATGAATGAACACCGCTCGACAATCACCAGGCAAGACTGTTCTCTTCCTGTTGGGGAGCACTTCAGCGGTCACGGGCATTCGGCCTCTGATATTCGGGTAAGCGTTCTCCAAGGCGGCCTTCGCGACACGCGACAGCGCAGAGTCGCTGAGCAGAAACTGATAGCCAAGTTCCGCACACACGCGGACGGCCTCAACCGGGATATTGGGTTCATGTCACACTATTTGTAACGCCCACAGTTGCGTGGACCTGCAGAGTTTCACTGGCTGTCTTGTCTGGAGACAATACACATCTTTTTAGCCTGTCTTGATGCTCTCTCCACTCCCATTGTTTTGTTTCTTAAAGACTTGATTAGTTGTAAGTATTCGCATTCCAACCAGTATTCATGTAAATTGAGTCTGTGTCTTTATAAACTCTGTTTGTGAACAGAATTCCCACTCACCTGAAGAAGGGGCTTAGAGCTTCGAAAGCTTGTGTGGCTTTTGCTACCAAATAAACCTGTTGGACTTTAACCTGGTGTTGTTAAACTTCTTACTGTGGCAGGAAACCAGAGGACCCAGAGGAAACCCATGCAGACACAACAAGAATGTGCAAACTTCACACAGTCACACAAGGCCAGAATTGAATCCAGATCCCTGGTGCTGTGAGGCAGCAATGCTAACCAGTGTGCCACTGTGCCATCTGATATGGAAGTTGGTTAAATTCTTTGAATGGTCTTTAGTTCAGGATTAAAGGAGTGGTGAAGGAAATAACAAGGGCTGTTCATGCAGTGGAAAATATTAAAAGCGCAGCACTGAGGTCACTTGAAGACTTCACTAGAAATATCATGAGGCTTGGATTGAAGTGGGTGAGAATTGAAATCCTTCTGGATCATTCCCAACCACCCCTAAGCAGCAAACTCATGGACATTGAATTGACTCTCATAGCTGCAGTGGATCATCCACAGAGACCACTATCACTGGGGGAAAAATGTGCAGGCTATAGGGAAATAAAACAGACTTCAAAGTATAGAGGAATCTTCTGCTGTCAGGAATTACTTATTAAAGCAGTGAATGCACTCTTTTGGTTCCTGATAACCTAAGGAAGAACTATGTTAAAGATTAGATGATCCTTTTAGAGTTGAAATATGAGGGGCAAAGTGTGGAGGAGTGGAAAATAAAAGCTGGAGCTGCATACAACTGTGCATATCTGCTCATTATTGTAATTTATCCCCAGGAATCACCTTCTCTCAGGGTCGTCAGCATAGTCTGACTGCATGACATCTTATGTATATAATTTTATGCCATTTATTAAGGAATATTTATTAATATCATGAATAAACATTCACTGATATTCCTTGGTTCCTGTTGCTCTCTGTGGAATTTGGTTTGCATGCAATTTTCACAGCATGAGAAGTACATTTATTATAAAAATACATATAATAACGGGGATAAAATGAGGAAAAGACACGCACCAATGAATCAGAAAGCATGAGCGGTTAACTAATTCCATGCCAGCATGCCAGAGTTTTAATTACAGAAAATTATGTACAAATCAATATCTATTTACTGTGTTTATAATTTATTCTGATTTTACCAGCAAAGTCCTGCTTTAGTTTATGTAAATCAATACTATTTCCATTGTGGACACATTACTTAATCATAAATGCAGTTGTGTTGCGAATGGATCTTATTAAAACAAGGATTGGTTCCAGATAAATGGAAATGCTACATTCTGGGCTGAGTGTGCTTGATTTCAAACTAAGATTAATGCAGTTCTCCTTACTGAGTGACACAAGGACATCAGAACTGGGATTTGATTTTTAATTAAGTAATGAAAATTAGATGGCACAGGTTTATCTTTCTTTAATGTGCAAAATGAAGACTGGAGTGAATATATAATAAAAGCCGTGTAATTGCGCACCAAACAAGGTATTGTTTTGCAAAGATCTGTTCATCAATTAACAAGCCAAGTCTGTAATGCTCTGTTTACTCTTCGTATATCTGATCAGTTATAGCTGTTGTGAAAAACACTCGACAGAGCAAAAAAGGTGCATTGCCCGGCTCATTCTGTTGAAGCACATGTCTCGTCATTCAATCACCAACAGCAGCTTGAGCAGTTATGTCTACTGTTGGGAAAGGCAATAACAGTACTGTGTAACACCAAGCAATTGAGTTCAGAATTTTCCTGGTTTCACTCCTGGTCCAAGTTGCATTAGAACTCCTCAGGCACTGAAGGCTGTAAAAGCGATATTATTGCCTCAAGGATTAGGCAGATGGGTAAAATGACCCAGAAGCAATGATCCTACTCACCATCCAATGATCCCGATTGGAATGCGTGTTTACATGCATATGAACAGATTTTCCATTGTTATATAGTTTGATAATATTCAATGTCCAGCCTTACACATGAAAAATAGCCCTATGAGTGGGGACCATATGCTGGAGATTGTCATCATTCATGCAGTCATTTCACAACAAAGTCAACGGGTGGAATTTTCCTTTATTTGCACAGAATGCTGGCTGAGGTGAGAAAATATTATAGTTTATTGAAATAATGTCCCTGACCTTGATGGATGGGTACCTTCTTATGTCACTGGCAAGGGGGTGGGATGAGCTGGAAAATGAGCCTTGCGAGATTTGGTGTCCATGTTGCCGTTTGTGCTTGCGACAAGTGGCACAAAATCACGGCAAATACCTTCAGTTCAAAGAGGGAGAAAGCCAAGAAATGATTTGTGACCTGCTCTCTTAGCACATGCTTAGAAGCTATTGGTAGCTAGTTGAAGTGGAAATGATGTGAATTTATCTGCAGAGCAATAAAAAAATCCATTTAGCCCAGCAGTGCAGATTAATCAACAACATAGCTTCAAATATCATGCTCCTACAATGTAAACAGTATGATGCCATTTTCTTCATCTCTGCTTTTAGCAATTCAATTACAGGGCCCCATCTCCACGAGACACATATTCTATACGGCAGTATTTTATACAGCAGTATTGTGTTGGAGGCAGATCTTACCCCTGTTCAGAATGCGCAAAAGCATTGATGATGCCAGATTGTAAAATTTGTGTTGTGACATTCATGTGCATCTATATGCAAATTCATATTCCCCTGTGAAAATCAAGGTGATTGGAAAAAATGTCACAATGCCAATGATGACATTGCACAGCCCTATCAGTTTACATAGTTAGCTTTGTACTGGTGAGGTATGTGTTTGCATCAACAGCAATTTGCGTTTATGTAATGTCTGCAACATGTAGTAAAATATCCAAAAGGCACTTCACAGAGGTGAGAATGGGTATTGAATATTAGTGATATACTTAGTTGAAATGAACAAAGGCCTTGGCAAAGAGGTCCATTTTTCAGAGACTTTAGAAGGTGGGAGAGTGGTAGCAAGGCATAGGATGTTTATAGGAAAATGTTCCAGAATGTAGAGCCAAGATAACTGCAGGCTCCATTACAAGTAGCAGAGAGTGAAGCAGGGCAAAAGAAGCCAGAGTTGGAAAAATACAGAAACACTGAAAATAGGAGCAATTATAGGTCATTCAGCCCTTTGAACCTCCTCCACTATGCATTATGAACATGGCTGATCATTCAACTCAGTAACCTGCTCCCACCTTCCTCCAATATTCTTTAATCCCTTAGCCCCAAGTGCTATATCTGACTCCTTTTCTAAAACAGCAATATTTTGGCCTCAACTTATTTCTGTGGTAGAGAATGCCACAGGTTCGCCACTCCCTGGGTCAACAAATCTCTCCTCATCTTGATCCTAAATGGTTCACCCCATACCCTTAGACTGTGACCCCTGGCTCTGAACTCCCCCTCTATCAGGAACTCCACCCCCCCCCCCCCACCCCCCCGGATACCCTGTCTAACCCTGTCAGAATTTTATAAGTGTTAATGAGATCACCCTCCCTCCTTCTTCTAAATTCCAGCAAATATAATTCTAACAAACTCAATCTCTCCGCCTATGTTATTCTGCCATTTTAGGAATCAGCTTGGTAATCCTTTGCTGCACTCCTTCCATAGCAAGACCATCCTTCCTCAGGTAAGGAGACCAACAGGCGGCATGGTAGCACAGTGGTTAGCACTGCTGCTTCACAGCTCCAGGGACCTGGGTTCGATTCCTGGCTTGGGTCACTGTCTGTGTGGAGTTTGTACATTCTCCTCGTGTCTGCGTGGGTTTCCTCCGGGTGCTCCGGTTTCCTCCCACAGTCCAAAGATGTGCGGGTTAGGTTGATTGGTCATGCTAAAATTGCCCTTAGTGTCCTGGGATGCGTAGGTTAGAGGGATTAGTGGGTAAATATGTAGGGATATGGGGGTAGGGCCTGGGTGGGATTGTGGTCGAAGCAGACTCGATGGGCCGAATGGCCTCTTTCTGTGCTGTAGGGTTTCTAAGACTTCTAAGACTTCTAAGAACACGGCACACAAAATCCAAGTCTGGTCTCACCAAGACCCTGTATAATTGTAGCAAGACATCCTTGCTCCTAATCTCAAATTCTCTCACTATGAAGGCCAAAATACCATTTGCCTTCTTCACCACCTGCTGCACCTGTAGGCTTACTTTCAGTGGCTGGTGTACAAGGACACCGAGGTCTTGTTGCCTGGGATGGGAATGATGGAATTTTTGATGGCGTGATGTTTGTACAGGATGGCCTTTGGGAATTGACAAGGAAGGCAATGGAGAAATGAAACCTGGACATGACAAAGAGGCGAATGAGTGGTTCAATGGTGAGCTGGATGGGCTCACAAAGGCAGAGATGGTCATAGACTGTCTTTACAACGAATAAGGTAAAAAGTTTGAAGTTTAGCTCAAGTCAAATTGGAGACCGCATATTGGTTTCAGACAGAATGAGCAACTGAGAAGAAAGATAGAATCAGAGCCAAGGTGTGAAACGTTTCCTGGGAGACAATCAGAATGGTTTCAATCTTGCTGATATTAAATTGGAGGAAGTCTAGCTCATCCACAAGAATTTCAATAGAACAGTTGTGGTTAGGGAGTCAAAGGTACTCACGGACAAGTAGAGCTGGACTCCATCAGCAAATGGATGCTAATACCATGTCTATGGAAAGGGAAGTTGAAGTTAGTGGGTTATTACAGATGTCAAAGGTTTCAAGAAAAACATTAAAGGTATTTTTATCAACATCATTATGCCAATGGAATTTACACTAAAATTAAAACTATGAAATGCAGAAAGGTAAAAATTTAACACATGCAGGAATGTCCATCCACCATTGAAAGGTACCAGTCTTCCACCTGATTTAAGTCAATGGAAATAGGAATCGGAAGATGTGATATGAGCTATCAACTGGCTAGCACTTTCAAATTGCACTGCCATGCAAAGTCAGGATCTACCCCTTCATATCAAGGAGAGCAAACAAATTCAGCATGTAAGTTATACAGATATTTTATGTTTATCTTTGGAGTATAGGAAGAAAGTTTACAAAACCTTTCTTGACATTTTGAATATTGGGCATATTGTGGTAGGGCGGAAAGGACATTGTCACAGGAATTGGCTTGCTGGACCTCATATAAGGTATAAAACCTGAAACAGAATCATAGAGGAGGTCATTCAGCCTCTTGTGTCCCTGACAGCTCTCTGGAAGAGCAACTAAACTCCATTCTTCCCCCGCGACTCCCCCCCAACCCCGCACCCCACTTTTCCTGTAGTGCTGCAATTGTTTTCTCTTCAAGTGTTTATCAAATTACCTTTTCAAAGCCATGTTTGTACCTGCCTCAAATAGTGCATTCCAACCTAACCTCTTACTGTTGATTTTTCTGTCTCTCACCTTATATCAGTGTCTCTGCTTCTCAACCCTTCTGCCAAAGGGAACAATTTCTGTCCATCTACTTTATCTATATCACTATGATTTTGAGCAAGGAATCATAGAATCATAAAATCCATACACTGCAGAAGGAGGCCATTTGGCCCATCGAGCCTGCACCAACTCTCTGACAGAGTATCTTACCAAGGCCCACTACCCCACTCTATCCTATGACTTACCCATCTGATCTACACATCTTGGGACACTAAAAGCGGCGTCTGAATTCTGTGAAGCAGGGTTACCGGCATGTTTAGGCCCCGCTCCTCTCAGAACTGGAGTAAAACTCACCTCTCTCCCAAAAAATAACTAAGTGTGGGAAAATTGTGGCCTGATTTGTGCTGGACATGCTGGCACAAGTCACACTGATTTTCTCACTCAAAATGACATTTAGGGTGAAATCTTACCAACAAATGGCAGTGTTGGTTCCAGCGGGAAAACTGACATGTTTCTCTCCAGATCTTATTGCATTCTGTCAAAAAAAACCAGCTGAGCATGTTTCACCCCATCTTGAAATGGGGCGGGATTTCAACACGCTGGCAAAACCCGCCTGCATTGAGGTCAGGGCTCCATTTTCACAAGCAATAATCTCCCCCCTCCCCAACCCCACCAAGGAAGTCTTAGGGGACCCAACCCTGATCAGAGCTGGAATTTTCACCCCCCCCGCCCCCCCAACTCTCTGCCATGATCGGTGCTCACACTCTACTCTCCACCACCCCCATCGATCAGAGCTTACATTTCTCCCCCCTCCTCCCCCCAAGCAGTCAGTGCCAACAACCCCCCACCACCCGTTCCCCCCAATCCCCCACCCATACAGTCGATGCCAGCACCCCATCCACCCACCCAAAACCTCCAACACCGGCATCCCCAGCTCCCACATCTGCTTCCCGCACCCCCCACCAGAAATAAATGATCCCCCCTCCCCCATGAGGGTCCCACTGGGGTTCGCCCCAGCACTGTCCCCTGGCAGAGGTTGGCACTTCCAGGTCGCTACTGACAGATTGGCATGAGCATGGTGCCACCCTGGTAGTACCAAAATGGTGGTACCAACCTGTGCCAAGGGGCAGGGCACTGCTTGGCCTTATCCCTATCCCCCAGGGGCTATACTCTGGGTGAACTTGTAAACCATGCCAACATGACATCAACTGCTTAATCAAATAAATGAAGGCAATTTTAATTGGAAGGTTTTGTTCTACTTTTTGCGGGTTTTAGTAATAAAAATAAGAAGAATGGCCGGTACTATGAAATTAAGACACATTTACAATATGCACACACAAAACATCAATACTTATTATCATACTTTATGCCACAGGTCAAATTGGTCATACTATTAAAGGACGTGGAATCACCATAATTGTCTTTAATTCCAGTTCTACACTTCAATTAAGTATTTCAACGCCATGCGATTAAAAGAATGTTTGAACTATTTTTTTTCTGTCAAGTGACAATGAAGTAGTTTCTGTGCCAGTGCGCAGGGAGCTGAAGCAATCATTCTGGGCTACTTGACTGAGTTTGCCTCTTAATCCCTCTGAGGAAGCCTCCGGAATCTTTTCACTCAGTGGGCAGGAAAGTATTTTCCAGCTGAGCTCCGACATGCTTGTGGAAAATAATGGAGTCAGAAGTACATCACAAATCATACAGTTTACCTATCAACCATGGAAGGATGTTTTCCTTCAGTGACAAGCATCTCTGTGTTCTGAATAATCTGTAGGAGAGAAGAAAAATGAACCAGTTGGTAAACACAAACACTGAACAGATTAGGGAAAACAATTATTTATAGAAAATACTAGAAACTACAAGTTGGGAAGTGATTAGATTCAACATCCTGCGCTGAGCCTGATGAATTTATACAGACTAATCTGGAGTATAACACAATTTGCTGGCCAAATGTCACAATTACAACTTGTCTTGACATCACACTTTTAATGTTGTGAAACAGACCCGGGGAGATTATCATACAAAATCTGATAACAAGCCTGGCATGGACCAATTTGGGTTGAAGGGCCTGTCTCTGTACCATAGATTCTATGATTCAATGAAGCCACAAGTCTCGAGTTAACAAAGTTATGGATAGGGGTTTCATTAGCGGATTAGCTGATGCAGGGACAGAGTCCTAGAGATTGAAACAGACAATCTTAGTGATGGTCTGGATATGTGGTCAGCTCGCCTCAGAGTCGAACTTAATATCAATATTGTGATCAGTCTGGCTCAGCATCAGACAGTTACCACAGAAAGAAGGATGGAGTTTAAGTTCCTAGGAACAAAGGCCAGAATTTTCCAGCATTTCACGCAGACAGGATCTTCTGGTCCCACCGACAGCATACCCCCACCGCGGGTTTCTCAGCAACGTGGGGGGGGGGATTCAATGGGATCCCCAATTAGAAACCCCATTGACAGCAGTGTGACCAGAAGATCCCGCCACTGGCCAATCGTACACTGCCTCCCGCCACGCGAAAGATGTCGCAGGGAGGCCAGGGAATCTTGCCCAAAGTTTGTGACGGGCATTGGAGACAACAGTTTCAGTCTTCCCAATAGTTAGCTGGAGCAAATTTCTACACGCCCAATAATAAATATCAAACAAGCAGTTTGACAATTTAGAGACAGTAGAGAAATTGAGAGAGTTGATGGTCAGGTCGTAACGACTGCTATTGCAAGAACGCATCATGATTTAAATACCGGGCATTGACCTACATAACTTCCAGCTTTTGTTAATGTGGCAGCTGCACATTGAGGGAGTTCAATCTCTTTAAGTTCAGATACTGAGCAGAGTTGACATGAGACAAATGCAAAGCAATGTGTGAGTAGTTGACGGCATCCTGCACTGCGCTTGCAAACCTAAAAACCCTCGTGCTGAATCGACTTGTTACTCTGAAATGGAATTGTCTCTCCGTGCATAGGGAGTCTCAGTGGCCTCCCAGTGTAACCTTAAACTACAAGCTGAAAGACGTTTGGCGGAATTCTCTCATATCCCCACAAGTGGGAGGCCCAAAGCTTGATTTTACGCCGGCATGAATTTCCCGCAAGATCTCCTGTGGGTGCCTGCCATGAAAGATCATGAAAGCCGCTGTTGTGAAATTAATTGCATCCCATTAATGGGATGCAGATGAAGGCCCAACTGGAACCTTTCCCCCGTGTGTGATTCTCCATGACGACAGCGGAAAAACACATCGGCCCAGAACATGCCTGGATTAACATGGCATGCAGAAGTCAGGACCTACCTGAAGAATGCCTGCCTCCAAAGTTCGGGATGGAAGGGGTGCTCTATCAGTTGGATCTTCCAGCTTCAGTGTCATTGAGGAGGTCCATTTTCCAGCCTCAGTATGTTCTTGGAGATCCATCTTCTTTCTTCAGGTGGCTCACCTTCTTTTATTCAATAGTGGGTCAGTGAAGTTGGGTGTCTTTTTAATATGGCACCCAGATATGATGGAGGGACGCTTGCAATCAAGCCCGTCTCGCCACAAAATCCAGCATTAAATCCCCGGATGCACAAATAATGAGTTCAGTGCTGGAAGGTATGATGTGGTTTCCTGTCAGCATTCACAGCAGGAAACATTCCGCATACCTGCCCCCGCCATAGGACCTAGTCCCAGATGGGAGAATTCCATCTATTGTTTTTACCTGAAGCAGGAGTCAGACACAGAAAGGTTCACAGCTACTATTACATTGACAGCTTCTGACTGTGAAGCCCTGGTCCTGCCAGGAGTTGTAGTTGTGGTGGATTTGTGGTTGCATCAAGTGGCAGATTTCAGTGATTAAATGCCAATAAGTCAAGCATTGGCAACTGCTGTGTTCGGCTAGGAGCTGCTCCTCAAACATCCGCAATGGATATGGCCTCCTGTTGATATGGCCTCCTCCTCATTCCTCATCTGCCAGCTTGGTCTTTGTTTGACTCACTTCTAGTCATGGTCAATGCTAAGTGCAAGGTGTATTACTGCATCCATGTCTGGGAGAAACTCGTTTGCACAGCTGTTCTAAAGTAAGCAAAAATACATTTCCGCACCTGTCACATCATTCCCTGAAGACTCGTGAATCATCAATCAACTGCAGAAAACACCCAAATGTTTCGGATTACAGCCACAACCAGAGTAAATAAATCAGCAACTCACCTGCACATGGTTAATGACCACTTTAAATATAGTACATTGAGCATGGAAAGGAGGGGAGGGGACAGTGGCACATTGTACATGCTGCTCAATGTCATGTTCAGATTTGCAAGGTTAAGGGACAATACAGGCCAGTGTATGGAGCTCCGAAATGGCAGAACTGATAACGAAGGCAAAATACTGTGGATGCTGGAATTTGATACAAAAGCAGAAAGTGCTGGAAAATCTCAGCAGCTCTGACAGCATCTGTGGAGAGAGAATAGAGCCAATGTTTCGAGTCAGGAAAGGGCCATCCTGACTTGAAACATTGGTTCTATTCTCATTCCACAGATGCTGTCAGAGCTGCTGAGAATGATTGAGATGATGATTTGCCTGCTCTGTATGCTGCCAGGAGACATAAGATTCGACTGGGAAACACCAACACCATCCAATGCACTTTCCATCGGTAGTGTCTACACGTGCTGCAATCTCCACTTTCAACACTTTCGGAGCTTCATAAGACACAGAAAAAACACTACTGAGCCCAATTGCACCCCCCTTCCTTGATTATTTATCCCATTGCAGGTTGTGGGATTGCGTTTGTGCAAATCTGCTGCCAAATTTCCCTACATTGCAAGAGTGAGTCCGCTTCAAATATGCTTTATTGGCTGTGAAGCACTTTGTGATCCGGAAGTGAATGTGGGAGCATGATCAGTAAGTTCACAGATGACAACAAAAATTGCTGCTGTGGTAAATAACATGGAGGAAAGCTTTAGATTACAGGATGATATAGATGGGCTGGTCAGATGGGCAGAACAGTGGCAAATGGAATTTAACCCTGAAAAGTGTGAGATGATGCTTTGTGGAAGGACTAACAAAGCAAGGGAATATACAATGAATGGCAAGGTCTTAGGAAGTACACAGGACCAGAGGGATCTCTTGGTGTGCATATCCATAGATACCTGAAGGCAGCAAGACAGATAGATAAAATGGTTAAGAAGGCATATGGGCACTTGCCTTTATTAGCTGAGGCACTGAATATAAGAGTAAGAAGGTTCGATGAAGCTGTATAAAATGCTCTTTAGGCCAGAGCTAGTGTACTGTGTGCAGTTCTGATTACCACACAAATGTAGTGATTGTACTAGAAAGGATGGAGAGGAGATTCATCAGGGTGTTGCCTGGGCTGGAGAATTTCAAGCGATGAAGAGAGGCTGGTAAGGCTAGGATTGTTTTCCTTAGAGCAGAGAAGGCTGAGTGGACCTGGTTGAGGTGTGCAAAATTGTGAGGGATATAGATAGGAAGGAACTTTTCCACTTAGTAGAGGGACCAGTAACCAGGAGCATAGATTTAAGGTCAGGGGCAGGAGATTTAGAAAGGATTTGTGAAAAACCTTTCTCACCCAGAAGGTGGTGGGAATCTAGAATTCACGGCTTGAAAGGGTGTGTTTTATTTCAGGTCAGAAACTCCAAAGTGTTTTATGAAGTCTGCCTGGATCATAAGTATTGCAATTTGAATTTGGCTAGGGTAAGCATGAGATGTTTCACTTCAGATATGATTCAAATGACCCACGAGGGAGCTTTTAACAAACAAAGTTTATTTAAGAATATAGTTAACATATAGCAATAACTTTTGCCAATTGCAAACAAGAAAATAACAACCATGATATTGTATAACCCTTGACAAATATATGAAATGCTCCAACCAAACAAACCCCCTTAAAAAAAACCCTTGCCACAGGAAAATATGAATCCTCACGTGATGCTGGAACTTAAGTCCTTTGATTGGAGAATTGAAACTCTGACTTCCCAGCTTTGTAACTTCCAGCAGCCTTTGAGGTAAAGATAATGCCATTACTGACCTCCAGCTTTCAGCCAGCGAACCACAGTAAGAGACAGAATTCTCACTCCAGGAATGCAAGAAGGCCTGCTTCCAGCTAGCCAGCAAAATTTACAAAACCAGGGAGAGAGAAACATTGAAACACTGCTTTTCAGTCTGATGTCCAAACACCTTCTAAACTAAAACAGCAGCCAGCAGTCCAAAACTGAAAAATGAAAAAACTCCTGTCACTTGACCTGTCAATCATTCTTTCTCCAACAATTCAGGGTCATAAAAATTCCCAGAAATTACCTGAGGCCCAGAGTAAAAATAAGCAAAACCCCAAGGGTGGCACAGTGACACGGTGGTTAGCACTGCTACCTCACAGTGCCAGGGACGTGGGTTTGATTCCCAGCTTGGGTCATGTCTGTGTGGAGTCTGCACGTTCCGCCGTGTCTGTGTGGGTTTCCTCCGGGCGCTCCGGTTTCCTCCAACAGTCTGAAAGACGTGCTGGTTAGGTACTTTGACCATGATAAAATTCTCCCTCAGTGTACCCGAACAGGCAACGGAGTGTGACGGCTATGGGATTTTCACAGTAATTTCATTGGTGTTAATATAAACCTACCTTTGACACTAATCAATAAACTTTAAGACTAAACCATTGTAGCAGCAATAAGAGGACTTCTAAGCAGAAAGCTCAGCAAAACTGGAAAAACAAAACTGCTTACAAACAGCAAAGGACATGATTTTTAAAAAAAATCAACATTCAAAGATGGTTTCATTTTTCAAACCCTTTCAGTTTCCCACCACTAGTACTCTACAATAAATATATATACATTTTACAAAATCCAAACATCCGAACAGAACAATAATAGCTTATCTTCCACCATCGAACACTCCTTCTTCCTATGTTACATTTGTGACCAAGCATCGGAAATCACATTCTCTTCCTGCCACATGTATCATTTTTAAGTTAAATGGCTGCTATAATAGACTCCATTGAAACAGTCTGGCATTTTTATTTTTAAATTTCTCCAAAAACCTCAACGGATTGTGAGCAGTATGCACAATCGTTTCAGATAATTACTGGCAGCATAAACGTCAAAATGTTGCAACACCAGCACTAAATTCAAGGTCTCTTTCTCAATAGTTGAATACTTCTTCTGATGATCATTCAATTTTTTTGAAAAATATCCAACAGGCCATTCTATTCTTTTGTTATCTTCTTGTAAGAGCACGGCACCAACGCCAATGTGAAAATGAGAGCTGTGAAAAGATTAATGTGAAAGGATGGGAAACGTCAGGTATGTTGATTGATTTGAAACGTTGTGGCTGTTTTCCAAAGAGAAGAGAAGGTTGAGAAGTGACTTGATGGTTGTACACAAAAATATCAAGGGTTCTGGAGAGAATAAATAGGGAGAAAGTACTATTAGTGGAAGAATTGAGGCCAGAAGACATTGATTAAAGGTGATTTGCAAAAGACACAAAGGCGACAACAGAAACAACATTTTGAGGCAGCAAGTGACTTGGATCTGGAATGCACTGCCTGAGAGTGTGGTGGAGGTAGATTCAATGCTAGCTTTTGAAAGAAAATGAGACCATTATCTGAAGAGGCAAGGTTTGCTGGTCTACGAAAAAGAGGCAAGGGAGTGGCACTAGGGGAATTACTCTTGCAGAGAGCAATTTCAGTGTGTATTTTTCCACACAAAAGGTGGTTGAAATCCGAACACTACAGCCCCATAAGGCTGGTTATTCTTGATAAGTTAAAATTGATGGGCTGCATTGCAGGAAGACTTGTCCAGACTGTGAAATTGTTGCTTGGGGAATGGTCTGCTTGAGCGTGGATCTAGTCAACCTATGAATCTGATTGCAATACAGTTCTGCTGCTGAGCATAAAGAATAATGAACCAAGAATGTTGTCTACTAATGGCATATTACCCACTTAATCAATAGCCTCACTTTCTCTGCAAGATGAAAGAACGGGGGATTGCAAGAATGGGACAATTTCAAAGCAATATGACTGCTGGTGAGAAACAGGACACAGGTCTGCATGATGCACTGTTGACTATTATGCAGTAATTGTACATTAATACAGTGGACTAGATTGTTACTCCGATCCTAAAGGGTGAAATTCATCCATTCAGTAATATCTTGGACTTGGAGGAACCTTACAAACTGAGCAAATCAAAGGTACTCTCATGCTGCTTCCACATGTCCCTGGGGAATCTGATACAAGTGTCTGTTCTTCCAAACATGCAAGCATAAACCACAGACTGACTGATATTGCAACAAGCCCTGTGGCAGCCAAGAGGAATCCAAAGAGAACAAGTTGAGGGTACAATGGCCTTGACTTCAACAAGAAAAATAGTATTTTGATTTGATTTGGTTTGATTTATTATTGTCACATATATTAACACACAGTGAAAAGTATTGTTCTTTGCACGCTATACAGACAAAACATACCGTTCATAGAGGAGGAAACGAGAAAGTGCAGAATGTACTACTACAGTCATAGCTAGGGTATAGAGAAAGATCAACTTAATGCAAGGTAAGTCCATTTAAAAGTCTGACGGCAGCAGGGAAGAAGCTGTTCTTGAGTCGGTTGGTACATGACCACAGACTTTTGTATCTTTTTCCCGAAAGAAGAAAGTGGAAGAGAGAATGTCCACGGTGTGTGAGGTCCTTAATTATGTTGGCTGCTTTGCCGAGGCAGTGAGAAGTGTGGGCAGAGTCAATGGATGGGAGGCTGGTTTAGAATAGTAATAGAAAAATTTCACAGTAACTTAATTGCAGTGTTAATGTAAGATTACTTGTGACTAATAAATAAACTTTTATTTTAGCTCTGGCAATTTTGTTAGCCTTTATCTCAAGGGTAAATACAAAGTTGTGAAATTAACACTTTAGTGGTATGTAGGTTTGATCTGACCTCCCACAAGGAGTACTCAGGAAAGATATATGGGCCTTGGAGTGAGTGTTTGCACCTCACTGGAAAATTATCAAGGTTTAAAGGACTTAATGATGACGACAGGTTGCATAAACTTGATTTGCATTCCCTTGAATTTAAAATATTGAGAGATGGCATAATCAACATAGTTATTTTTTAATTGAAGCGATGTGTCCTTCACTGGTTAACTCAGCATTTATTTCTCATTCCCAATTGCCATTGAAAAGGTAGTGGTGAGCTCCCTTCCTGGGCTGCTGCAGTCCCTGTGGTGTAGCTACACTCAGTGCTGTTAGAGAGGAGTTCCAAGATTTTGTCCCAGCAACAGGATTTTGTCCTAGCATGCAGGTGCAGCAGATAATAAAGAAAGCAAATGGAATGTTGGCATTTATAGCTAAAGGAATAGAATATAAAGGTAAGGAAGTATTGTTGTAACTATACAAGGCATTGCCGCACCTGGAGTATTGTGCACAGTTTTGGTCCCCCGTATTTGAGGAAAGATGTAGTGGCATTGGAGGCAGTTCAGAGGAAGTTCACTAGAGTGATTCCAGAGATGAGGGGTTTGTCATATAGAGATTGAACAGTTTAGACCTACACACTCTGGAATTTAGAAGAATGAGGGGAGATCAAATTGAGGTATTCAAGATGATAAAAGGTATGGATAGAGTAGACGTGGAGCAGATGCTTTCGCGGTGGGGCATCCTAGGATGAGAAGTCATAGTCTTAGGATAAGGGGTAGCAAATTTAAAATGGAGTTGAGGAGAAACTACTTCTCCCAAAGGGTTGTGAATCTGTGGAATTCAATACCGCAAAGTGCCATGAATGCTGGGACAGTGAGTAAATTTAAGAAGTTAGACAGATTTTTAATTGGCAATGGGTTGAAAGGTTATAGGGGAAGGCAGGAAAATGGGGATGAGGAGCATATCAACCATGGTTGAATGGCGGAGTGGACTCATAAGAACATAAGAACATAAGAAATAGGAGCAGGAGTAGGCCATCTAGCCCCTCGAGCCTGCCCCGCCATTCAATAAGATCATGGCTGATCTGATGTGGATCAGTACCACTTACCCGCCTGATCCCCATAACCCTTAATTCCCTTACCGATCAGGAATCCATCCATCCGCGCTTTAAACATATTCAGCGAGGTAGCCTCCACCACCTCAGTGGGCAGAGAATTCCAGAGATTCACCACCCTCTGGGAGAAGAAGTTCCTCCTCAACTCTGTCTTAAACCGACCCCCCTTTATTTTGAGGCTGTGTCCTCTAGTTTTAACTTCCTTACTAAGTGGAAAGAATCTCTCCGCCTTCACCCTATCCAGCCCCCGCATTATCTTATAAGTCTCCATAAGATCCCCCCCTCATCCTTCTAAACTCCAACGAGTACAAACCCAATCTCCTCAGCCTCTCCTCATAATCCAAACCCCTCATCTCCGGTATCAACCTGGTGAACCTTCTCTGCACTCCCTCCAATGCCAATATATCCTTCTTCATATAAGGGGACCAATACTGCACACAGTATTCCAGCTGCGGCCTCACCAATGCCCTGTACAGGTGCATCAAGACATCCCTGCTTTTATATTCTATCCCCTTCGCAATATAGGCCAACATCCCATTTGCCTTCTTGATCACCTGTTGTACCTGCAGACTGGGCTTTTGCGTCTCATGCACAAGGACCCCCAGGTCCCTTTGCACGGTAGCATGTTTTAATTTGTTTCCATTGAGATAGTAATCCCATTTGTTATTATTTCCTCCAAAGTGTATAACCTCGCATTTCTCAACGTTATACTCCATTTGCCATATCCTCGCCCACTCACTCAGCCTGTCCAAATCTCTCTGCAGATCTTCTCCGTCCTCCACACGATTCACTTTTCCACTTACCTTTGTGTCGTCTGCAAACTTCGTTACCCTACACTCCGTCCCCTCCTCCAGATCATCTATATAAATGGTAAATAGTTGCGGCCCGAGTACCGATCCCTGCGGCACGCCACTAGTTACCTTCCTCCAACCGGAAAAACACCCTTTTATTCCGACTCTTTGCTTCCTGTCGGATAGCCAGTCCCCAATCCACTTTAACACACTACCCCCAACTCCGTGTGCCCTAATCTTCTTCAGCAGCCTTTTATGGGGCACCTTATCAAACGCCTTTTGGAAATCCAAAAACACCGCATCCACCGGTTCTCCTCCATCAACCGCCCTAGTCACATCTTCATAAAAATCCAACATGTTAGTCAAGCACGACTTTCCCCTCATGAATCCATGCTGCGTCTGATTGATCGAACCATTTCTATCCAGATGCCCTGCTATCTCCTCTTTAATAATGGATTCCAGCATTTTCCCTACTACAGACGTTAAGCTGACCGGCCTATAGTTACCCGCCTTTTGTCTCCTTCCTTTTTTAAACAGCGGCGTAACATTAGCCGTTTTCCAATCAACCGGCACTACCCCAGAATGCAACGAGTTTTGATAAATAATCACTAACGCATCCACTATAACCTCTGACATTTCTTTCAATACCCTGGGATGCATTCCATCCGGACCCGGGGACTTGTCCACCTTCAGTCCCATTAGTCTACCCAGCACTGCCTCTCTGGTAACATTAATTGTATTAAGTATTTCTCCTGCTGCCAACCCTCTATCGTTAATATTTGGCAAACTATTTGTGTCCTCCACCGTGAAGACCGACACAAAAAACTTATTTAAAGACTCAGCCATATCCTCATTTCCCACTATTAACTCCCCCCTCTCGTCCTCCAAGGGTCCAACATTCACTCTAGCCACTCTATTCCTTTTTATATATTTATAAAAACTTTTACTATCATTTTTTATATTAATTGCTAGCCTAGCTTCATAGTCTATCCTTCCTTTCTTTATCGCTTTCTTAGTCTCTCTTTGTTGTTTCTTAAATTTTTCCCAATCACTTGTTTCTCCACTATTTTTGGCCACTCTGTACGCAGCTGTTTTTATTTTAATACTCTCCTTTATTTCCTTCGTTATCCACGGCTGGTTCTCCCTTTTCTTACAATCCTTGTTTTTTGCTGGAATATATTTTTGCTGAGAACTGAAAAGGATCTCCTTAAAAATCCTCCACTGTTCCTCAGCTATCCTACCTGCCAGCCTGCTCTCCCAGTCTACCTTAGCCAATTCATCCCTCATCCTATCATATTTCCCTCTGTTCAAACAGAGGACACTGGTTTGGGACCTAACTTTCTCCTCAATGGGCTGAATGACCTAATTCTGCTCCTATATCTTATGAATTTATGAACAGTGAAGAAATGGCAATATATTTCCAAGTCAGGATGCCATGTGGCTTGGAGAACTTCCAGGTGGTGATATTCCCATGTTTTGCTGCCCTTGTTCTTCTAGATAGTAGTGGTTGTGAGTTAGGAAGGTGCTGCCTAAGGAATCTTGTTGACCTCCTGTAGTGCCTCTTGTAGATTGTACACACGACTGTCACCGTTCGTTAATAGTGGTGCGATTGAACACTCGTGAAAGGTGTACTAATCAAATGGTCTACTTGTCCTGGCTGATGTCAAGCTTGTTGAGTGTTGTTGGATCGGCACTCATCCATGCAAGGAGAGAGTATTTCATCACACTCCTGATTTGTACCTCCTAGATTGTGGACAGGCTTTGGGGAGTCAATAGTGAGTTATTCACCACAAGATTTCTAGCTTCTAACCTGTTCTTGTAGCCACAGTATTTATATGGTTAGACCAGTTCAGTTTCTGGCCAATGATAACCCCCAGGTTGTTGATAGTGGGGATTCAGTGATGTTCGTGCCATTGAATGTCAAAGGATGATGGTTAGATTCTCTCTTATTGTGTCACACAACTGTTACTTGTCACTTGTCAACCTAAGGCTGGTTATTGTCCAGTTCTTGTGGCATTTGAACATGGACTGCTTCAGTATCTGAGGCATTGTGAATGATGATGAGCATTGTGCAATCGTCAATGAGCATCCCCACCTCTGACCTTATGATGGAAGGAAGGTTGTTATTGAAGCCGCTGAAGATCATTGGGCCTAGGACTTGGGCTTTGAGGACCTCCTGCAGTGGTGTCCTGGAGCTATGTCTGACCCCCAACAACCACAACCATCTTCATAAAAGCAAATTACTGCGGATGCTGGAATCTGAAACCAAATGCTGGAAAATCTCAGCAGGTCTGGCAGCATCTGTAAGGAGAGAAAAAAGCTGACGTTTCGAGTCCAGATGACCCTTTGTCAAAGCTCTTTTGGTTTCAGATTCCAGCATCTGCATTAATTTGCTTTCATCCAACCACAACCATCTTTTTTTGTGCCAGGTATGACTCCAAACATTGGAGAGTTTAAACCAATTCCCACTGACTCCAGTTTTGCTAGGCCTCTGATGCCACACTAATTAAAATACAACATTTATATCAAAAGCAGTCACTCTCACCTCGCCTCTGGAGTTTAGCTCTTTTACCCATGTTTGAATCACGTTAAGCAGGTTTATTAGGGTGCAGACAATATTTGCACATGTGAATCCAAATCAAAGAAACATAATGGCCGCAGTTCTCCCAAGTTGGGACTAAGTGCCCACGCCAGCTGGAAAACAGGAGTGTTTCTTGCTGCATTGGTAGCATCTGTCAGGATTCACCCACCTGAAGGGCGCTATTGAGTTCATTTCAGGGAACCTGCTGGCCAGCTCTGCATTCCAAGATCGGGCACTTTTTAAACTTTTTTAAAGGGAGTCAAAATTTCTGCGCTCGGAGACAGGACCACTCTCCCCAAAAAATGGAATCCAATTCCACCCCCCCCCCCCCCCCCCCCCCCCACCCCACAAATAACAGGTAAACCCCGCCAACACCAAGCAAGCATGAGGGTGACCTATCCCGACCTCTCACAGACTCCCACTCAGCCCCCTCCCCCCTCAGACCTCCCCTTCATTCCCCCCTCACACTTCACAGTTCCCCTCTCCCCTAGGACCCCACCACTCAGGCCCCCCATTCAGGCCACACACTTTGGCAGTGCCATAGTACACTGCCTCTGGCATCCTGCCACTGACACTCCAGCCTGGTGCCTTGGGCTGAGGGGGTAGGGTGGAGGGGGGAGGGGGGGCAAGGAAGTACGTCCAGTGGCCATTTGCCCCTCTGTCACTGCCAGGTTGCAGAGGAAGGGTCCTGCAAGGGTCCTGGGAGTTAGGTGAGCTCAGACTAGAGCAAGGTGTTGACCTCGCAACTCTTCCCTGGGATAGGGATGTCGTGGCTGGGCTGCCCCTTCTAGCCCTGGCAGACCTGAAGATCACCCCTGGCATGGTGATTTCATGATGTGGAAATCATGAAATCGTGGTGATTTCAGGCAGGCCTGCGATCAACATCTGTATTCCTGCCTGTCAACCGTGAAAATTCTGAAGTAGCCTGATCACTTTAATCTCCATGTCCCCTGGTCACCTGGCAAGATTTTAAATAATGGGAGAACTCTATTCTGCAGCAGAGATTTCCCAATTTCTCGCTGTCAGAAGCTGCAGGTGTGAGCAGACCCCTTTGAAGACCTTTTTCAGAGAGATGTCAATTTTGCAAGAGGGGAGGGGGTTTCCCATTCTGTACAGCTGTACACTGAGCCCCAATATATGCATACAGCTTTGATTTGAAGTTTTTGAGGCTTCCTTGCAAGCTGAAACCTTTGAAAAACTCTCTATTCCACTGGAAAGTCTTGATCTGTCAATTTCAAATTTTACTGCTTTGAGAGAGGCCTCCATTTACAGCTGTGTTGATTTTCATTTCCCCTCATTCTTATTTGCATCTCAAATACCTCTATTCATCCTAACTGCAATATTGACATTCACTCTAGGCCTGATTAAAAGGAATAAGTGGTTTAACTTCCTCTTTTAGGACATAGAACATAGAACAATACAGCACAGGAACAGGCCATTCGACACACAATGCTGTGCCGAACATGACAACTGTCAACCCTATCGATGCCATTCATAATTTTATAGGTTTCTATCAGGTTCCTCTCAGGCTCCACTGCTCCAGAGGAATATTTATTCCATTTATTCCAATACACAAGGGCCTCGCTTGTGGGGATCTGTACCAAAGCTCGCCTGGTGCAAATTCTGCTGGGGAGGTGGTTGAATAGCAAGAGGGAATTGAATTGGGCTTCAAGCCCGCTAATTGATGTAAACTATGCAATTTGAATATTTATCAGGTTACTGGCTGGGAACCCGATGGGGGCTGGCATGGCAGACCGGGATCATCGGAATGGGTTTGGAGACCGTCGCAAAACCCTTTTTTCAGCTGATGCCTGTTCCTGGGGGCCATCACGATTCCCGTCAGAGCTAGCGGGCCCAGAGAATCCACACCCCCCTCTCCCCCCAATATTAAAATAAGAGCAAGGTGTTGTCAGGGTGAATTCAGGAAGCATTTTTCCACATGTAACACACATTTTCCACACATAAAAGCTGCTGCAATCTGGAACATTCTTCCCCAGATGTTCGGAGGGAGGATGTACCAGCAGTTTTGAATAAACTGAAGGTCGATAAGTCCCCTGGGCCTGATGAAATATATCCTAGGATTCTTTTGGAGGCAAGGGATGAGATTGCAGAGCCTTTGGCTTTGATCTTTGGGTCCTCACTGTCCACGGGGATGGTGCCAGAGGACTGGAGAGAGGCGAATGTTGTTCCTCTGTTTAAGAAAGGGAATAGAAATGACCCTGGTAATTATAGGCCGGTTAGTCTTACTTCGGTGGTTGGTAAGTTGATGGAAAAGGTCCTTAGGGATGGGATTTACGACCATTTAGAAAGATGCAGATTAATCCGGGATAGTCAGCATGGATTCGTGAAGGGCAAGTCGTGCCTCACAAATTTGATAGAATTTTTTGAGGAGGTAACTAAGTGTGTTGATGAAGGTAGGGCAGATGATGTCATATACATGGATTTTAGTAAGGCGTTTGATAAGGTCCCCCATGGTCGGCTTATGATGAAAGTAAGGAGGTGTGGGATAGAGGGAAAGTTGGCCGATTGGATAGGTAACTGGCTATCTGATCGAAGATAGAGGGTGGTGGTGGATGGAAAATTTTCGGACTGGAGGCAGGTTGCTAGCGAAGTGCCACAGGGATCAGTGCTTGGTCCTCTGCTATTTGTGATTTTTATTAATGACCTAGAGAAGAGGGCTGAAGGGTGGATCAGTAAATTTGCTGATGACACCAAGATTGGCGGAGTAGTGGATGAGGTGGAGGGCTGTTGTAGACTGCAAAGAGACATAGATAGGATACAAAGCTGGGCTGAAAAATGGCAAGTGGAGTTTAACCCTGATAAATGTGAGGTGATTCATTTTGGTAGGACAAATTTAAATGTGGATTATAGGGTCAAAGATAGGGTTCTGAAGACTGTGGAGGAACAGAGAGATCTTGGGGTCCATATCCACAGATCTCTGAAGGTTGCCACTCAAGTGGATAGAGCTGTGAAGAAGGCCTATAGTGTGTTAGCTTTTATTAACAGGGGGTTGGAGTTTAAGAGCCGTGGGGTTATGCTGCAACTGTACAGGACCTTGGTGAGACCACATTTGGAATATTGTGTGCAGTTCTGGTCACCTCATTATAAGAAGGATGTGAAAGTGCTGGAAAGAGTGCAAAGGAGATTTACCAGGATGCTGCCTGGTTTGGAGGGTAGGTCTTATGAGGAAAGGTTGAGGGAGCTAGGGCTGTTCTCTCTGGAGTGGAGGAGGTTGAGGGGAGACTTAATAGAGGTTTATAAAATGATGAAGGGGATAGATAGAGTGAACGTTCAAAGACTATTTCCTTGGGTGGATGGAGCTATTACAAGGGGGCATAACTATAGGGTTCGTGGTGGGAGATATAGGAAGGATGTCCGAGGTAGGTTCTTTACTCAGAGAGTGGTTGGGGTGTGGAATGGACTGCCTGCAGTGATAGTGGAGTCAGACACTTTAGGAACATTTAAGTGGTTATTGGATAGGCACATGGAGCACACCAGGATGATAGGGAGTGGGATAGCTTGATCTTGGTTTCAGATAAAGCTCGGCACAACATCGTGGGCCGAAGGGCCTGTTCTGTGCTGTGCTGTTCTATGTTCTATGTTCAAAATGCTGTGAATTCTGGGCAAATTACAATTTTAAAGATTAAGTTCAATGGATTTTTCTTAAGACTATCATGGAATCTGGACCAAAGTTGGGAAAATTAAGTTAAGGTACAGACCAGTCATGATCTTATCGAATGGTGAATTCATTTTTCGGGATTCAGTGATATACTCACATTCCTATATAAAGGACTCCATGATGAAAAATTTGGAATCACCATGAATCCATTCAGCTTTGAAAACATTGAATAGGCACGACATGCACACTGAAGTTGTCTAAATAGTTCAAATACTCTCTAATATAAGTAAAATGTCTAAGCATTCCGACATTTCACATGATAGTATCTAGATCCCTCTAAATATCACTAAAAATGGCTTCATTCCAAGCTGTACATCTTTGCTTTGAGGGCGGATTAAGGAACCATCAATAACAATATAAAATAGAATGATATCTGACTCCTCAGACTCGCATAGAACAAAAATTTATTAGTTGACCATCTGTTTTGAGCAAGAATGCTGCTTGCTTTTTTACTCCTTTATTCTTCCATGGGTGTCACTAGAAAACCAGCCCATCCCTAATTGCCCCTGAACTGAGTGGCTTGCCATTTTCAGAAGGCAATTAAAGTCAACCATATTGCTGGGGATCTGGAGTCACATGTAGGCCAGACGAGGCAAAGATGGCAGATTTCCTTCCTGGAAGGACATAGGTGAATCAGGTGGGGTTTTTTTGACAACAATCAATAATATTTGACATGGTCAACGTTACTGAGACTAGCCTTGTACAGCCAATGTTTTAATTTGAATTTAAATTCCACCAGATACCTAGGTGAGATTTAAACCCATGACCGGAGAGCATGAGTTTATTTATTTATTAGTGTCACAAGGAGGCTTACATTAACACTGCAATGTCGTTACTGTGAAAATCCCCTAGTTGCCACACTCTGGCGTCTGATCGGGTACACTGAGGGAGAGTATAGCATGGCTAATGCACCTAACTAGCATATCTTTCAGGCTGTGGGAGGAAACCAGCACACTCGGAGGTAACCCACACAGACACGGGGAGAAGTGCAGGCTCAGCACAGACAGTAATCCGAGCCAGGAATCGCACCCGGGTCTCTGGTGCTGTGAGGCAGCAGTGCTAACCACTGTGCCACCGTGTCGCCCCATTAGGCTGGATCTCTGGATTGCTCGTCCAGTCACATTACCACTATGCTGCCATTGCCCGTACAAATAAGGGCACATTCAAAAATCAGGTGGGCATTGGGCTTGAAATCAGTGCAAAGTTATTTTTCCAAATGTTCAATTTCACCAATTCATGTCAGTAAATAGGTCAATGAAAATGATGCAGAAAAATAACAGGCAGGAATTTCCTCGGGAAATTACCTGCACCACTGCAGTATCCTCGATGGAAACTCTGCTTACATAGAAAGATGGAATGGTGCAGACAGAGCAGTTCCCAGGAAATTCACAACCAAAGCTATTTTGAAACATTCACCTTGTGACTGATGAAAAAGAAATGCATGAATAATTCTCAATTTCATGATGGATTGACTTGAGTAGGAGAATTTGTGGAGTTTCAGTTAACACCTTCAATTCCTGTATTAGTGTTACAATTATAATTGAACCAGCCTAGATAAATAAGGCAGTTTGTAAGATGGTGATTTTAACATGCACTGCGATACGTGAAGATATTTTGAATCATAATAAATATAGCTGGGAATCCTTTCTCAGTTAATTTTTTACATCGCACTGAATCAGGTGGTTCATCACAACTGACCCATGTTTTTCTTTATGTTGCTATGGGCGGCATTTTCCAGCCGCGCTCACCCCAAAACCGAAAAATCCCGCCCAAGGTCAACGGACCTCTCTATGGACTGCCCCTTGCCCACTCTGATTCCCGTGGCAGGTGGGACAGTAAAATTTGCCCCAGTGAGCCTCCCTTTTGGGCCAAATGGCCTCCTTCTTCACTGGAGCGATTCTATGATTTTATATCAGTTAATTCCATCAGCACATTATGTTGGATCATCATGAACTCTGCACAACATTTACCATAAAAATTATACAGTCCCTCCTTTGACCAAGGTTCCTGTAAACTCTGGAACAATGATACAAATTTGAGATTGTTCTAATTTTTGAGAAAAAAATACTCTATTTATGGTACCCCAGAGATTCATTACTTTCTTCCTCACATTTAATTAGTAATTACCAGTTATATGTGCTGTACTTCTGCACTATAAATGCAACTAACTCAAACAGGCATTGACAAGTTTAATTGCCCAACAACACCCAAATGAAAAATAAATCACCGTAACTGGTTAAGGGCATAATTATCAGAGTGTTTGTGGGTCGTTTATAGAGTATCGCTTTTTCTGCTACTTCGATTTGTGTCGCATTTCATGTTTCCGATGGTAATTTATTGCAGATGTTTGAAATGGCCTTTGATTTGAGCATTTACGTAGGAAAATGTGCTGCCCACGATATTCTGCACCGTAAACCCAGGGGTTGTCTGCTGTTATTTTACATAAATTATTTGACCCTGCAAAACACCGCTGAAGGATTCAAACCTATCTCAATATTTGCAGTCCTGCACTTCATTCCTTTCCGGCTGTGTTTGTTTAGCTTCATATTTCTCAATAGCAGTCTATGCCTTGAATTATTTAAGCGGGGCTGCAGATGATTGTCATTCATCTCGTTAACTTGGAATTTAAATACACCTGAGTCCAACATGACAGGTCAGAGTGCAATACAGAGCCTGGCCACGAAACATTTTGTGTAACAATCCATTGGGGTGCTTAAGGGGCTTGACAGAGTAGATGCTGAGAGGATGTTTCCGCTCATGGGAGAGTCTAGGACCAGAGGGCACAGCCTCAGAATAAAGGAGCTTCAATTTAAGACTGAGATGAGGAGGAATTTCTTCTCTCAGAGGGTTGTGAGTCTTTGGAACTCCTTGCCACAGAGAACTGTGGAGGCAGAGTCCTTTGGCAGAATTTCCCCGTCCTGCCCACCATGGGAATCATGGCGGGTGGGACACGGACCATGCAAAGGTCTGTTGACCTCGGATGGGATTGTCCAGTCTCGGGGCAAGTGCAGCTAGAAAATCCTGCCCCTTGTGTGTATTTAAGGGCTGAGATAGATTATTGATCAGTAAGGGAATAAAGGATAACAGGGAAAGGGCAGGGAAGTGAACATGAGGAATGTCGGATCAGCCATGATCCGGTTGAATGGCGAAGCAGGCTCGAGAGGCCAAACCGCCCACTCCTGTTCCTATTTATTATGGTCTAACGCTCTGTTGATTTGTCACATGTAGCGACAGAATGTGGTTGCCATCACCTGTAAAATGCATTTTTGGCCTTAATTGTGCCTTCATAGCAGAGACTTGGAGAGGGGCTGGTTCATGTAGACAGACATGGTCCCAAATTTTATCTACACGCTCGCCCCGATTCCGGGGGCAGGTGAGGGTCGGAGAACGGCATTCTCCATTGTCCTGGGGCAGGATCGTCCGAACCTCAGACAGACGTGCCGATAAAATTCCACCCATAAAATGCCCTTCATTCCCCATGGTTAATAAATAGTTAACAAAATTACATTCTCAGATGTTATGTTGTAAAGCTTTGGGACCTGACATTTCCTTAGTGATTTAATTATGGTCAAATTTAATGTGTGACATGTTACCCTACAGTAAGGCAAGGATCAGCCACACCAAGCCAATGATGACTGCTTTGTACGAGCAATGTTAAAGTGACCATATATACCAAAGACAGGACCAAATATTCTTGGAGCACAGTGATGTAAGGCCTATTTAGGAGGTACCTCACAATTGTTGACACTGATTGGAGACGTTTATACGTTTAATATCTTTATAAGTTGCACAGACTTCTTTAGTGTGCTGAGGAAGTGGAAACTTCTACCCATGTTTTTTTGCCAATTGAGGACTGGAGTTCAGCTCAAACATGTAAGGAGATATGCAAATGTTTTTATGTTATCTTCATGTAACTGTAGGCAGGCAGTGTAAAGCAGACCTAGTTGTATTCAGATCTATTTTCCAGCTACAGGTTTTTTGATTTGTATATGTATTTGCTCAGCTCAACTTTGACAGTCACCACTGCCCAGGTCAGGTAAGTTTGCAACTTATTCACGCAGGGAATAATACATTTTAGCAACAAGGAAAAAAGCTTTACTTTAAAATCATATCTGGGTATGATAGTCATGGTTATGACATTGGCTTAGGAATTGTAGAGTAGTGTTTATAGGATGAGCTTAGCAACCTCGAGTTTTCTTTTTCAGTTGACATCTCATCCATGGCCAGCTGTGAAATTGGATTCAATAAATCAATTAAATTCCACACTTCCTATTTTATCTTTAATTACAGATATCTTCATGATATTCAGTTCCAGTTCTGACTAAAACTCATCAACCTAAAACATTGGCCTCAATATTAACTCGACGGAGGGAAACAAACCAGGTCAGGGTGGGGGTGTTTATAGAGGGGCAGATGCAGTTAGCAGAAGAAAGGGTTTATTTGCAGGCCCTATTGAAGTTAGGAACATACGAGCTAGGAGCAGGAGTAGGGCACTTGACCCCTCGAGTCTGCTCCGCCATTCAATAAGATCATGGCTGATCTGATTGTAACCTTAACTCGACATTCCAACCCACCCCCGATAACCTTTCATCCCCTTGCTTATCAAGAATCTATCTATTCCTTCCTTTAAAATATCCTTTTGATTAAGAGAATTCCACAACCTCCTGAGAAAAAAATTCTCCTCATCTCAGTCTTAACTGGGTGACCCTTTATTTTTAATCAAAAGGTTTGAGATTCCATGGTTCTAGATTCTCCCAAGAGGAGATTTTCCACATAATTTTCACATCCACCGTCTCAGGAGCCCCTTTGATCTCACATGTTTCAATCAAGTCACCTCTTACTCTTCTAAACTCTAGCAGATACAAGCCGAGCCTGTCTAACCATTCCAGGTCTTAGTCTAGTAGCAAACGTTTTGTGAACTGCTTAATAAGTTACTGGCAATTTTGGGATTTCTTTCCTGGGCACAGGCAGCCAGATTGGAAGGCTGGCTTGTTGTCAGACAGGTAGAGGCCTGCAAAACAAGTCTACATCTAGGGAGCATGGAAAAGAGAGGGACAGATTAGGTTAGGTGCGGGACATTGTAGAAATGGTTGGGAGAATGAAGATATTGGGAAAGAATGGGAGGGGATCACTGGGGACAATAGTGATTAGGAGTGGAGGGAAGAGGAACATGGAATAAGCCCATAGATTCTCGTTGGAGTCCTAGTCCAGTAACATTACCTTTATGCAACTGCCCCCCATGTTATTATCGTTACATTATTGAATATTATTAAAATCTACCAGCTTCTCATGGTAACTGGATAGAAGCAATAGATGTAACTTTTGTTAATTCACCAAAATCTCAAAAACATATTTTTAAAAACATGTATTAGTAAAGAAACAACATTTTAAACACCATTCTCTGAAAGAAGTAAAAGTAGAATAACAGCTGAATAAATATGAAGGAAGAAGATGCTACCCAGGCCATGGTTAAAAAAATGAGGTAATTCAGATACTCGATGGGTTGTAGTTGAAAAGGAAGAGGTATTGGATAGGTTATAAAACTACTTAAAGTTGATAAGGCACCGGGATTGGATGAGATACACCCAAGGACACTGAGAGTGGAAATTGTTGAGGTTCTGGCCACAATTTTTCACTCTTTCTTAGACTCAGATGTGGTCCCAGAGCACTGGAGAATGGAAACCTTACACCCTTGTTGAAAACATGGAGAAACAATAAACCCAGCAACAAGAGGCCAGTCAGTTTAACTTTGGTGGTGGGGAAACTTCTAGAAATAATAATTAATAGTCATGTGGGCAAATGCGGGGTAATTAAAGAACGTCGGAGTGGATTTCCGAAGGGAAAGTCAGGTTCAACTAACTTGCTCTAGTTTTTTGAAGTGGATCTTTATCAAAATGTAAAGAGCAGAGGATTGAAATGACTTGAGAGTTTGACAGTTCAATTGACCTTATCCACCTTTTAAGCACATTTCCTTCTGCTCTTAAAAATTACAGGCCAGACACATCAGGGAACCCCAGCAAAAATTGATCAGTTTGAGCTCAGCACTGAGCGCAAATATTTCTGCTGGGTTCTTCTTCTCCATATGTATGAATCCTATTTCATTTTCTTCACACACATTCAATCCCCACGCCACCAGCAATGTGATCTGTTGGAAATGGATCTCTAGATCTGGGATCCCGATGCCATTTTGGCTAAGGCACCGAGTCTCCAAGACTCCACAAAAACCCAGGGCCGGATTATCAAAAGTCACGCAAAGGTGTTGTTGGTAGTGGGTTGTAAATGGTTATTCTGTAAACTGTCTATTTACTTCTGAGATCAACTGGGGATCAAGGATAATTAATCAGCAGATCTACTTGGATTCAAGGTTAATGTATTTCATATTTTCATGGGGAAGACGATAGAGAAAATCATTTTTAAAATCAGGTTATGGGCTTCCCTACAAACTAATCAATATCTCAGATAGACAGCAGAGGTTTTGTCTGATCAACAAAGCGAAAAGGCTGTTGGACATTGAGAGCTACCATGGCCAGATACGAGAGGGAGATGATCACTAACTGAAGACCATCTCCAGGAGATTTGTCCCAGCATGAAAGGGGGCTGGAAAATCATCAGAACAGGCTTGACTGCTGATGGCATATTTAACAAGCTCTCCAAGAACTGAGGAAATAGCCTGAAGATGGTCACTCAAAGTTACTACTCAGCGAAGCAGGGATACAGGAACATATTGGAGGCTGTGTGCAGCTGCTGATTCTTTTCTCTCAAGTCTGGAATTCTGTGGAGTATGTCATGGATGATGAGTATAAAAGGAGAATGCTTCTTTCTGTAATTTAAAGTATAATATGGCTACAAAAACAAAATCATGTTTAGTCAATGTTGTTTCAGTCATTTGTTACAGTAAAAGGTTTAAAACGCGAAATCTTGATGTGTCATGCTTTTAGCTATTAACGGTTTGAATTTTTTTTTCACAATTATCGGCATCTACGGGGAACGTAACAAATGATTGGACATCAAATTGCAGCGACTCTGAAATTACTCCAACCTATGGAAAAATTTGAATGAAAGGTTTTCAGAAAGTAGTTATTAATATGGTCAAATGTCATTATTACATTTCAAGAGGATATACATTGATGTGCTGGTAGTTTAACTAGCCTATTGCTGAGGAGTGGAACTTTGCATTTTTTATATTAAGTGTGTTGTATATGGTGTTTAAACTGGTTGTATATTTCAAAAGATATTCAACGCAGTATTTTGTTTACCTTCACAGTTGGATCATATTTACAATTAACAGGATTAACCAATACAGATACAGCAGTTTGGGGACCTTCTATTATCACGAGGTAGCCATTTTATTTTAAAGCTCTCAGTTCACACACAGTAACTTTGGAGGATTCATTAATATCGCAATCGTACTGTTGCCAGATATCAGTTTCATTATTTTAACATCATTCTATACATTTTGAATTCCCAAGTTAAAATTAAACAATTATAAACGTTTGCCTCTTTCTCTGTCCTGTTTGTGTTACTATTTCTTGCTTCCATTATACTTTCTCATTTGATTTTACCTATATTGTTTATTGCAACATTTGTTTTCATTTATCTTATTATGCAGTTTCAAAGAATCAAAGAATCATAGAATCTCTACATTGCAGGGGGCAGCCATTTGGCACATTGAGTCTGCACTGACAACAATCCCACCCAAGCCCTATCCCCATAACCCAAAGTATTTATCCTGCTAATCCCTCTGACACTAAGTGGCAATTTAGCATGGCCAATCAACCTAACCTGTACATCTTTGGAGTGGGAGGAAACCAGACCACCTGGAGGAAAGCTACGCAGACATGAGGAGAATATGCAAACAACACATAGACAGTCACCCGAGATCGGAATTGAACCCGGGCCCCTGGCGCTGTGAGGCAGCAGTGCTAACCACTGTGTCACCATGCTGCCCTATACTGCCCAGTTTGCTCAATGTTAGTCGATTCACCATTCATTTTTATGGTTGTGACCATAAAACATTTTTTTATTCATTCATGGGACATGGATGTCGCTGGCTGGCCAGCATTTATTGCCCATCCCTGGTTGCCCTTGTTCAGAGGCCAGTTGAGAATCAACCACATTTCTGTGGCTCTGGACTCACATGTAGGCCAGACCTGGTAAGGACAGCAGATTGTCTACCTTAAAGGACATTAGTGAACCAGATGGGTTTTTCCGACAATCGGCAATGGTTTCATGGCCATTAGCAGATTCATAATTCCAGCTTTTTTTATTGAATTCAAATTCCACTATCTGCTGTGGTGGGATTTGAACCCGGGTCCCCAGAACATTAGTTGAGTTTCTGGATTAACAGTCTATTGATAATTCCACCATACCATCGACAACAGCTATCTCTGATTGGTTGAAAACTAGTTGCAAAAATGAGATAATGGAGCCAATTGGGAGACAAGTCTTCAAAGTCTGAACTGTTCCATATCAGGCCAATACCAGAAAACAGACATGTTCAAATTAGTTGTTTAACCTGAACAAATTGTCCGCAATAAATAGCGATTCCTGTCGCAGCAGTACATGGTCCATGGAGTACTTGATTAATCCTTTCCGTATATGGAAAAGTATCTGTGAAAACATGAAAGAATACTTTCATTAAGTGACTTTGGCCTTTGCATGAACTATAGATTATTAAAGTCTTCCAGAATACAGTGAAATGATTAATTTACTTGGTTTAAGCCATAGAACGATTATGGATATAAAATATGATAGTTGCGCATTACCAGACTTTGCTAAATATTGGCAAGACTATTATCTCTTATTTATGAGTCAATTTAAAAATACTGTGTAACACTTAACAGAATTGGACGAGTCCAATAATGTGTTGCCTCTCTTGCTCAATAGAATTACAACATTGCTTTAATGATCAGTCTTCTTTACACTCCTTCTGAAGGTTATTTCCATTCGTGCAGGTGTCCTTCCCAAATAACCACGCCAAAATAAGTATTATCCATGTGTGAACACCGCCAGCAAGCGTGGCCAGGTTACTCAGCTGTGATGGGCATTTGGCTGAGCTTTATCTTGTCCTCACCCAGCATTCATGTATGCCCATGGATTAGGGAAGGAAAGAGTGGTAGATTTTCCCCTTAACCCAAAGGCACTAAAGTGCATTGAGGTTCCATGGCTGCTTAGATGAGTTAATGTCGCACGGGCTGGAATCAAAACTGAAATTACTTAGTCATTTAAATAACTTTTTGGTGTAATGTTTCGACGTTCATATATTGGATAACATTTTTAAATTTTAAATTATGAATCTACTTCCAAAGGTCTTTGTATTTCTGACATTTGTACACATGTTGTTGATTTTTCGAACAGCAATTCCCTGGGCTATTTGACAGCCTTCTGTTCAAGCCAATGCGGCTTTCCTGGCAAGACAGCAAGTTTAAATTTGATGCAATTGCTGTATTAAAACTCACACTTAAAGTGCACTGTCATGTGACTTTCTGTGTGGGCCTTCTGTTAGTAACCATTTTAGGCCCTTTGGCATATGTCATATTCATTTGCCCAGGTCAATTGCTTTGCTTCATTTATAGCAGTTGTACATTCAAATTATTTCACTCAATATCCTATTGCTTCTCTTTGTTTACTGCTGGCAGTACATTAAAGGTTGCAACTGCACAATGTAACATTAGCATATGATGCTTAACATGTTCAGATGAAAATCCTTTGGCTGCAATTTTATTGGCAATATTGATTTGTTTCTGTTGAATAAATATTTCCTCTGAATGTGAGGAGAGTGTACTATTTCAGATAGCATCATTTCATTCTCAATGATTTGGATAATTAGTATTGGCACCTCCATGATATACATGTAGCACTGGTGTCACTAAAGAATTTGACATTCCTGACACCCAAAATCAGCAGAGTCATTCTCCTTGGAAAGGTTTGAATTCTGCTCTGCAGCTTCCGCAAGGAAAGGTAGAAATGTTAGCTATTTCGTAATGATAAGCTTCCACAACATCTAGAAATGGAAAAGTTAGTACAAGGCAAAAATGGCCATGATTGTCATCAAATCCGCCCCCCGATCATTCGTCATCTAATTCCAGGTTATTGTACATTTCTGATTAGATTGTTAAATCTAAGATTCATCCTCGTGGCCTGCTTCACGTGCTGGGTGAAATCTTACTAAAAAATGGCAGAATGTTGGTTTTGGTGTGAAAAATGGAGATCGGAATGTTATGGTCGTTCACGCCAGCGGAATTTTCCCATCCCGCTACACTGAATGGATTTTTGGCTGGGAGCCAAGTTCTCCACCTCACTGCAGCAGGAGCGTGGTGTGAATGGCCAATAAGATTGTGCCCTTGGTGTTTACCATCAACGTCTTTGACGTGATTTTGGTCCAAATCTTAATGACTCATTCGTATTAAATTTTATTCCCCCGGGTTTCCTGTAATCCCTCTGATTCACCCGCTCCTTAACAATTTACCTGCTGCAAGCACTGGGGAGCTCCATACAAATGGCTCCCCAGCACAATGATTGCAAGGGATGGTAGACAAGCAGGCAGCACCGTGCTTAACAGAGGGAGTCCTCATCAGACTGCTTGATGGAGTGCAGTTACAGAGGCAGGATACTCTATAGCCCTGCTCCAGGAGTCAGTCTTCCAGCAGGGTGACCACCCCTGCCTGGGACGCAGTGGCAGCCCTGGTCAGTGAAAGTGCGCTGCAGAAGAAGATGGGGCAGCAGTGTCGGAAGAAGATGAATGATCTTTGCTCAACCAGGGGAAGTGAACCAGCCTCAGTCTCCCACTGAATCCCCTCACACATCCCTCGCATCCCCAACCCTTTCTCTCACTCAGCCACCTTGGCCTTTGCCAACACCAGGCACTAGATTCCTCCCTTCCACAACTACCATGTTTCCCCAGTAGCTGCTATGCTCCGCACATTGCAACTCCCACACAAGCCTGCCACACCTCATCACCATCTTAAATGTCAATACTCACACCAACACTCTCCCTCTCTGTATCATTACATCAACCGCAACAGGCATGAGCGGGCACAGCCATTTGGAGTCATGCCAGAGCTCCAAGCCCTCACATGCTTTGAGGAATGAGTCCTCGAGCTAGCCGGGGAAGAGGGAGACCATGGCTGCACTGCTGGTGAAGTGGAGGCAGCAGAGAAATGTGAGAATCCTCAACACATATGCTGTCATTCCTCAAGTCACAAGTGAGTAATCAATGTTCCCTCCGTATCCCCTGTAATGCACAGGTCCCTTCCTTTGCAGGCCGGCCTCCGAAACCGGCCGGATCATCATCATGCCCCCTGAACCCACTGGACTCCAGCAGTTCAGAGGGGGACTTCTCCAACCCCACCGTTGAAGAATCGTCACAGCTGTCACCCGCACCCAGCAGTGCAGAAATTCACATCTCAGTGGGTTCACTAACTAGGCAGGCTTCTGGTGAGCTCACTGGTGAGCACATCACAGCTGAAGATCTACAGTAAGTGGAGGCAGGGACATCCCAGAGAACTGGCATTTGGAGGGATGCCGGACCCCAGGACTCTGCTGAGCCTCTTGCTGATGATGTGCCCCTGGGCCTAGTCGTCCCACAACTCTGGAGCTGCAAAGGCAGAGTCACGAAGATGAAGAGATGACAGCAGTCGTCCTCAGAGTGCAAGGCCCATTGGAGGAGTCCCATTGCCTTCTATCCAAGGAGATTGTGCCGTCACTGCAGCGTACCAAGGCCAACACGGTGAGAGTGGCATCTGCAGTGGAGACCCTGGTGCAGGGCATGCATTCCATGGCAGGAGATGTCCGCACCATGGTACAGGGTTTTGACTGTTTGATGCAGGCACTGGTGGGAATCAATGAATGTCAGCGCCAGAGAACAGCGGAGCTTCTGGATCTCTGCAGCTGCCCCTCTATCCCAAGAAGGAGCACAGGGGCCCTCAGGAACACAAAGGGAAGAGTATTGGCAGGAATGCAGCCCAGGGCCCTCCAGCCAGAGGACCCTGGGAATTTCCAGTCCATCTGAAACCCTCTCCCTGTGAGTGACACACCTCCAGCCCCTGTCAACATGGAGGGAAGTAGTCATGCATCCACACTGCCCAAAAACAGGCCTGGACCCTCCAGGCCGCAGCCCCCAGGGGACACCCGCCAAGGTCATCTCAGACAAAAGAATGTGGAAGTCAGCAGGCCACTTCAACCTCAGCTGTGGATCCTTGAAGATTACGAAACCGTAGGCACTTAGTGGGCATAGGTGAATATAGGCACTCGTGTAGATAGGTCACCATTTTGTTTTGAAAGTCTGGCAATAAATTTCACGTTGTTCACTTACAGAGCCTCCACCCTGTCTGTTCATACCACCAAGCCTGGGGGAACCACCGTGCTCACCCAGCACCTCATCCCTGTGGAGTGTGAGAACGGCAGTGCTGTGTCTTTCCCACCTTCTTGCCAGCCCCCACTAAGGAAAGGTGCTCCCTCAGTCGCAATATGGACAAGGACCCAGGAAGGATGGCACGGGAAGTGTTGCCTGTATACCAACCTTCACAACCTCTTTAGAGCAAGGGGCATCCCGATATGAATGGTAGATAAGGGGTGCAAGTGACCCCTCCCGTTCCCTGTCCCCGAAATGGTGATTCTGGGTGCTCCACCCTGCGTTGAACCTATCCGTATCCCCCGAGCTCTGTCCGGTGCCCCCTGAGCAGCGCACACAGCAGAGGATGTCGGCTGCCGGAGCGCTCAGCTTCAAAATGCCCCTCAGAAGTGAAGGCACCAGGTTCACGCTTATGTAGACCTGATGTAAATGGTGCCAACGTGACATCACACTGATGCCCGCTGAATATCCGGAGAGGGGCGAAGTCCCAGAGAGAGTGCTCGCTAATGACATGCTAATATATTAAAATGAGCTTTCTGTGGTCCCACGGCATGTTTCACGCCACTCCACCAGCGAGGGGCCGGTAAGATCAGAACTCGGAAACTCGCCGGTGTGAATTGGTGAATTGGTGAATTGCCACCATTCCCGCAGACAGGAGTGTGGGCTGAAAATTGCCCTCGGTGTGTGAAGAGGGACCACTTAAAGGAGGAAATTCTAACCCCAAGATAAGGTGAATTAGGAGCAATTGGGCAGTTAAAATAATTGCTTTTGTTTTGAATAGTGACATCAAAACAAATAAAGACTTGTATTTATACAGTACCTTTTATGACCGTAGATATCGCAAGGTACTTTATGGTCAAGGTGTTTTATAGTCAATTGAATACTTTAAAGTGTAATGATTGTTGTAATGTAGGAAATTCCGCAACCAATCTATGCAACAGGTTCCCACAAACAGCAGTCTGGTAAGCACCGGGTAATCTGTTTTTTGAGGGGTGAATATTGGCCTGGATTCCTGCTCTTCTTCAAAATAATGCCTTGGGATCTTTTACATCCACCGACGGAGCAAAAGGGGCCTCGGTTTAACGTCTCTTCCAAAAGGCACCTCTGACAGTGCAGCACTCCTCAGTACCACGCTGGAGTGTCAGCCTAGATTGTTGTGCTCTGGTCTCCAAGCGGGACTTGACCCTCAACCTTCTGCCTCAGAGGCAATAGTGCTCCCAGTATGTCCACATGCAGATTTAACAGAGGCATTTTTAAATGCCTGCGAATTCCTCTAATTAATGAAGGCTGGCGGGTACCCATTAGTGTAATTAATGTCCTGAAGAGACAAAATAATGAGCTTTTTTCCAATTAACTTTTGTTTAGGTTTAGACTATAACACCTGCAGCACAGATATGCAACTTCTTGGGAAATGGACTAGTGAAACAGAGGCAAGATTGAGCCATTGTTCAGGTGGAGGTTATTTAAAATTGATTGCCCCATCTCAATTAAACGTGATTTCTTACATATTCCCTCAGACAAACACTTGGGAGGGACATGGTTCTTTCTCAATGTTCAGGTTTCCAAACTGAATGGGAAGCATCTTGGATGCATTTGACAGCGCAGTGGAAGATGGAGACTGCTAGAATGATGACGGGCTGTGGTGGGATCAGCACGTTCGCAGGAGAAAGGTGAAGGGCAGATTCGGTTCCTGCTCCTTGTCTTCAATGTGACAATGATACAGTGCAATATGCAGGATACAGTCAAGACTATTAAGGCATGAGTTCTTTGAACAGTGCCACAGCTTTAAGCGAATCATCCCACTTTATACATTCAAGTCTCTCCTTCGCTGCACTGACCTCCACGATTAGTTATAATTTTGGGTATTGTCTTATTTGGTGCATCACTTTCTGTTTCTGCTGCTGTCAGTCGTCTCAGCTGCTCCCAGCTTCGGCCAATGGAAAATGAGTTTTAAAGCTGCTAACTGAATTAATTACAGAGATGATTAAGCCTTTGTCTTTGGCTAATTTCATTTGAAACAGATTGTCATGTGTCAAATTGTCCTCTCTGCTTATTTTTAATTTAACTCCTTCCTTCCCATGTCTGAACACACGAGGGAGGCTGAGATCCCACAGAAGGCACTATCCACGTTGTGGGGTTTATAGACTTTTGACTTCTTTGACCCCTTGGAAGAGTAATGTTTCCACAGGCTGATGTTGCCTGTGACGTATAGTGCCAGCAATCTACAGTTCCTGAGAAGGAAGGTTACAAGCTGTTGGACCGAGCTGATGTGAATTAACAGTGCTCAAAACTCACATTGGTCCTCATCTCAGCTTCTTCCTAAGGTCCCCAACATCACAGATGCCAGTCTTCAGCCAGTTTGATTCACTCCACATGATATCAAGAAACAGCTAAAGGCACTGGATACATCAAAGGTGGCCCTGACAGCATTCAGGCAACAGTACTGAAGACTTGTGATCCAGAGATAGCCACACTCCTAGCCAAGATGTTTCTGTACAGCTACACACTGACATCTACCCAATAATGTGGAAAGTTGCCCATTTACATCCTGTCCACAAAAAACAGGACGAATCCAACCCAGCCTATTACCATCCCATCTGTCTGCCCTCGATCATCAGTGAAGTGATTACAGGCATCATCAACAGTATTATCAGGTGTCACTTACTCTGCAATAAGGTTCTTCAGGTTTCCAAACTGGATGGGAAGCATCTTGGATGCATTTGACAGCGCACTGGAAGACGGAGACCGCTGGAACGATGACGGGCTGTGGTGGGATCAGCATGTATGCAGGAGAAAGGTGAAGGGCAGGCTTGGTTCCTACTCCTTGTCTTCAATATTACAGTGATACAGTACAATATGCAGGATGAGGGCGACACGGTAGCACAGTGGATAGCTCTGCTGCCTCACAGCGCCGGGGACCCAGGTTCAATTCCAGCCTCGGGTCACTATCTGTGTGGAGTTTGCACGTTCTCCCCGTGTCTGCATGTGTTTCCTCTGGCTGCTCCGGTTTCCTCCCACAGTCTGAAAGACGTGCTGGTTAGATGCATTGGCCATGCTAAATTAACCCTAGCGTCAGGGGGATTAGCAGGGTAAATATATGGGGTTATGGGGATAGGGCCTGGGTGGGATTGTTGTCGGTGCAGACTCAATGGGCCAAATGGTCTTCTTCTGCACTGTAGGGATTCCATGATTCTTCAATTCTATGATTCTATGCATAACCTGCTCACCGACGCTCAGTTCGGATTCCACCAGGGTCACTTAATTCCTGACCTCATTACAGCTTTGGACTAAACATGGACAAAAGAGCTGAACTCAAGAGGTGGGATGAGAGTGACAGCCCCTGACATCAAGGCAGAATTTTACCAAGTGTGGCATCATGCAACCTTCACAAAACTGGAGCCAGTGGGAATCAGGGGGAAAACTCTCTGCTGATTGGAGTCATACCCAGCATAAAGGAAGGTGGTTGCCAATCATCTCAGTCCACGGACATCAGGATAGTGTTCTCGGCCCAACCATCTCCAGTCATTTCCTCAATGACACCGTTGTCATCGTAATGATAGAAATAGGGATGTTCACTGATGATTGCTCAAAGTTCAGTGCCATTTGTGACTCATCAGATACTGAAGCAGTCTGTGTGAGTATCCAGCAAGTTCTGGACAACATTTAAGCCTGAGCTGATAAGCAGCACACAAATGCCAGGCAGTCACCATCTCCAACAACAGAGAATCCAACCATCTTCCCATGACATTTAATGGCATTACCTTTCTTTTTATTCGTTCATGAGATGTGGGTGTATCTGGTTAGGCTGGAATGTATTACCCATCCCTCATTGTATTGAGAAGGTGGTAGTGAGCTACCTTCTTGAGATGCTGCAGTCAACGCGGTGCAGTACAATGAATGTCAGATGACCACCAAGTGACTCATAGAGCAAATACATTGTTGAAGATTCTCAAGGTGCCTAGATGGATTTGCAGGAGCCCCTTAGCACTTGCCAGTGAAGATGCCCAGAATAGAGGGGTGCACAGCAGTGCAAAGCAGGGAGGAGGACAAAAGAGCAGATTGCTCTTCTTTGGATGAGGAGACTATGGAAGAGGAGAAGAGGGAGAATGAGCTTAGAGCTCCCATCACCAGACCAGTCTGTCACACTACCCAACCCTGCCCAGAGTTCCAAGGATGTTGTGATATACCAAGTATAAAATATAAGGAATGACAGGAGTTTCCATTCAGCTGTGTTGGTTTTTCAGCATATTTCACCTGGAATTGGCCAAACTACTGCAAAGTAAAATCTTTTGTGTTAGTTTAATAAACATTGTTCTAGGAAACAGCCCTCCACACAAAATCAGTAATGCACCAAATTAATCACTGCTGTGCATTTTATATCTAGGAGCTAGACAGAGATGACACTGGTTTCTATGTGTGTAACAGGACTACCCTATGCTCTAGCTCCATCTCTACAGTTTGTTCACTTCTCTCTGCATCCACACCCAGTCTTAACCAATCAAGCACAATAAGCATAGATCAATTACCAACCTTATACAGTCAAAGATGGAACAACTGGATACTACGTTGGCCCCTCCTTGCAAAACTAAAGACTTGATTTTAAACTAAACCTTTCTAAACAATAAACATGTGCATATTGGGATATAAACATAACATTCTAGAAAAATTATATATTGAGTCGTTTCTTAGAGTTTGACTTATTATTTTTCTTTAAATTCAGAAATAGCTTTTGAGATACAACGGTCGTTGATGACTATGATCAGATCTACAAATATATCCTGGTCTGCTTACTATCAAATATCTTGCATTCCACTTTGTGCTGTTGTGCAACAGATAAATGTTGGTACCAAGCAACTGCTTGATCTACTTTGGTTCTGATAGAGATGCTGTGATGTTTGTGGTAGAGGCTTTAGCCTTTTGATACCAACCCAATCTCCAACTTCAAATTGCGGTTCCCATGCATGTTGAGGTAGGCTTATGCCTACCATGTCACTTTGTAATTTCTTTCTGCTTTTACTCTGATATTCTCATTGGATAGTGATGATAGCATAAGAAGGTCATGACCAGTCATACGTTCAGCCGGTATCTTTCGGGGGGATCAGAGAGTGTTGGGAATATCGATATACGTGAAGTAGGTTATGAATGAATAGTTTGAACATTTTCCCCTCTGTCTTACCAGCTCTCAGAATGGCCTTTATCACCCTGTTGAACCGTTCGATGCCACCATTCGAATGCGGGTTTTATGGCAATATCAGATGGTGGTGAATTCCATAGCTTGCTAGAAACTGCTTAAACTGACTGCAGCCCATTGTCTATAGCGATGGTCTCCCACAAACCCCATTTCATAAACAACTTGTCCAAAATGTTAATCATCGATGTGATGATTATTAAATTTGATGCAGCAATTACCAGCCATTTGTTAAGAAGTTCTTTAACAAGAAGTTAAAAATATTGATTCGTAGGGATTGCTTACACTTCTCCAAAAATATCTCCTTGGAGTTGTTGCCATGGTGTTTTTGAGCTCGAGGTCAGTTGTAGAGGTGCAGGTACACATTTTTCACGGGGTGTACAATCTAGACAGTTCCTAACAAACTTCTCTCCTGCAATCTATTGCTGGCCATTAGACTGCTTCATGGGTTTGTTGTTTCACCTTAACACCCAGATGTCCTTCATAGGCAAGATCTAATGCAGGCTATTGTAATACTTTCGGGATAACTGCCCAGATTCTGCATGCAATACAGTTACGATCAATCAATGTGAGTTAAAGTTTATTTATTTGTCACAAGTAGGCTTACATTAACACTGCAATGAAGTTATTGTGAAAATCCCCTAGTCGCCACACTCTGGCGCCTGTTTGGGTACACTGAGGGAGAATTTAGCATGGTCAATAAACCTAACCAGCACATCTTTTGGACTGTGGGAAAAAACTGGAGCATCCGGAGGAAACCCACACAGACATGGGGAGAATGTGCAGACTCTGCACAGACAGTGACCCAAGCTGGAATCGAATCCGGGTCCCTGGCATTGTGAGGCATCAGCGTTAACCACTGTGCCACCGTGCTGCTCTCACTTAATTACGTAGTTTAGGATAAGTTATAGGGAAAGGCGATGGTCTCGTGGTATTATCGCTGGACTATTAATCCAGAAGATCAACTTAAGATCTGGGAACTCGGGTTTAAAATTCACCGCGGCAGATGGTGGAATTTGAATTCAATAAAAAATATCTGGAATTAAGAATCTACTGATGACCATGAAACCATTATCAATTGTCAGCAAAATCCATCTGGTTCATTAATGTCCTTTAGGGACGGGGTGCACCTGAACCAGAGGGGCACCAATATCCTGGGAGGGAAATTTGCTACGGCTCTTCAGGGGGATTTAAACTAATTTGTCAGGGGAGTGGGAAAAGGAGTTGTAGTCCGGAAGTCAGTGTTGAGGGTGGTGAGGTATTGGGGAAGGTATCAAGGTCAAGGGTGGGTACCGGTAGACAGGAAGGTGGGTTGAAGTGTGTCTACTTCAATGCAAGGAGCATCCGGAACAAGGTGGATGAACTTGGGGCATGGATTGCTACTTGGGACTACGATGTTGTGGCCATTACGGAGACGTGGGTAGAACAAGGACAGGAATGGTTGTTGGACGTTCCGGGGTATAGATGTTTCACTAAGTGTAGGGAAGCTGGTAAAAGAGGTGGAGGAGTAGCATTGTTAATCAAGGATAGTTTAACGGCTGCGGAAAAGCACTTTGAGGGGGATATGCACACTGAGGTAATATGGGCTGCAGTTAGAAACAGGAAAGGAGCGGTCACGTTGTTAGGAGTTTACTATAGGCCCCCAAATAGTAATAGAGATGTGGAGGAAGAAATTGCTAAGCAGATTATGGATACGTGTGGGGGTCACAGGGTAGTTGTCATGGGGGACTTTAACTTTCCAAATATTGATTGGAACCTTTGTAGGTCAAATAGTTTGGATGGGGCACTTTTTGTGCAGTGTGTGCAGGAGGGTTTCCTGACACAATATGTGGATAGGCCGACAAGGGGTGAGGCCACATTGGATTTGGTACTGGGAAATGAACCGGGCCAAGTGTTAGATTTGGTTGTGGGAGAGAACTTTGGAGATAGTGACCACAATTCTGTGTCTTTTGTTATTGCAATGGAGAGGGATAGGGCCGGACGGCAGGGCAAGGCTTACAATTGGGGGAGAGGTAATTATGATGCGATTAGGCAAGAATTAGGGGGCATAAGATGGGAACAGAAACTGTCAGGGAAAGGCACTGATGAAAAGTGGAACTTTTTCAAGGAACAAATACTGGGTGTCCTTGATAGGTATGTCCCTGTCAGGCAGGGAGGAAATGGCCGAGTGAGGGAACCGTGGTTCACAAAAGAGGTGGAATGTCTTGTGAAAAGGAAGAGGGAAGCTTATGTAGGGATGAGGAAACAAGGTTCAGATGGCTCGATTGAGGGTTACAAGTTAGCAAGGAATGAGCTGAAAAAGGGGCTGAGGAGAGCTAGGAGGGGACATGAGAAGTCCTTGGCGGGTCGGATCAAGGAAAACCCCAAGGCTTTTTACTCTTATGTGAGGAATAAAAGAATGACCAGGGTGAGGTTAGGGCCGGTCAAGGACAGTGGTGGGAACTTGTGTATGGAATCAGTAGAGATAGGCGAGGTGATGAATGAATACTTTTCTTCAGTGTTCACCAAGGAGAGGGGCCATGTTTTTCAGGAAGAGAAGGTGTTACAGGCTAATAGGCTGGAGGAAATAGATGTTCGGAGGGAGGATGTATTGGCAGTTTTGAATAAACTGAAGGTCGATAAGTCCCCTGGGCCTGATGAAATGTATCCTAGGATTCTTTGGGAGGCGAGGGATGAGATTGCAGAGCCTTTGGCTTTGATCTTTGGGTCCTCGCTGTCCACGGGGATGGTGCCAGAGGACTGGAGAGTGGCAAATGTTGTTCCTCTGTTTAAGAAAGGAATAGAAATGACCCTGGTAATTATAGACCGGTTAGTCTGACTTCGGTGGTTGGTAAATTGATGGAAAAGGTCCTTAGGGATGGGATTTACGACCATTTAGAAAGATGCGGATTAATCCGGGATAGTCAGCACGGATTTGTGAAGGGCAAATCGTGCCTCACAAATTTGATAGAATTTTTTGAGGAGGTAACTAGGTGTGTTGATGAAGGTAGGGTGGTTGATGTCATATACATGGATTTTAGTAAGGCGTTTGATAAGGTCCCCCATGGTCAGCTTATGATGAAAGTAAGGAGGTGTGGGATAGAGGGAAAGTTGGCCGATTGGATAGGTAACTGGCTATCTAATCGAAGACAGAGGGTGGTGGTGGATGGAAAATTTTCGGACTGGAGGCAGGTTGCTAGCGGAGTGTCGCAGGGATCGGTGCTTGGTCCTCTGCTCTTTGTGATTTTTATTAATGACTTAGAGGAGGGGGCTGAAGGGTGGATCAGTAAATTTGCTGATGACACCAAGATTGGTGGAGTAGTGGATGAGGTGGAGGGGTGTTGTAGGCTGCAAAGAGACATAGATAGGATGCAAAGCTGGGCTGAAAAATGGCAAATGGAGTTTAACCCTGATAAATGTGAGGTGATTCACTTTGGTCGGACAAATTTAAATGTGGATTACAGGGTCAAAGGTAGGGTTCTGAAGACTGTGGAGGAACAGAGAGATCTTGGGGTCCATATCCACAGATCTCTAAAGGTTGCCACTCAAGTGGATAGAGCTGTGAAGAAGGCATATAGTGTGTTAGCTTTTATTAACAGGGGGTTGGAGTTTAAGAGCCGTGGGGTTATGCTGCAACTGTACAGGACCTTGGTGAGACCGCATTTGGAATATTGCGTGCAGTTCTGGTCACCTCACTATAAGAAGGATGTGGAAGCGCTGGAGAGAGTGCAGAGGAGATTTACCAGGATGCTGCCTGGTTTGGAGTGTCGGTCTTATGAGGAAAGGTTGAGGGAGCTGGGGCTGTTCTCTCTGGAGCGGAGGAGATTGAGGGGAGACTTAATAGAGGTTTATAAAATGATGAAGGGGATAGATCGAGTGAACGTCCAAAGACTATTTCCTCGGGTGGATGGAGCTATTACAAGGGGGCATAACTATAGGGTTCATGGTGGGAGATATAGGAAGGATATCAGAGGTAGGTTCTTCACGCAGAGAGTGGTTGGGGTGTGGAATGGACTGCCTGCAGTGATAGTGGAGTCAGACACTTTAGGAACATTTAAGCGGTTATTGGATAGGCACATGGAGCACACCAGGATGGTAGGGAGTGGGATAGCTTGATCTTGGTTTCAGATGAAGGTCGGCACAACATCGTGGGCCGAAGGGCCTGTTCTGTGCTGTACTGTTCTATGTTCTATGTTCTATGTTCTATGAAACCTGCTGTCATTACCTGGTCTGGCCTACATGTGACTCCAAAGCCGCAGCAATGTGGTTGACTCTCAACTGATCGCCAAGGGCAACTAGGGATGGGCAATAAATGCTGGCCAGCCAGCGATGCCCACGTCCCACGAATGAATAAAAAACAGTTCTTCCTCTATTTCGTATGGGCTTATTTTATGAAGTACGGTCTGACATCGATTCTGACCTCAACTTGTCTCTTATAACAAGATTCATATTTGCATGCAAACTCATTTAGATCATATAGGTTTCAATGTCACAATTCGCTTCATGATCACTCACACTGTCTTGTAGTAGTAGCACGGCTAAGCATGTCAATGACTAATGACGTACTTGACCTCAAGGTTGTACTGACCATCTGAAAATGTATAGAGATCGATGATCTGAACCTGAGGTGGTTAACAGTGTAGTCAGCACTCGATGATCAGTGAAGAGAGGGAACTTTCTACCCTAGAGTTATATGTGCCAATGTTCACGAGGGATACAGGCTAGTGGTTTCATGGTCATCAGTAGATTCTTAATTCCAGATATTTTTAATTGAATTCAAATTCCATCATCTGCCATGTTGGGTTTCGAACCCAAGTTCCCAGATCATTCGCTGATTTTCTGGATTAATAGTCCAGTGACAATACCACTAGACCATCGCTTCCCCCTAAGCGAAAGTATTTGTTTTCAGTTTCTGACAACAGGTGGGATTCATAAGCGATTGATAATGTATTGTGAGAGTACAGCTCCAATTGTTTTCCTGATCTGTTGTGACAGATTTCCGTTGTGAATTGAAATGCATGAGGATTGGCGGGGGTGCTATCTCCACTTTTAATATATCAAACGCTGTTTGCTGTGCGATTGTCCATTCTCATTGTGCATCTTTGCGCAGTAACTTCCAAAGAGGTTCCACAATGTCGGCACACTTAGGGATGATTTCGTGATTAAAATTGGCAGTAGCAAGGAAAGAAGCTAACTCTTTCAAATTAGACAGGGTCACAAGTACATGAATCACTTTGATGCTGTTGGGGGAAGGCTTTACTCCAGCTGCTGTCACTCTGTAGCCTAAAAAGTCAGATGGTACAAATGTGCATTTGTCTTAGTGGAGCGTCACATTGCATTGTGGGAGCTTTTTTTCAATTTGATTTGATTTGATTTGATTTAATTTATTATTGTCACATGTATTAGTATACAGTGAAAAGTATTGTTTCTTGCGCACTATACAGACAAAGCATACCATTTATGGACAAGCAAAGGAGTGCAGAATGTAGTGTTACAGTCATAGCTAGGGTGTAGAGAAAGATCAATTTAGTGTCCCTTCTATGAATGACAACATTGTCATATAGGTTGAGTGTTCTCCCCACTTCTAGAAAGACTGAATAAATTATCCTCTGGAATGTGGTAGGTCCTGAAATTAGTCCACAGGGCATCCTGCAGTACTAAAACAAACATCCATAGAATAACAAAAGCTGTAGGATATCAGCCTTGCTCTGCTACTGCTATCTGAAGATAGCAATGTCGTGTGTGAAGATCCATAAAGGGTCATGAAATGGTACTAATAGTTTTTGGTTTGTGGGAAGTCAATATTTGTCTGGAATGAAAGAGAATTCTGGAATGAATGACTGCTATAAATTCGACACAGTGTTTAAGTATGCCACTTTTGTGTTGTGCAATGACTAAGTTTGAAATCCACAGCAACGAGTCGATAAGCTGAAGAATATCATTTGCTTCTAGTCATTTCAGCCGCAGCGACACTTAGGCACAGATTGCAAATCGTAGCTGGTTTGAATTTTGCATATCTGGTAGAATTGATGTGCCAACACATGGAGCATGGCGGTATCACTTAATCTCCCCAACTCTGTAAATAAGGAATGATGTTGATGTGTATAGTCTGCCATCAATCATGTCACTGTGTGCTCCCGTATGGTCTTCAAGCTTAAGTCCGAGCCTATTGAGAAGGTTTACTCCCATAATACTCCTGCCTTTAGCTATGAAGAACATAAACCTCTCTAAGGTGATGTTTTTGGAAATGTGATCATTCCAAATGCTGCCATGTATTGTTAATGGGTTGACCATTGCCCTGGCATCTCTGGCAGAATGTATATCACATGATCATCACAATTTTCTTGAAGCATTTTTGAGAGCATTCACCATCATATCAAATATGAACATGTCTTCTGTGGGCTGCTCGAATATTCACTGGCCTATGCTCCAAGAATATGTACGATTATCGCCTTCTTGACTTGCTGCTGCACTGGACGGCCATTCCTGTAGCAAGAAAGTAGGTTTTGAACCCCAAAATCCATCGATCCCATGGCTTGGATAGAAGAAAGGAAGAGTGCCAGAGTCTATAAATTTAACGCTTTCCCCATCGTCCTCATAACTACTTTTCATGTTTTATATCTCGGATTTGTACAGATTACACTCATTTTGACACGTGTAATGGGTTTTGATCACAGTGCATAAAATATCTATTCCATCCCTCTAACTTCTACTTCTAAAGTTTGTTAATTTTTCTCTGAGTCTGTACCTTGGCTTAACAAATCGACCTGTGACAGTACTGTGCCTCAAAGAAATGCATTTTAATCATGTTTTTCTGCAGGATGTTTCAAGCAGGCTCGAGCATTTTATTGGTGCCGTGTTGTCTGTATCTTTATCCTCTATTGCTGCTGCGGCAGTATAATTGATATCATGTTGATTTTAATCTGGACTAATGCAGCATTCTAGGGTTTTAATGGTCCTATGGGCATTGCTGAGTGGAACTTGACTGAGGATGATTGACAGGTCAGGTGATATGCTTGGGCACAGCTATTTTTTTGAGAGCATTCCAAGTTTTTAGTTTTGTTTCTCAGTTGTTGGTGCAAGAAGGCATTGGGCCTGATTTTACCAAAACTTCGTGCCCGTTTTCGAAATCGCGGTAAAGTTGGGCGTCGACTTAATGAACCGCGCGCCCGACTCTACCGCCAAATCCCACTTTACCGCCTTCTGGCCCGATCCACGTCCGCGCTGTTAGCGACCTACAAAATAAAAGTCTGAAGTCGTCGCTGCAGCCTCCGAAGAGCGGGGTCAGAGACTGCAACGGCTCTCTGACCCAGGTCATCCTCTGGTCGGTGGTGGGGAGGGCGGTGGGAGGAGGAGAGGGGGAGTGGTGTCTCATCCCCTGGGGGGGGCGGGGGGGGGGGGTGGAAGGGGAGGGGGTGTGACGTATTATTCCCTGAGGGGGGGAGAGAGGGTGTGACTAATCATTCCCTGGGGGGGTGGGAGGGGAGGGGTTGTGACCGATCATCCCCTAGGGGGGGGAGGTGGAGAGGGGGTGTGACGTATCATCCCCTGGGTGTGGGGGGAGGAGAGGGGGGGTGACGTATCATCCTCTGGTCGGGGGGTTTCCGCTGCCTGTCTGCGGCCAATCCCTCCTGGCACCATCACTGGTTCTCTACCAGCCACAGCCATCTCTCCCGCTCTCTCGCACCTGAAGGTAAGAGTAATCTGTGGCTGGTAGTGTACCAGTGATGGTGCCAGGAGGGATCGGCCGCAGACAGGCAGCAGAAGCCCCCCGACCAGAGGATGATACGTCACAACCCCTTCTCCTCCCCCCCGCCCCCCCAGGAGATGATCCATCACACCCCCTCTCCTCCCCCCCTTCCCCCCCCCCCCCCCCGCCCCCCCAGGGGATGATATGTCACACCCCCTCTCCACCACCCCCCCCAGGGGATGATCGGTCACACCCCCTCCCCTCCCAACCACCCCCCCACCCCCAACGAGAGGATGAACATCAGAGAGCCGCTCTCTCCGCTTTCTGCTTTTTCTTTCGCGCCCGGGCACGCTCTGTCAGATTTTTGTCGAACTGCACATGATCAGTTCAGAGCTCCAATCGGTCCACCAGCGCTAAGCCCCGCACACAGCGCAGATCGGGCCGGAACCGGCAAAATGCGTATGGGCGCGCTGGAAAGAGGATTCCAGGCGCGAATCTATTTGACGCCCAGATCCGGCACTTAGACTCAAAATGGTAAAATTTCCCCCAATGTCTCTGTCCCTCTCTCTCCCAAGGCTTGCTGAATGTTGCAGGACTGGGAATCCTCAGAGCTTTGATCCAACACTCAAAGGATCAATTCACAGCAGATGTTAAAAAGCTGCAAATCCAGCATCACATGAGCATACTTGCTTTTTGTGCTAAGTCTGAAGGAGGGTGTATGTCTGTGGGATGGTGTTCGACTTGGAACAGCATAGCTAGCTAGCTGTTAAGGATTACGTGGTGTCATGTTTGAATCTTGTAATTGGTAAAAGTTATGCTCATTATTTTTATTATATTTTAACTGTGTTCTTAAATAAACTTTGTTTGATAAAAGCTTCCTAGTGGGTCACTTGAATCATACCAGAATTGAAACACCTTACGCTCACCCATGCCTGTGGTGAACCATTGTTGGTTCCCACTGGATAGTGCTGAGCCAGGGTCTGGCCAGTACTACAAGGATGTACATATGTTACTGTTGGATTGTGCTATTGTTGCTGTTGGGGTTAGGGTGGGGTTGTTACACCTCTGTACTGTAGTGTTGTGGCACATCCCAGTCGGGCTCCGCCTCCTGGGAGAGGTATAAGAGTCCCTGCTCTGGCCGGGACCCCTTCAGTCTGGGATAGTGTATATAAGTTCTGGTAGCTTCGTTACAGTAAATAAAAGCCTTTCATTTACTGAGCTTCAAGCCTCGTGTTTGAATAGCGCATCAATTTTATTTACTGTCGTTAAACTCTCGTTGAAAAAAAAAAGAGAGAGCGTATGGAGCAAATTCTGAAGCCGGAATGCCTTACACTAGATCCATGTGCGGTGGGCGCTTCTAACACCTTCGACCACTGGCTGAAGTGTTTCGAAGACTACCTGGCAGCCTCCGCAGCGGTCACCACAGATGATGACAGACTCTGGGTCCTCCATGCGAGGGTAAGCGACACTGTCTACCTCGCGATCCGTGCGGCCACCGATTATCCTAAGGCCCTCAAGCTTCTGAAGAAGCGCTATACCAAACCACCCAATGAGATACACGCTCGTTACCTCCTAGCCACTCGACGACGGCAGTCTGGCGAAACGATGGAGGACTATGCAAACGAGCTCCTACAGCTAGCCAGGGGCTGTAACTGCAAAGCTGTGTCGGCTGAGCAGAGCATGTACGACCTCGCCCGAGATGCGTTTGTGGCCGGGGTCGGATCGTCGTACATTCGACTTAAACTGTTGGAGAAGGGTAACCTTAATCTTACCCAGGCCATCGAGTTAGCAGAGATGCTCGAGTCGGCCTCCAAAAGCTTAGTATTATATCCGGAGGACCATGTGGAGACAACGTGGCAGGAGCAGTCGCAAATCCCTCCTCGTCCCTCGGGTTCGAAATGCTGTGTAATGGCGTGCTCACACTCGGGCCAGACGACGGCAGCAGCCCCGGGCGGCCCGCGGTGCTATTTCTGTGGAGGAGCGAAGCATACTCAGCAAAAGTGTCCCGCTAAAGCTGTGTTGTGCACCGCATGCGGTACAAAAGGGCATTATTCAAAAGTGTGCCGATCTAAACCCAGGAACGGCAGTGCGGCCTGCGATTCTTCAGAGCTCGGGTCTTCGTCATCGAAGTCGTCGTGGGGTTCGTCCACGTGCGAGACCAGGATGACGCCATTACGGTCAACGGAGTCGGAGGAGTATGACCACCAGGGGTCGCTGAGTTTGGCGCCCTCACCCACGTGCGACTCATGGGAGCGGCCATGTTGGTCGACACTGACCACGAACGACCAGCAGGGGTCCTCCTCATCGACTTCAGCTGCCTGCAGTGGCGCTCATGAACCAACGGTGGCGTCGATCATCCTGGACCAGGCCAAGCCTCATAGACTTGACAAATCTATGATGAATATCCAGGTAAATGACCATGTGATTTATTGTCTGTTTGACAGCAGGAGCACTGAGAGCTGTATCCACCCAGACACTGTGAAGCGGTGTGGACTCCAGATTCAACCTGCCAAACAGACAATCTCTATGGCATCAAGGTCCCGGTCTGCTGCCGTGCCAGGGAGTTGCATGGTAACATTGAAGGTGCAAGGCACAGTTTACAAGCGTTTCAAGCTCCTTGTGTTGCCATATCTTTGCGCGCCAATACTTCTCGGACTAAACTTCATGGTCCACTTGAGGAGCGTAATCCTACAGTACAGTGGGACACTCCCTTCACTGGCAGTGGGAAAACAGCAGCAGCCTCCAAATTGCCCAACGCGCTCCGCCTGCAGCCTCTCGACGCTGAAGATCACCACACCCTCCTTGTTCCAGAATCTTGTGCCAGGCTGCAAGCCCATCGCGACTAAAAGTAGGCGTTACAGCACTGAGGATCGGATCTTCAATAGATCTGAGGTTCAGCGGCTCCTCAAAGAAAGGATCATACAACCCAGTGCTAGTCCGTGGAGAGCGCAGGTCGTGGTGGTTAAGAGCGGGAACAAACCCCGGATGGTCATTGACTACAGTCAGACCATTAACCGATATACGCAGCTGGATGCGTATCCCCTCCCGCGCATATCTGATATGGTCAATCAGATTGCGCAGTACCGGGTGTTCTCCACCATAGACCTCAAGTCTGCCTACCACTAACTCCCCATTCGCCCAGAGGACCGACAATACACGGCTTTTGAGGCGGATGGTCGCTTGTATCACTTTCTCAGGGTTCCCTTTGGTGTCACCAATGGGGTCTCGGTCTTCCAGCGTGCTATGGACCGAATGGTGGACCAGAACAGGCTGCGGGCTACCTTCCCGTACCTGGATAATGTCACCATCTGCGGCCATGACCAGCAGGACCACGACACGAGTCTCCTGAACTTCCTACGCACTGCATCTCGCCTGAACTTGACCTACAACAGGGAGAAGTGTGTGTTTCGTACGCGCCGTTTAGCCATCCTAGGATACGTGGTGGAAAACGGGGTCATTGGCCCTGATCCAGACCGTATGCGCCCCCTCTCTGAACTTCCCTTACCTGCTAGTGCAAAAGCACTGAGAGGATGCTTAGGCTTCTTCTCGTATTATGCGCAGTGGGTTCCCAACTACACGGATAAAGCCCGTCCGCTCATTAAGTCCACGACTTTTCCCCTAACGCCAGAGGCCCAATTGGCCTTCGATAAATTGAAAGCCGACATCGCGAAAGCTACGATGCACGCTGTAGACGAGTCCATCCCCTTTCAGGTGGAGAGCGATGCATCTGATTTCGCCCTGGCCGCCACACTTAACCAGGCGGGCAGGCCCGTCGCCTTTTTTTCCCGCACCCTCCAAGGCCCCGAAATTCGGCATTCAGCAGTGGAAAAGGAGGCCCAGGCCATTGTGGAGGCCGTCAGGCACTGGCGCCATTACTTGGCGGGAAAACGGTTCACCCTGATCACGGACCAGCGGTCCGTGGCGTTCATGTTTAACAACACGCAGAGGGGCAAGATCAAGAATGACAAGATCTTGCGGTGGAGAATTGAACTCTCCACCTATAACTACGATATCATGTATCGTCCAGGGAAACTCAATGAGCCCTCGGATGCCCTCTCGCGTGGAACATGCGCTAGTGTACAGGAGGACCGTTTGCACGCCCTCCATAATGACCTGTGCCATCCTGGGGTCACTCGGCTCTACCACTTTATAAAAGCCCGCAACCTGCCTTACTCGGTGGAGGACGTCAGGTCAATAACAAGGAGCTGTCGGGTTTGCGCGGAATGCAAACCGCACTTTTACCGACCTGACCGGGCACATTTAGTCAAGGCCACTCGTCCCTTCGAGAGACTGAGTGTCAATTGTAAGGGCCCCCTTCCCTCAACAGATCAGAATATATACTTCCTCAATATCATTGACGAGTACTCTCGGTTCCCTTTTGTTGTTCCCTGCTCTGATACATCCGCTGCCACGGTGATCAAGGCATTCCGTGATCTCTTTACCCTGTTCGGGTACCCCGGCTACATCCATAGCGACAGGGGCTCGTCGTTCATGAGCGATGACTTGAGGCAATTCCTGCTGTCCTACGGGATTGCCTCTAGTAGGACCACGAGCTACAACCCTAGGGGTAATGGACAGGTGGAACGCGAGAATGCTACAGTCTGGAAGGCTGTCTTACTGGCGTTGAAGTCAAAAGGTCTTCCAGTCTCCCGTTGGCAAGAGGTGCTCCCTGATGCGCTCCATTCTATTCGCTCCCTCCTGTGTACGGCAACCAATGCTACTCCCCACGAGAGGATGTTCTCATTCCCTCGGAAGTCTTCCTCGGGGACCTCATTACCATCTTGGTTGACGTACTCAGGACCCGTCCTCCTGCGGCGACATGTAAGGGCCCGCAAGTCCGACCCGTTGGTCGAACAGGTCCATCTCCTCCACGCCAACCCTCAGTATGCCTATGTGGCATACCCTGATGGGCGAGAGGACACGGTCTTGATCCGAGACCTGGCGCCAGCAGGGGACGTAGCAACCCCTGTCGCTCCCATACCCCCTATAACTAACCCTTTATCTCTTGTTTCTTCCCCGGACACGGTGCGGGCAGCATCGGGACCATTGCTTAACCATTTTACTCCCATGTACAGCTTGCCTGAGCCCAGAAGATGGTCGCCACCGCAGGGCGTGTCAGGATCCCCTGGACTACCGTCACCTCAGGGTCAACCGGCCTGTGAGTCCGTGGAAGAACAGCTGGATGCCGCCTTGGGGAGAACGCCACCGCAAGTGTCTACTCCGGTGTCACCGCCGGTATTGAGGAGGTCACAACGACGGTGCGGTCCCCCTGACTGTCTGAACTTATAGACTGCTGACACTTTATTCTGTTTTTTTGTACCCCGCCGGCCTTTGTTCTCAAAGGAGGGGTGAATGTGGTGAACCATCGTTGGTTCCCACTGGATAGTGCTGAGCCAGGGGCTGGCCAGTACTACAAGGATGTACATATGTTACTGTTGGGTTGTGCTATTGTTGCTGTTGGGGTTAGGGTGGGGTTGTTACACCTTTGTACTGTAGTGTTGTGGTACATCCCAATCGGGCTCCGCCTCCTGGGAGAGGTATAAGAGTCCCTGCTCTGGCCGGGACCCCTTCAGTCTGGGATAGTGTATATAAGTTCTGGTAGCTTCGTTACAGTAAATAAAAGCCTTTCATTTACTGAGCTTCAAGCCTCGTCTTTGAATAGCGCATCAATGCCAAAATCAAATGTAAAAACATAGGGGATAGACTAACTTGGAGTTTCTGGCCTGAGTCTTAACAAACAACAGCGAGCATAGAAAAATTACCAGACTCACAGAATCAAACACAGAACAATTGAGTTCTACAATCACCGTTGAGGTTTTTGCTAATTGAATCCATTTGCAGGCTTTCATGTAGGCTCTTAAAATTACCTTTTAGGCAAAAGGACACTAGGAGGTATGTTTTAAAAGGTATAATTTATTTTAATGTTCTTTAAAGTGACTACTGTACACTAATGTGTCTAACAAATGGTTCTGTAGATTTTCTTTTAGATTCACTTGGTTACTGTCATATAATTGACAGGCAATAGACAAAACATTCTGACCAAACGTGCTTATTTTTTGTGATAAACCTATTTCCAGCTGTGCTGATAAAACATTTCCAAGTTGCCACTCTTAAGAAGATAGCAACGATTTATTTTAAAAATTGAGTTGTAAATCGCCACCTGATTGTCATGATTGAGGGAGGATTTTACATTTGGCGAGATGATAACACATTTCCACTCAGTGCATATTCACCCAAAGTATTCTGCCATGCCTTGATTCCTATTCAACATCGCATTCAGGACACAATACTAGTGAAGGTGTGGTAGTGATGCTGATTGGTATGACAACCATGAAGGCTGCGGGGATCATTGATAGATCTACCTGTGGGCTTCGTGGAGTACGAGCTACCTTATTGAGTGAGGGAAGGCTCGCCCAATGGGAAGCAGCCAGCAGAGGTTCTTTGGCCGGGCCGGAGTTGTAGGTCCTGAGGTGAAGACTACCTGACTGTAAGCCATGGGAGTGACCTTTTCATTTGGGTCACAATAAAGGGTGTTGTGACGGAAACCAGTGTGTTACTGAAATACCACATTGGCAACAAGGAGAAAAATTATTTCTTTCCTCCATCTTTCCCTCGGGCAACCACTTAATGTCACAATTTCTCTGGTAAGAAAGAATCATTACACATCTATGAAATCAATGGAGATGGCTGGGCCCAATACATTGAGCACATGCGTTACTTCTTCTGTGCTAACAACATTGAAGGAGATGAAAAGCATAGAGCGATATTGCTAACAGCCTGCAGGGCATCAACTTGAAGTGTAATCAGCAGTCTAACCTAACTGGATGCCCTGACTCAAAAACTTTTAATGAATGGGTAGACCTGGTAAAAAAAAACCACTACGACCCGAAGCCTCCAGTAATTCTCTAGCAATATCGCTTCAACATGGCTGGGAGGACCACCACGGAACCTGTCACTGAGTTCTTGGCTGGGTTGCAGAAATTAGCTGAATATTGTGAATTTAGATTGACTCTTAAGGAAATGTTATGGGACAGATTAGTATACAGCATAAATGACCTAACTATCCAAAAGAAGCTGCTGGCAGAACTAATTTGGACTTTAAAAAAACCCGTTAAGATAGCCATGTTACTTGAGAACATGGTAAAAGGGCTCAGAAATTACAGGATGCATCAGGCAACATGGTCTTCCAATTAGGGGGAGGGACGTCATCCAAACAGCCCTCGATGATTGAGTACTTGCGTCAATTAAGTATTAAATTGCCCCATTCAATATAAGAACCTTAATGCTGCCACCAGACAACAAAGGAATGACAGTGCCGACACAATGAGGGCCACTCATGAAACTCGTAGGCACTAAAATTATTATTGATGAGACATAAGATTTGTCCCGGACCCAACTCTCTGCCATTTCCTCCTAAGAGTATTAAAGAACATACTCTAGAAAGGAGTAGTTGCCAGTCAACATATTACTACAAGCACTGTCAAAGGACCCAGCCATGGTGTTGTTACAAGAGCAGGCAAAATTATTGCTGCCAGGGAAGGAAACGGGGTTGGTACCTGAGCATACAATTCAGGTATAGAACATAGAACATAGAACAGTACAGCACAGAACAGGCCCTTCGGCCCACGATGTTGTGCCGAGCTTTATCCCCTCTTTCAGAGACAAGGACATTACAACTGAATCATATTGTAACAACAAAAGTTGCTGCGATAATATTGAAATTACTAGTAAATGGCCATCCGTTAAAGATGGAGGTGGACACTCGAGCTGCAGTCTCCATTATCAGAGAACAGCCTATAAGCACCTCCAAATGGTCATCCAATTCCTGAGGTTGGAAGATACAAAAGCCAGACTGGCCATGTACACGAACCTTTACAAATTAAAGACACTACAGTGACCCCTTGTCTCCCACTCATTGTTGTACAGGGGCACAGATTTCTGGAAAGAGATTGGCTCCAGAATATTCGGCTCAGCTGGCTGAAGACCTTCAGGCTAAATGTAGGAGGAATGTGTGAGGTTATCAGTAGAGTTCTTGGAGTTTTTCAGGAGGGTCTGGGGAAATTATAAGGAGCCAAGGCCAAAATCTAAGTTGACCCCAATGCTACCCCTGCGTACGTCAGAACCTGACCAGTCCCTTACTCCATGCTGGAGAAGGTTTGAAATTGAACTAGGGTGCCTCGAAAACTTGGGTCTAATAAGGCCGGTGCAATTTGCAGGATGGGCCGTGTCTGTAATCCCTGTTCTTAAACTTGGCACATCTTTGCAGGACTATAAACTACTGTCAATCCGGTCTCCAAAATCGATAAGCACAATATGTCCCCGATCAAAGATCTGTCCCCCAGGTTAACAGGTGGCAAGGCATTCTCCAAGTTGGATATGAGACACACCTATCTCCAGCTTGAATTGAATGAGTCCTCAGGAAATATGTGACAATCAATGCACATAAGGGACTCTACAAGTATAGCCGTTTGCCTTTTGGGGTCTCGTCAGCGTGTTCCATCTTCCAGAGAGTTATGGAGAACATCCTTTAAGAGTTACCCAGTGTAGCAGTATACTTAGATGACATCTTGGTCACATGGGCTTCAGAACAGGAACACCTGGCCAACCTAGAAAAGTCCTGCAACGATTTTGCAGGGCAGGAGTCCGCTAGAAGAGGGAGAAGCGCATTTTCCAGATGGCTTCTAAGGCACTTGGTCTGAGAAGCGGGGAGGCAGAATTCCCAGCTGCATTTGCCCTCCCACTTGGCATGTTGATCAGCTGTTGCTGCTGCCATCACTATGTTCTTTTAGCTCAACTCCCTCCAGCTCTTATCTATTCTCTGCGCTCTGCCACAGCCGTGTTTCAATGTCCCAGCCGGTACTTTAGATCCAGCACTTGCCACACTCCTGCCCGTGCCGACATCCCTTCTCCAATGAGCGGGTTGTGCTTTGTGCTGGGCAGCCCTTAATCGGCCAACCAGTGTCATTTTATGTCTTTTGGACTATAGTGGGAGGAAGTGGTTTGGAGTCAATGGTCAGGGGAGGCATGTTTACAATTGGCCAAACAGGTTTGATTATCAATCCTTTCAACACACTTTTGGCAGTCAGTGGGAGAGTCTCCCAGTCGGCTGTACTTGTGGTGCTGTCCCTCAAGCTGCAGGTGCTAGTGATAGGCTGGCAATCTGTTCCAGGAGTTACAGAAACAGAAATAAGCATATCTTTCTCTGTGTCATTGGATGCAAGAAACTTGTAAAAGTTGACTTTCAAGTTTTGCCTGTGCAATTTCACCTACATGGATTGGAAGCCACCTTCAGATTAATACTGAGGCTATAATTTTTATAAATCACTTCTGATGCCATTTCGTTCTTGGTTATTTCTACTCCATCTATTTTACTGCTGTAATATGGAAATCTCTGTGTTATTCGCATTATAATTCCATCTAGCCTGCCTTTTTTGCATAATTAAGCTGTTTATCTGCTCACTTGGAGCTAGCAGTCAATAGTTGTTGTCAATGACGATTACTACCCTGATCATTCGTCATTTCTACTCAAATTGCTTCTGTCACCTCACTTTATTTCCACAGAATAGAATCCCTACAGTACAGAAGGAGGCCATACAGCGCATCGAGTCTCCACCGACCACAATCCCACCAGGCCCTGTTCCCGTAACCCTACACATTTACCCTGCTAATCCCCCTGACACTCGGGGCAATTTAGCATGGCCAATCAATCATCTTTGGAGTGTGGGAGGAAACCGGAACACTCGGAGGAAACCCACATAGACATGGGAAGGAACTGCAAACTCCACATAGACAATGACCTGAGGCCAGCTGACGCAGTGAGACAGCAGTGCTAACCACTGTGCCACCGTGCTGCCCTAATTTGCAACATTTAGATCACTATCATGTCATTCCCGTATCAATGATACCACTGTCCTATAATACTAAGTCCATTTTTACAAATCATACTCTAACCTTGCAGCACTGTTGTGTCTCCATCTCCCACTTAAAATACTAGTTCAGTAACATCAGTATTGTTTTTATTTTCCATAAGACCATAAGACGTAGGAACAGAAGTAGGCCATTCGGCCCATCAAGTTTGCTCTGCCACTAAATGAGATCATGACTGATCTGATATAATCCTCAACTCCACTTTCCTGCTTTATCCCCATAACCCTTGATTGCCTTACTGATTAAAAAACCTGTCTATCTCAGGCTTGAACACACTTAATGACCCAGCTTCAACAGCCCTCTGTGGTAAAGAATTGCACAGATTCACTACCCTGAGAGAGAACAAATCCATCCTCGTCTCTGTTTTAAATGGGTGACCCTTTATTCTGAGATTATGCCCTCTGGTTCTCGACTCTTACAAGAGGAAATATCCTCTCAGCATCTACCCTGTAAAGCCCACTGAGAATCCTATATAAACAGTTTTATTTATAGTTTATTAATTCCCACAATGAATGGCAGGTCCAAAGATCTCAATTATACAAATATAACAGCTTTATCACCTGCACTCAGTTCATTCACACTCCTCATTCTTCTAAACTCCGATGAGTACAAGTCCAACCTACATAACCTTTCCTCATAAGAAAATCCCTCCATACCTTGTGATTAATCTCTTGAACCTTCTTTGGATTGCCTCCAATGCCAGTATATCTTTCCTGAGATAAGGAGATCAAAACCGTTCACATTATTCTAGTTGTGATCTAACTAGTACCTTGTATAGTTGTAGGAAGACTTGCCTACTTTCATACTCAATTCCCTTTGAAATAAAAGCCAACATTCCAGTTGCCTTCCCAATTACCTGCTGAATTTTCATGCTGGTTTTTTGTGATTTATGCACAAGGACCCTCTGATCCCCCTGTGCTGCAGCTTTCTGCAGTCTTTCTCCATTTAGATAATACTCAGCTCCTTTATTATTCTTACTAACGTGCATAACTTCACATTTTCCTGCACAATATTCTATCTGCCAGCTTTTTGCCCTCTTGCTTAACGCCTAAGATTTTAGCGGCTCGCCCCACCCATTGGGCAGAGAGAGCCAATAAAATTGAGCGAGAGCTGAGAAATCAGGATCACGCCTGACTTCTCAGTTCTCACGGTCTTACGAGAGCCGGATTTCCAGCGTGGTCAGCCTTTGCCGGAAATGGAGGAGAGGCTGAATAAATTATGGTAATATATTTAAATGTTTATTTGCATGTATTTAGTGAGCACAATGTTCAGTCATCCAAGCTCCTTGCATTTCTGGCCTCACTGAGAGAGGTTCTCTCCAGCAAGGAAAACACCTGCTCCCCATGTATGGAGAACAGTCAAGTTGGCCTCGCAGATTGAGCCGGAGGCCTTTGAGGCCCCCCCATGGAGGCCAAGGCCAAGGGGGGGGGGTGCTCCTTGGCCAGTGCCAGTCTAGCAACGCTGAGTACATTGGCACTGCCAGTCTGGCACCTTGGCAATGCCCACTGGGCACCAGGCGGTGGGGCCAATGGGGGCGGGGGGGGGCCTATGGGGTGGGAGCAGGGCCTGAAGTGGATAGGGCCAGATGTGGCAGGGCTGAAGGGAAGGCCCTATCAGGGAGGGAGGGGGGCTGCTGTGCACTCTGCCTGCAATCAGTGGGGGAGGGAGGGAGGCCTGCTATGCACTCTGCCTGTGATCATACTGGGGGTGGAGGGGGCGGGCGCTGCAGCTCTGCATCGTGATCGAATCGGGAGGGGAGGATTGCACGATTGGCCTGGGACGCGGCAGGGCGGGGGGGGTGGGGCGCTGCAGCAGGGGCTAGATGTTTGTGCAGTGTGGAGCTTGTGTTCGGCTGTGAGCCCCTGTGATTGCAGGGAGGGGGTTGGTTCATGCTGCCTACAGCAGCAGGGGCCTGACAGCTCTCTGGTTGTCAGACCCTTGCTGCTGCAGTTGAGCATGTGCAATATCAGAGGTCTGCATATGTGCATTAGCTTGCTGTACAGGCTGATGAATTAAGCCCAGCCTACTGCCTGCACCAGTTAGAAATAGACTGGACCATTTTTTAAATGTCTAAGTCCGTAAGATTGGGCAAGAAAACTTGCCCAAAAAATGGATCAGGAACTCTCCCATTTTCACGCTAGCACGACACTTCGAAAATTCCACCCAATGTGTCTATATCTCTCTGTAGACTCTTTATAGCATCCTCACCACTGGCATTCCCACCTACTTTTGGTGTCATTCACAAATTTGGCAATAGTACATTCACCTCCCTCGTCCAACTCTTTAATAAAAGGAGTTGTGAATCCTTGTAATTCTGGAATTATTATTCTGAATCGTCTTTCCTTTCACCTCATAGTGTTTAAGTCTCACTCACCTGATATATTCTTACCGACATAAGAGAGAAAAACAGTGTTAATGGGCTGGATCTTGAAAAGAGCACAGGGTCAGGACTTGGAACAGGCAGGATTTTAAAATCAAATCCAGGAACTCATCTTGAAATTCTGACGCCTCCAGGACAGTTTGCAATTTTCACTGGGCTGGATGTGGGGGAAGGATCCGAAAACATAATCAGCACCGCTTAGCAGACACTTAAGCTCCTTTAAGAGTTTGTTAAGGATCCTGTCTGGTGCAGAGTTGAATTTTCCGTGTTTTTTCAGCAAACCCTGAATAGTCTGGTCCACCTAGAGTGATGTGGAGCTGCCGGCGTTGGACTGGGGTAAACACAGTAAGAAGTCTCACAACACCAGGTTCAAGTCCAACAGGTTTATTTGGTAGCAAAATCCACTAGCTTTCAGAGCGCTGCTCCTTCGTCAGGTGAGTGGGAGTTCTGTTCACAAACAGGGCATATAAAGACACAAACTCAATTTACAAAATAATGGTTGGAATGCGAGTCTTTACAGGTAATCAAGTCTTAAAGGTACAGACAATGTGAGTGGAGAGAGGGTTAAGCACAGGTTAAAGAGATGTGTATTGTCTCCAGCCAGGTCAGTTAGTGAGATTTTGGAAGCCCAGGCAAGTTGTGGGGGTTACAGATAGTGTGACATGAACCCAAGATCCCGGTTGAGGCCGTCCTCATGTGTGCGGAACTTGGCTATCAGTTTCTGCTCAGCGATTCTGCATTGTCGTGTGTCATGAAGGCCGCCTTGGAGAACGCTTGCCCGAAGATCAGAGGCTGAATGCCCGTGACTGCTGAAGTGTTCCCCAAGAGGAAGAGAACACTCTTGCCTGGTGATTGTCGAGCGATGTTCATTCATCCGTTGTCGTGGCGTCTGCGTGGTCTCCCCAATGTACCATGCCTCGGGACATCCTTTCTGCAGCGTATCAGGTAGACAACGTTGGCCGAGTTTGTGCCTCGAGTGCACAGCTGTTGGCTTTACCATCGGAGGTGTTAAAGCTTTTCTTTCTTGTTTCTTTCTGTTTGTTCCAGGGACCGAATTGAGCTGGTGTGAGCGTTGGGTGTTAATTATTCCTTCACAGACCCTTCTAGTCCCATTGACACTGTTGGCCCTCTGAGGAGTTGCCTACTGTCTTTGGCAAGGCAGCAGCAGCTTCCAATATGGTTGCCATCTGCCTTTGCCAACAGTGCCAGCCAGGCAGTTCACACCTCCTGGAAACGTTTGGTGCCTCAAATTGGGCATTGAGCTACCTCCTATTAGACCATTTGAATTTCAAATTAACATCACAAGAGCAAAACTGTTGAAGCATCAGGCTGGGACCCAGAAGTCATCAAGTAACAGGTTTCTGATCCCACTTTGAAAATCTGGCCCAACATTTTGTGTCAAGCACCTTTCGTCAGAACTGAGAAAAGTTAGAAGAAATGGTAGAGAGCTTCAAGTTTTTAGGTGTCCAGATCACCAACAACCTGTCCTGGTTCCCTCCACACCGACACTATAGTTAAGAAAGCCCACCAACGCCTCTATTTTCTCAGAAGACTAAGGAAATTTGACATGTCAGCTACAACTCTCATCAACATTTACAGATGCACCCATAGAAAACATTCTTTCCTGTTGTATCGTAGCTTGGTATGTCTCCTGCTCTGCCCAAAACCGCAAGAAATTACAAAGGGTTGTGAACATTGCCCAGTCCATCACACAAACCAGGCTCCCATCCATTGACTCTGTCTACACTTACCGTTGCCTCGGCAAAGCAGCCAGCATAAGTAAGGACCCCACGCACCTCGGACATTCTCTCTTCCACCTTCCTCCGTTGGGAAAAAAATACAAAAGTCTGAGGTCATGTACCAACCGACTCAAGAACAGCTTCTTCTGATCTGCCATCAGACGTTTGAATGGACCGACCTCGCATTAAATTGATCTTTCTCTGCATCCTAGCTATGACTGTAACACTACATTCTACATTCTCTCATTTTCTTCTCTATGAATGGTACGCTTTGTCTGTATAGTGCGCAAGAAACAATACTTTTTACCGTATACTAGTACATGCAACAATAATAAATCAAATCAAATGTTAAAAATGGAATGGGTGAAATGAATGAGAATGGAAAAGGGAAAGAAAGGGAATGCGGTTAGAATACAGGACGCTTTAAATGACAAAAGAGTTTATTGTGCAGAACCAAAGGGAATGGAACAAATAAAGAAACAAAAAATCTACATCGAGGAGATGTGAATTGCAGAATATTGAACAGTTGCCAATCAAGAGAAAAGCCAAGAGAAAAACAAGAGTAAAACCAAAATAACAAAATGGACGCAGTGATTACCATCTGAAATGTTGAGGCCTGAAGGCTGCAAAGTTCCTCATTAAAAGTTGAAGTGCTGCTCCATATGTTTGCGTTGAACTTCATTGGAACATTTGTGATGATAGTGGTTGCTATAGATATAAATATATATATATTGAATTTTTTTTGTGTGTTTAAGGGGAATGTCTAAAATTCAGCTTTATGCTACAGACAACCAGTATGTCTGGTGGGAATACAATTCTGATGCTGGGAGAGCAGGATAATTATTCATTTCAGCCACATAGTGTTTACTTAAGAGAGAGCTAATGGATTTTTGTTTGCAAAATGAAAAGAACCCCTAGGGATTCTGATTAAACAAATGGAAGGTGGGTTTAGGTCTGCAGGTTCATGTGATAATGTCAGTAATAGGAGGAGCTAGGTTTGTACCATTCTTACTCTGGTTTTCATAGAACTTTGGTACAACTGAGTTCAGAGGGCAGTTGAGAGTCAATCACATTGCTATTGGTCATGAGTCACATATAGTTTGGACTGGGTATGGACAGAAGACTCCCTTCCCTAAAAGGAGGGTTTGAAATAGATGGGCTTTTCTGTTTCTGTTGTCCGATAGCTACATGGTCACTGTTATAAAAACTAGCCGTCTTGTTCAATTTAAATTCCTTACTTGTTATGAGGGAATTTGAACACATCTCTCTGGATGACTAGTCTAATGATATAACCACTCTCTGCCATACCCTATACTGCTTGTCTTCAGCTCCTTAAAAACATGATTCAAGTTGCCTTGTTAATGACCTTATTGTTCCTGTATTGTTAGTGAACCCACTCTTTTAGTTTATTAATACAACAGGATGTCATTTCAAATTTAATTAAACTTCACTTTAAAAATACAACAAAGTAGCCAATAACATTCTCCACTGTTTTATCCTTCAGAATAGTTAGAACAGTGCTTTCATGTAAATAATTAGCAGTATGGAAAACAAATAAAAAGCAATAGCACAACTGCCTAGACGAACAGGGGCAGCAGGCAGATGGAAACACCACTACCTGAAAGTCCTTCTCCATCCCCACTCAGAAATATATTGCTATTTTCCTTCAATGTGACTTGGTTAAAGCTCTGGAACTCCCTCCTTAACAACACGCTGGGTGTACCTACACCACATGGAGTGCAAGAATTCAGAATGGCAGCTCACCACCTCCTCCTCATGGGTAATTAGGAGGGTAATAAATGCTGGCTTTGTCAGCAATGTCCATGTTCCATGAACAAATAAAAGAAAATTTTTTACTTTATGGAAAATAAGATAAGGACAATTTTAACCCCACTCACCTGTTTAAATTTGTTCTGAGACCTCCTCACAAAAGCCCATTCTTTTCCCACAATCTTTTACCCACTGTTATGAGCAAGCAAAAAAAGATGAGTCCCTCTTTAAATCTGCAGATTGGGCTCAGGTGACAGTACTGGGGGCCGACAGCTGTTCTAACTATTGGTCTGAATGAGAAAGCAGTTACGATTTTGTCTGGTCACCCAAGTGGGGTGAGGAACCTGGACTGAAAAACTTTTTTTTACATTACCTGTGAAGCCAAGAGGAGCAGCAATGGCGGATTCCTTCCACCCCATGTGAAGCCCTGCCAAAATCCCCTTCCTGTGACTTATCCACATATCGGGTGTCATCCCTTCAGTCTTCTGTCATTAGGCATTTTAAAATCAGTTGGTTTTGATTGTAAACTGCCCAGAAAGCATTCGGATTGAGGGCAAAGGGTTTGCTTCAATAGAGCAGCCCTTATACCTAAATCACTTTGACTCATCAGGGAACTTCTCTTTTGAACATCTTACCTTGTTCCATCCTTCAGACCTCTTATTTAAAACCCTTGTTCTGTACCACCCACCCACATATCATTCCAAATTTCCCACTGAGACATCTTCTCAGAAAACGTTAGCCAAGAGCAACTCAACAGTCTGAGCAGCCTGCCTCTAACTCTACTGAAGCTGCTGTGTTTCACCTCACAGGAACTCCACAAAAAGGAAGTGTAAGTATTTGCAATTTCACATGGACAATGTCATATTATTAAGTTTCTGTTATTCATTTGAACCTAAATATTACTTGTTTGCACCACTTTTCCATCTTTCCCCTTATTGGTTGCTGGCTTGCACTTGGCATTTTCTGTTATTTCACAATGAATGAGAAGAAAAGAATGGGGGAAAGCGATGGCCGAGTGGTATTGTCACTAGACTATTAATCCAGCAACTCAGCTAATGTTCTGGGGACCCGGGTTCGAATCCCACCACGGCAGAGCATGAAGTTTGAATTCAACAAAAAATATTTGGAATTAAGAATCTACTGATGACCGTGAAACCATTGTCGATTGTCAGAAAAACCCATCTCGTTCACTGATGTCCTTTAAGGAAGGAAATCCGCTTTCCTTGCCTGGTCTGACCTACAGGTGACCCAGAGCCACAGCAATGTGGTTGACTCTCAACTGCCCTCCAAGGGCAACTAGGGATGGGCAATAAATGCTGGCCAGCCAGCAATGCCCACATCTCTGTGGTGAACCATCGTTGGTTCCCACTGGATAGTACTGAGCCAGGGCTGGCCAGTACTGCAAGGATGTACATATGTTACTGTTGGATTGTACTACTGTTGCTGTTGGGTTAGGGTGGGGTTGTTACACCTGTGTTTGTTACTGTTGTGGCACATCCCAGTCGGGCTCCGCCTCCTGGGAGAGGTATAAGAGTCCCTGCTCTGGCCGGGACCCCTTCAGTCTGGGATAGTGTACTTAAGTTCTGATAGCTTCATTAATAGTTAATAAAAGCCTTCATTTACTGAAGCTTCGAGCCTCGTGTCTAAATTGATGTGCATCAATTTTATTAACTATTATTAAACTCTCGACGGAAGAAAAAAAAAGGAGAGTATGGAGCAAATTCTCAAGCCAGAACGTCTGACGCTAGATCCACGTGCGGTGGGCGCTTCGAACACCTTCGACCACTGGCTGAAGTGTTTCGAAGATTACCTAGCAGCCTCCGCAGCGGTCACTACAGATGATGACAGACTCCGGGTCCTCCATGCGAGGGTAAGCGACACAGTCTACCTCGCGATCCGTGCAGCCACCACTTACCCTAGGGCCCTCGAGCTTCTAAAGAAGCGCTATACAAAACCACCTAACGAGATACATGCTCGTTACCTCCTAGCCACTCGACGACGGCAGTCTGGCGAAACCATGGAGGACTATGCCAATGAGCTCTTACAGCTAGCCAGGGGCTGTGACTGCAAAGCTGTGTCGGCTGAGCAGAGCATGTACGACCTCGCCCGAGATGCGTTTGTGGCTGGGGTCGGGTCATCATACATCCGTCTCAAACTGCTGGAAAAAGGTAATCTCAACCTTACCCAGGCCATCGAATTAGCTGAAATGCTCGAGTCGGCTTCAAAGAGCTTAGTCTTATATCCAGAGGACCACGTGGAGACAACGTGGCAGGAGCAGTCGCAAATCCCTCCTCGCCCCTCGGGCTCGAAGTGCTGTGTTATGGCGTGCTCCCATTTGGGCCAGACGACGGCGGCAGCCCCATGCAGCCCGCGGTGCTATTTCTGCGGAGGAGCAAAACATACCCGACAAAAGTGTCCCGCTAAAGCGGTAATCTGCACCGCATGCGGTAAAAAAGGTCATTATGCAAAGGTGTGCAGTTCAAAACCCAGGAACGGCAGTGCGGCCTGCGATTCTTCGGAGCTGGGATCATCAACATCATCGTCGAAGTCGTCGCGGGGTTCGTCCACGTGCGAGTCTAGGACGACGCCATTACGGTCGACGGAGTCGGAGGAGTATGACCACCAGGGGTCGCTGAGTTTGGCGCCCTCACCCACGTGCGATTCATGGGGGCGGCCATGTTGGTCGACGATGAACACGAGCGACCAGCAGGGGTCCTCAGCATCAACTTCAGCTGCCTGCAGTGGCGTTCATGAACCAACGGTGGCGTCGATCATCCTGGACCAGACTAAGCCTCATAGGCTCAATCGTTCAATGATGGATATCCAGGTAAACAATCATGTGCTTTATTGTCTGTTTGACAGCGGGAGCACTGAGAGCTGTATCCACCCTGACACTGTGAAGAGGTGTGGACTCCAGATTCAACCTGCCAAACAGACAATCTCTATGGCATCAAGGTCCCGATCTGTTGCCGTGCTAGGGAGTTGCGTGGTAACCTTGAAAGTACAAGGCACAGTTTACGAGCGCTTCAAGCTCCTTGTGTTGCCGTATCTTTCCGCGCCAATACTTCTCGGACTAAACTTCATGGTCCACTTGAGGAGTGTAATCCTACAGTACGGTGGGCCACTCCATTCGCTGGCAGTGGGAGAACAGCTGCAGTCTCCAAATTGCCCAACGCGCCCCGCCTGCAATCTCTCTATGTTAAAGATCACCACACCCTCTTTATTTCAGAATCTGGTACCACGCTGCAAGCCCATCGCTACTAAAAGTAGGCGTTACAGCACTGAGGATCGGATCTTCATTAGATCTGAGGTTCAGCGGCTCCTCAAAGAAGGGATCATACAGCTCAGTGTTAGTCCGTGGAGGGCACAGGTTGTGGTGGTCAAGAGCGGGAACAAACCCCGGATGGTCATTGATTACAGTCAGACCATTAACCGATATACGCAGCTGGATGCGTATCCTCTCCCGCGCATATCTGATATGGTCAATCAGATTGCGCAGTACCGGATGTTCTCCACCATAGACCTCAAGTCCGCCTACCGCCAACTCCCCATTCGCCCAGAGGACCGACAATACACGGCTTTTGAGGCGGATGGTCGCTTGTATCATTTTCTTAGGGTTCACTTTGGTGTCACCAATGGGGTCTCGGTCTTCCAGCGTGCTATGGACCGAATGGTGGACCAGAACAGGTTGCGGGCTACCTTCCCATACCTGGATAATGTCACCATCTGCGACCATGATCAGCAGGACCATGACACAAACCTCCAAAATTTCTTACGCACTGCATCTCGCCTGAACTTGACCTACAACAGGGAGAAGTGTGTGTTCCGTACGCGCCGTTTAGCCATCCTAGGATACGTGGTGGAAAACGGGGTCATTGGCCCTGATCCAGACCGTATGCGCCCCCTTGCTGAACATCCCTTGCACGCTAGCGCAAAAGCACTGAGAAGATGCCTCGGCTTCTTCTCCTATTATGCGCAGTGGGTCCCCAACTACGCGGACAAAGCCCGTCCGCTTATTAAGTCCACGACTTTTCCCCTCACGCCAGAGGCCCAATTGGCCTTCCAGAAATTGAAAGACAACATCGCAAAAGCCACGATGCATGCGGTAGACGAATCCATCCCTTTTCAGGTAGAAAGCGATGCATCTGATTTCGCCCTGGCCGCTACACTTAACCAGGCGGGCAGGCCCGTCGCATTTTTTTCCCGCACCCTCCAAGGCCTCGAAATTCGGCATTCAGTGGTGGAAATGGAGGCCCAGGCCATTGTGGAGGCTGTCAGACACTGGCGCCATTACCTGGCGGGAAAACGGTTCACCCTGATCACGGACCAGCGGTCCGTGGCATTCATGTTTAACAACACGCAGAGGGGCAAGATCAAGAACGACAAGATCTTGCGGTGGAGAATTCAACTCTCCACCTATAACTACGATATCATGTATCGTCCAGGGAAACTCAATGAGCCCTCGGATGCCCTCGCACGTGGAACATGCGCTAATATTCAGGAGGATCGTTTGAACGCCCTACATAATGATCTGTGCCATCCTGGGGTCACTCGGCTCTACCACTTTATAAAAGCCCGCAACCAGCCTTACTCGGTGGAGGACGTCAGGTCGGTAACAAGGAGCTGTCGGATTTGCGCGGAATGCAAACCGCACTTTTACCGACCTGACCGGGCACAATTGGTCAAGGCCACTCGTCCCTTCGAGAGACTGAGTGTTGATTTTAAGGGCCCCCTTCCCTCAACAGATCGGAACGTGTACTTTCTAAACATAATCAATGAGTACTCCCGGTTCCCGTTTGTTGTCCCCTGTTCGGATACATCCGCTGCCACGGTGATCAAGGCTGTTCGGGTACCCCAGCTATATCCATAGCGACAGGGGCTCGTCGTTCATGAGCGATGACTTGAGGCAATTCCTGCTCTCATACGGGATTGCCTCTAGTAGGACCACGAGTTACAACCCTAGGGGTAATGGACAGGTGGAACGAGAGAATGCTACAGTCTGGAAGGCTGTCCTACTGGCGTTGAAATCCAATGGTCTTCCAGTCTCCCGTTGGCAGGAGGTCCTCCCTGATGCGCTTCACTCTATCCGCTCCCTCCTGTGTACGGCAACCAATGCTACTCCCCACAAGAGGATGTTCTCATTCCCTCGGAAGTCTTCCTCGGGGATATCTTTACCAGCTTGGTTGACGTACCCAGGACCCGTCCTCCTGCGGCGACATGTAAGGGCCTGCAAGTCCGACCCCTTGGTCGAACAGGTCCACCTCCTCCACGCCAACCCTCAGTATGCCTATGTGGCATATCCTGACGGGCGAGAGGACACGGTCTCGATCCGAGACCTGGCGCCTGCAGGGGACATAGCAACTCCTGTCGCTCCCATACCCCCAGTAACAAATCCATTATCTCTCATTTCTTCCCCGGACACAGCGCGGGCAGCATCGGGACCATTGCTTAACAATTTTACTCCAATGCACAACTTGCCTGAGCGCCGAAGATGGTCGCCACCGCAGGGCGTGTCAGGATCCCCTGCACTACCGTCTCATCAGGGTCAACCGGCCTGTGAGTCCATGGAAGAACAGCTGGACGCCGTTTTGGGGAGAACGCCACTGCAAGTGCCTACTCTGGTATCACCGCCGGTATTGAGGAGGTCACAACGACGGTGCGGTCCCCCTGACCGTCTGAACTTATAGACTGCTGACACCTTATTCTGTTTTTGTACCCCGCCGGCCTTTGTTCTCAAAGGAGGGGTGAATGTGGTGAACCATCGTTGGTTCCCACTGGATAGTACTGAGCCAGGACTGGCCAGTACTGCAAGGATGTACATATGTTACTGTTGGATTGTACTACTGTTGTTGTTGGGTTAGGGTGGGGTTGTTACACCTGTGTTTGTTACTTTTGTGGCACATCCCAGTCGGGCTCCGCCTCCTGGGAGAGGTATAAGAGTCCCTGCTCTGGCCGGGACCCCTTCAGTCTGGGATAGTGTACTTAAGTTCTGATAGCTTCATTAATAGTTAATAAAAGCCTTCATTTACTGAAGCTTCGAGCCTCGTGTCTAAATTGATGTGCATCAATCTCACAAATGAATTTACCAAAAAAGGAGAGTTGAAGGCAACCAATGCGATGAGTGAAAAGGATGCTTGATTTTTGGCTGAACTGCTCTGTGTGAGTGCCATGGTAGGCAACGTGGTGGGGTGAAACATGGCTTTTGTAAGTGATTGTTAGATGAGTGCACACGACGAATCTGAGTGAACCTTGCAATAATCAGGGCATCTTAGACAGCAATGTGCATGTCTGGCACTTACATTACCTTCCTCCACCTTCCTCCTCTTCCTCAGAATCCTCCAAAGAGTCTCGCTCAGTGTTTTGTGCCTTGTTCCTCCTGCGGGTCCAAACCTTGCTGCCATACAATATTGTGCAGAGCGCAGCACACCAGAAACATTCAGGAGAACCTGCCGAGTGTGCATTGAAACATTCCTCCGGAATATTTCAGGTACCTGAGGTGCATCTTCAGAATGCCTATGGCTCAATCACTTACCTGGTAGTGATATGGCATTCATTATAACGCATCTGGGCCTCACTCCTTAGGTTTCTGAAAAGTACATTCAGTCACATTTTGGGTTGATATCCCTTGTTTCTCAGCAGAGAGCTGGCGACTCTGTTTCAAGTTGCAAACAGACTAGAGAGAGTGAACTACTACAGCACGAGGGCATCATGCTAGTTGCCTTGGAATCCAGCACACACCCACATAAACAACTTTCTATAGTTGCAGAATACCTACACATTAATGGATATGGACTCTGCAGGTTGATAAATACTCCTTGGTGATCAATGGATGTCTTAATTGCTGAATGTGTGCAGTCACTGATGCCTTGTTCCTGTGGGAAATCAAATAGAAATGCAAACCTGGGAAGCTACTTATTTTATCTTGTGACATCACAGGCAAACCTTTCTGCCCTTGGCAAATAAGTCATGAGTCACCTGTCTTGTGCATTTCTGTGCTGCAGATCTGTGCTGAGATCTCTGGCACTCCCCTAGAAGGATTCAGAAGCTGGAAAGACGAGGGCAGTCGTAACTTTGACAGCCACTGAGAAAGTGTGGCCACCAGGTCCAGCTGACAACAGATCTCATTCCAGCAAGTTGCAAATGTATCCTACCACTGACTTAATTTTTGATTTGGTTCAATATAGCTAGGGAAATGCCAGTCCACATGCATGGGGCAAAGTGGGGAGTAAGGCCTCCATGAACTACCACAGCTGGTATGGGGATTGAACACATGCCATTGGCATCATTCTGCATCACCCTCATACCATTTAATCTACTGATGTAGCCCCCACAAATACCCTGAGCCTATACAGATACTGGTACATAGATGCATTGAGGAAGATTAGCACCCATTCCAATCTGATAGATCAGAGCTCCAAACCTCTAAAGTGTAGATTGGAACCTCCAAAATAGTAACAAAGCCTTCTCAATCTGTAAAGTCACCACCCAGCTCAAGTGCTCAGAACACACACTTGTTAATTTAGTTGATTTATTCATGTAACAACGCAATGAAGTTACTGTGAAAATCCATTGGCCTCCACACTCCAGCGCTTGTTCGGATGCACTGAGGGAAAATTTAGCATGGTCAATGAACCTAACCAGCAAATCTTTCAGACTGTGGGAGGAAACCTGGGCACCCGGAGGAAACCCACGCAGATATGGGAAGAACGTGTAGACTCCACACAGACAGTCACCCAAGCCAGGAATCAGACCTGGGTCCCTGGCGCTGTGAGGCAGCAGTGCTAACCACTGTGCCACTTTCCACAAGCAGATAAGAAAGTAGCAACTGTGAGCACTGGTACTTATTGGCATACTGGAGGATATTTTAGCTCCCACAATTGCTGTTGTGTATTCACCTTGCTTTCACTAGCAACTTTGCCCAGGAAACTCGTGGACTTGGGGTTAAATGTGAAAACCCATGTCAATATAATTCTAATTACAAGGTTAATATTTGTTAAGTGGCAACCTGTCTCTGCTGAGGAGGTTGCTCGCATGCAACCAAATGGGTTGCAGTGAAATGTGGAAGTCAGTGGGTTGGAACTGGCTTCTTGATGTGCTGTCAATTTCACCAATTTTAACCACCCACCAACTCCCAAACCCACGCATTCCTGCTCATTAAAATCCAATTCGCAGTTTATAATGGTGTCCCTTTAAAGCTAAAACTGCTGAAGATAAAAATGCACACAACCCATAATCAATGTTGATTCATGCAGGCAGGAACATCTTGTATCCATACTTATTCTTGTTTGAGTGGGTTGCAAACATTTCTATCAGTAGCTTGTTCCATGTTAAAGCAATTCAGAGCAAGATTGCTCGACGATATTTCCATTATATGGGCAATGTTGGAATCATTTCAGTACCAGGACATCAAAAGAACTCAAGAAATAGGAGTGAACCCTACAGTCCATTGGCCCTGCTCTGCCATTTGATATGATCATGGCTAATCTTGGGCTTCAACTCCATTTTCCTGCCTGCTCCCCGTATCCCTTAATTTCCTGAGAGACCAAAAGTTTGTCTACCTAGTCTTAAATATATTCAACAACGAGTATTGAGTATGAGTATTATGAGTAATGAGTATGAGTATCGGGCGGCACGGTAGCACAGTGGTTAGCTCTGCTACCTCACAGAGCTAGGGACCCGGGTTCGATTGTCGGCTTGGGTCACTGTCTGTGTGGAGTTTGCATGTTCTCCCCATGTCTGCGTGTGTTTCCTCTGGGTGCTCCGGTTTCCTCCCACAATCTGAAAGACATGCTGGTTAGGTGCACTGACCCGGACTGTGGTGACTAGGGGAATTTCACAGTAACTTCATTGCAGTATTAATGTGAGCCTTACTTGTGACTAATACATGCGTCCATGCGTTCTAGATTCCTCAGACAATGGAAATAATTTCTCTCAAATCCCTTCAAAATCCTGTATATTTCAATGAAATCAACTCTCCTTCTTCTAAATACCAGAGAATATAAGCCCAATATACTCAGTCACTCATCAAAGGATAACCCTTTCATCCCAAGGACCAAACTAGTCAAGCTTTGTTTTACTGTCTCAATGTAAACATATCTTTTATTAAACACAGAGAACAAAATTGCGCACAATGGGTGACATTTTACCAAAAAATGGCAGTGTTGTTTCTGGCAAGAAAACCAGCTTTTATCTCTGCAGAGAAACACGCCAGTTTTCACTCCAGATCCTACGAGACTAAAAAATTCAAGGGGGCTCTTGTTTCACGCAGCGAGGCGGCAAAACCTGGCTGCACAGAGATAGGGTGCCATCTTTAAAGGACGTCCCGACCATAACCTGAGTAAACCTCCACCCCCCCGAGCCCATCACAGAGTTCTCAGGGGCTCCCGTCCCCACCCCCAATTGGAGTTGGTACTTCTCTTCCACCTCCCCCCCCCAACAATCATTGACCCCTCCCCCCTGATCACCTGCCCTTCCCCTTCTCGCCCACCTCCCACAATCAGAGCCAGCACCCACCCACCCCAACGAGCATCATTGGCATCCCCTGATCCTCTTGGTGGGGGGAGGGGGGGTTAATTCAAACAGCACTAATTTCTCCTCTCACCATCACCTGTAACAAAGGTGTTTTATGATTTGTTTCCCTCTTTGTAAGTGGTGATGAATTTCCCAACCCATCGGTTTTGGTGTGAGCCATTTTTTATTTATAACCCCACTGCAAACGTGTGGTGGGATAAACTCAAAGAGTTGGTTTATTTGCACTTACTCAAAATGTGAAAGGAAGGTTGGCAATGTCCCTCTCTCAGTCACAGAGCAAAGAGAAGGATAGGAAAAAGAAATATTTACTGTACAGAGACCACAGCGGAAAGAAATATTGGCCTCAATTTTATCAGCACATCCACTCTGATTCCGGGGGTGGGCAAGGCTTGGAGAACAACATTCTCCATTGGCCTAGGGAGGGGTCATACAAATCTCAGGCAGACATGCCGGTAAAATTCCACCCATTGTCTCACGTGGGTTCTAGGGTCCATAATTGAAATCCAATGAGGTATTCCTTCATGGAGGAGGGTGGGATGAAAGTCAATATGGTATGATTCACTTTACCAGAGGTGTTGACTTTACACAATGAGATAGGCATGCAACAATGTGTTCATCCAGCAGAAGGTACTCTTCAGTGACTGGTAATGAAATGAAACAAAACTTACTCCAACAGATAAATCAAAGAAAAAGGTCTAATAAAAAAACTTCATTACTCCAACACTTGAGGCCTCACCCTGAGCCTTTCCAAGCTCCCCACAAGAACCAACAGGTTCTTATTTATACTGAGGCAGCTGGTCAGTTGATCATCACATCATTTTGTCATTGGTTACATAGTTTACTGGGTCAGCTGACCTTTACAGTTCGTTACCATTGGTCACTCGACAACAGATCCAATGTTATCATTAGTTACATTCTAACACAATGAATCAGTGTTGTAGGTGATGGTACAGTTCCCATCAGAAGCAGTGCAGATGGGGCCAGGTATCCAACCTGAGCAAAGTACCTTCTCATGAGAGACTGCCAGTTAGATGGCAAACAACAGACTGAGCATTGCAGTTCAGCAAGGCAACATTACTTGTTCCACAAGCCAGAGGCCCATGCCACATAACTCCCACTTATCCATCAGATATTTGACTAAGAATGTGTTTCTGTTGTCTAGATTCCAAAGACTGTTAAATGTCTCAGCCATTGGGAATGGAAAGGAAGTTTGCATCTGTCTCAGCAGATGATCTATCTTATTCTATCCTACCTGGGTTATTAAATGCAAAATGACTTTGAATAGCTCTCTTGAAGTTGGGCTGCACAGCCACAGGTGGTCATGAGTGCTTCTCAGAGATAAAGAGATGCAAGTTTTCGCAAAAACTGCCAAGTGGCTTGCTTTGTTTGTGGCTCACACACTGATGCACATCAATTTAGACACGAGGCTCGAACTCAGTAAATGAAGGCTTTTATTTACTATTAATGAAGCTACCAGAACTTATATACACTATCCCAGACTGAAGGGGTCCCGGCCAGAGCAGGGACTCTTATACCTCTCCCAGGAGGCGGAGCCCGACTGGGATGTGCCACAACAATACAGTACAAAGGTGTAACAACCCCACCCTAACCCAACAGCAACAATAGCACAATCCAACAGTAACATATGTACATCCTTGTAGTCCTGGCAAGCCCCTGGCTCAGCACTATCCAGTGGGAACCAACGATGGTTCACCACAATCACCCCTCCTTTGAAAACAAAGGCCGGCAGGGTACAAAAACCAGAATAAAATGTCAGCAGTCTATAAGTTCAGATGGTCAGGGGGACCGCACCGTCATTGTGACCTCCTCAATACCAGCGGTGACACCGGAGTAGGCACTTGCGGTGGCGTTCTCCCCAAAACGGCGTCCAGCTGATCTTCCACGGACTCACAGGCCGGTTGATCCTGAAGTGACGGTAGTCCAGGGGATCCTGACATGCCCTGCAGTGGCGACCATCTTCTGGGCTCAGGCAAGCTGTACATGGGAGTAAAATGGTTAAGCAATGGTCCCGATGCTGCCCGCGCCGTGTCCGGGGAAGAAATGAGAGATAATGGGTTTGTTACTGGGGATATGGGAGCGACAGGGGTTGCTACATCCCCTGCTGGCGCCAGGTCTCGGATCGAGACCGTGTCCTCTCGCCCGTCAGGGTATGCCACATAGGCATACTGAGGGTTGGCGTGGAGGAGATGGACCTGTTCGACCAACGGGTCGGACTTGCGGGCCCTTACATGTCGCCGCAGAAGGACGGGTCCTGAGTACGTCAACCAAGACGATAAAGAGATCCCCGAGGAAGACCTCCGAGGGAATGAGAACATCCTCTCGTGGGGAGTAGCATTGGTTGCCGTACACAGGAGGGAGCGAATAGAGTGGAGCGCATCAGGGAGCACCTCTTGCCAACGGGAGACTGGAAGACCTTTGGACTTCAACGCCAGTAAGACAGCCTTCCAGACTGTAGCATTCTCGCGTTCCACCTGTCCATTACCCCTAGGGTTGTAACTCTTGGTCCCACTAGAGGCAATCCCGTATGAGAGCAGGAATTGCCTCAAGTCATCGCTCATGAACGACGAGCCCCTGTCGCTATGGATGTAGCTGGGGTACCCGAACAGGGTAAAAAGATCACGGAATGCCTTGATAACCGTGGCAGCGGATGTATCCGAGCAGGGAACAACAAAAGGGAACCGGGAGTACTCATCGATGATGTTTAGAAAGTACACGTTCCGATCTGTTGAGGGAAGGGGGTCCTTAAAATCAACACTCAGTCTCTCGAAGGGACAAGTGGCCTTGACCAAATGTGCCCGGTCAGGTCGGTAAAGGTGCGGTTTGCATTCCGCGCAAATCCGACAGCTCCTTGTTACCGACCTGACGTCCTCCACCGAGTAAGGCAGGTTGCGGGCTTTTACAAAGTGGTAGAGCCGAGTGACCCCAGGATGGCATAGATCATTATGGAGGGCGTTCAAACGATCCTCCTGAATACTAGCGCATGTTCCACGCGAGAGGGCATCCGAGGGCTCATTGAGTTTCCCTGGACGATACATGATATCGTAGTTATAGGTGGAGAGTTCAATTCTCCACCGCAAGATCTTGTCATTCTTGATCTTGCCCCTCTGCGCGTTGTTAAACATGAACGCCACGGACCGCTGGTCCGTGATCAGGGTGAACCGTTTTCCCGCCAAGTAATGGCGCCAGTGCCTGACGGCCTCCACAATGGCCTGGGCCTCCTTTTCCACTGCTGAATGCCGAATTTCGAGGCCTTGGAGGGTGCGGGAAAAAAATGCGACGGGCCTGCCCGCCTGGTTAAGTGTGGCGGCCAGGGCGAAATCAGATGCATCGCTTTCCACCTGAAAGGGGATGGACTCGTCTACCGCGTGCATCGTAGCTTTCGCGATGTCATCTTTCAATTTCTCGAAGGCCAATTGGGCCTCTGGCGTTAGGGGAAAAGTAGTGGACTTAATGAGCGGACGGGCTTTGTCCGCGTAGTTGGGAACCCACTGCGCATAATAAGAGAAGAAGCCTAGGCATCTTCTCAGTGCTTTTGCACTAGCAGGCAAGGGAAGTTCAGCAAGGGGGCGCATACGGTCTGGATCAGGGCCAATGACCCCGTTTTCCACCACGTATCCTAGGATGGCTAAACGGTGCGTACGAAACACACACTTCTCCCTGTTGTAGGTCAAGTTCAGGCGAGATGCAGTGTGTAAGATGTTCAGGAGGTTTGTGTCGTGGTCCTGCTGGTCATGGCCGCAGATGGTGACATTATCCAGGTATGGGATGGTAGCCCGCAGCCTGTTCTGGTCCACCATTCGGTCCATAGCACGCTGGAAGACCGAGACCCCATTGGTGACACCAAAGGGAACCCTGAGAAAATGATACAAGCGACCATCCGCCTCAAAAGCCGTGTATTGTCGGTCCTCTGGGCGAATGGGGAGTTGGTGGTAGGCGGACTTGAGGTCTATGGTGGAGAACACCCGGTACTGCGCAATCTGATTGACCATATCAGATATGCGCGGGAGGGGATACGCATCCAGCTGCGTATATCGGTTAATGGTCTGACTGTAGTCAATGACCATCCGGGGTTTGTTCCCGCTCTTGACCACCACAACCTGTGCTCTCCACGGACTAACACTGGGTTGTATGATCCCTTCTTTGAGGAGCCGCTGAACCTCAGATCTAATGAAGATCCGATCCTCAGTGCTGTAATGCCTACTTTTAGTCGCGATGGGCTTGCAGCCTGGTACCAGATTCTGAAACAAGGAGGGAGTGGTGATCTTTAGCGTCGAGAGGTTGCAGGCAATTTGGAGGCTGCTGCTGTTTTACCACTGCCAGAGAAGGGAGTGGCCCACCGTACTGTAGGATTACGCTCCTCAAGTGGACCATGAAGTTTAGTCCGAGAAGTATTGGCGCGCAAAGATACGGCAACACAAGGAGCTTGAAGCGCTCGTAAACTGTGCCTTGTACTTTCAAGGTTACCACGCAACTCCCTAGCACGGCAACAGATCGGGACCTTGATGCCATAGAGATTGTCTGTTTGGCAGGTTGAATCTGGAGTCCACACCTCTTCACAGTGTCTGGGTGGATAAAGCTCTCAGTGCTCCCGCTGTCAAACAGACAATAAAGCACATGATTGTTTACCTGGATATTCATCATTGAACGATCGAGTCTATGAGGCTTGGCCTGGTCCAGGATGATCGACGCCACCGTTGGTTCATGAACGCCACTGCAGGCAGCTGAAATCGATGCGGAGGACCCCTGCTGGTCGTTCGTGGTCAGTGTCGACCAACATGGCTGCCCCCATGAATCGCACGTGGGTGAGGGCGCCAAACTCAGCGACCCCTGGTGGTAATACTCCTCCGACTCCGTCGACCGTAATGGCGTCGTCCTGGCCTCGCATGTGGACGAACCCCGCGACGACTTCGACGATGATGATGATCCAAGCTCCGAAGAATCACAGGCCGCACTGCCGTTCCTGGGTTTCGATCGGCACACCTTTGCATAATGCCCTTTTTTACCGCATGCGGTGCACAATACAGCTTGAGCAGGACACTTTTGCCGGGTATGTTTTGCTCCTCCACAGAAGTAGCACCGCGGGCCGCATGGGGCTGCAGCCGTCGTCTGGCCCGAATGGGAGCACGCCATTACACAGCATTTCGAACCCGAGGGGCGAGGAGGGATTTGTGACTGCTCCTGCCACGTTGTCTCCACGTGGTCCTCTGGATATAAGACTAAGCTCTTTGAAGCCGACTCGAGCATCTCTGCTAACTCGATGGCCTGGGTAAGATTAAGGTTACCCTTCTCCAACAGTTTAAGTCGAATGTACGACGATCCGACCCCAGCCACAAACGCATCTCGGGCGAGGTCGTACATGCTCTGCTCAGCCGACACAGCTTTGCAGTCACAGCCCCTGGCTAGCTGTAAGAGCTCATTGGCATAGTCCTCCATCGTTTCGCCCGACTGCCGTCGTCGAGTGGCTAGGAGGTAACGAGCGTGCATCTCGTTAGGTGGTTTTGTATAGCGCTTCTTTAGAAGCTCGAGGGCCTTAGGGTAATTAGTGGCCGCACGGATCGCGAGGTAGACTGTGTCGCTTACCCTCGCATGGAGGACCCGGAGCCTGTCATCATCTGTGGTGACCGCTGCGGAGGCTGCCAGGTAATCTTCGAAACACTTCAGCCAGTGGTCGAAGGTGTTAGAAGCGCCCACCGCACGTGGATCTAGCGTCAGACGTTCTGGCTTGAGAATTTGCTCCATACTCTCTCTCTTCTTTTTTTTCTCCGTCGAGAGTTTAATAATTGTAAATAAAATTGATGCACATCAATTTAGACACGAGGCTCGAAGCTCAGTAAATAAAGGCTTTTATTTACTATTAATGAAGCTACCAGAACTTATGTACACTATCCCAGACTGAAGGGGTCCCGGCCAGAGCAGGGACTCTTATACCTCTCCCAGGAGGCGGAGCCCGACTGGGATGTGCCACAACACTATCATACAAAGGTGTAACAACCCCACCCTAACCCAACAGCAACAATAGCACAATCCAACAGTAACATATGTACATCCTTGTAGTCCTGGCCAGCCCCTGGCTCAGCACTATCCAGTGGGAACCAACGATGGTTCACCACACACACAGACATAGGTTTAGCCATTTTAAAGGTTATTGTTAAGTTTCACAATTTTGGAAATAACAATATGCGGGGTGGCAGGGTGGCACAATGGTTAGCACTGCTGCCTTACAGCGCCAGGGGCCTGGATTTGATTCCCGGCTTGGGTCACTGTCACTTGAGTTTGCACGTTCTCCACGTGTCTGTGTGGGTTTCCTCTGGTTTCCTCCCACAGTCCAAAAGACGTGCTGGTTAGGTGCATTGGCCATGCTGAATTCTTCCTCTCCCGATTAGGTGTCTGACTGTGGCGACTAGGGGATTTTCTCAGTAACTTCATTGCAATGTTAATGTAAGCCTACTTGTGACACTAATAAATAAATTTAAAATGAACTTTAACTTTAAAGTGTGAGCTCTTAATTCCTCATAGGTGGCCTTGCCCTCACCCCCAGATTTTGGCTGGAGGATAGAGCTGCCAAATCCACACTAAAGCCTGGCTCTGTGACTTCCAATGTTTTGCACATCTTTAGAAACTAGACTCATAAGCATTCATGCAAATACAAACTAGGATCAGGAATAGGCCACTCTGCCCTTCAAGCTTGTATTGCCATTCAATAAATCATGGCTGATGGAACTGTAACCTCAACCCTACATTCCTGCCTACCCCCGATAACCTTTTACCCCCTTGTTGATCAAGAATCTAACTCTGTCCGAAAATATTCAAGTACTCTGCTTCCACTGCCTTTTGAGGAAGAGAGTTCCATGGGCTCACCTCATTCTTGCCTCTGTCTTAAAGGAGTGACCGCTTATTTTTAAACAGTGACTCCTAATTCTATATTCTCCCACAAGAGAAAACATCCTTTCCATATCCACCCTCTCAAGACCCTCAGAATCTTGAAAGTTCCAATTAAATCAGCTCTTACTGTGCAAAGCTCCATTGGATGCAAGCCTAACCTGTCCAACCTTTCCTCATAAGACAAGCTGCCCATCACAGGTATTCGTCTAGTAATGTCTTCTAAACTTATAACCTATCCCAAATAAGGAGACTAGTAAAGTACACATTATCCCAGATGTGGTCTCCTTCCCCCCGACCCCCCTACTTACATTGGGATCGCTCCTCCTTCATCGGTGGCATATTTCCCACCCCCTCCCCAACATGGATCACCAGCATTGCAGCATTGGGACCCCCCCCCACCTATGGGTCCCCCTGCTGGCCCCTGACATGTGCCCCCAACAAGCCTCCTTTTCATGACCCTTCATGCCACCCCATCATTGCCCCCCCTACATAGCCCCCACTCAGGTCCCACCCCCACTCAGGTCCCACCCCCTTGGCACTGCCCTGGCACACTGGCAGTGTCCAAATTCCAGTGTGCCAGGTTGGCACTGCCAGTGCAGTAGGTGGGCACTGCCAGTGTGGCAGGTGGGCACTGCCAGGTGGGCACTGCCCAGCCATGTCCCCGACCACCCGGAGGCTGCAATGGCTGCTGAGCCCCTTGGTATGGCCATCCTGGTTGGTCTTTGCTAGTGGAGACCAGTAGTGATTCTTGCCGGGCTTGTGCTGCGCCTGAAGGTCGGAAGATCCTGGGAGTTGGGAGAATCCAGCGTCGAACAGGCTAAGCACATTTAAGTGCAACTTTAAATATGCTAATCGGCCTTGTGCCCTTTCTGGGTGAAATTCAGTTTGTGCCAGTATAAAGGGCACAGGACAGTTGCAAATTGTTTGGCCCCAGGCACAAAAACCGTTTCTAGGCCTGCATTCGGTTTTCCAGTATCGGCGTGATCTGCGCAAGGCACAGTGAGGATGGAAAATCGCCCCCTCTGTGTTGATACTACCAAAACCTTTCATACTTTAAAAAAAACTCTATTGGTCACCACTCCCAGCTTAATCATTCTTTGCTGATTGTTGTTCTGGTGTCATACTTGTACATCTTTTTTGGACCCTCCCTAATGCCTTTATATCCATTCGATACTGTAGCAACCAGCAGCTTTCATCCTCCCAGGTGCAATCTAACTAAGGCTCAATACAAGTTCAGAATAAATTCACTACCTTTCATTTCTATTGTTCTAGAAATGAACTCGAGTGCTTGGTTAGCTTCTTTTTAATGGACTTATTGACCTGCACAGGGGAGGTTTAGTGATTTGTGTATTTGTACACCCAGATCCCCTTGACAAAGAACAAAGAACAAAGAACAGTACAGCACAGGAAACAGGCCCTTCGGCCCTCCAAGCCTGTGCCGCTCCTTGGTCCAACTAGACCAATCGTTTGTATCCCTCCATTCCTAGGCTGCTCATGTGACTATCCAGGTAAGTCTTAAACGATGTCAGCGTGCCTGCCTCCACCACCCTACTTGGCAGCGCATTCCAGGCCCCCACCACCCTCTGTGTAAAAAACATCCCTCTGGTATCTGAGTTATACTTCGCCCCTCTCACCTTGAGCCCGTGACCCCTCGTGATCGTCACCTCCGACCTGGGAAAAAGCTTCCCACTGTTCACCCTATCTATCCCCTTCATAATCTTGTACACCTCTATTAGATCTCCCCTCATTCTCCGTCTTTCCAGGGAGAACAACCCCAGTTTACCCAATCTCTCCTCATAGCTAAGACCCTCCATACCAGGCAAGATTCTAGATTCTATCATCCTAGATTCTATCATCCTAGATTCTTATCATCCAAGTAATATGTCACCACGTTATTTTCTTATAATATAGCAGCACCTCACTTTATCTAAGTTGAAATTTCTTTGCCAATTATATGACATGGGTGGATGCTAAAAGGATGTTTCCTCTCTTGGGAGAGACTAAAACAAGGGGTCACAGATTTAAAATATGTGGTCTCTCATTAAAGGCAGAGATCAGAAAGCAAATTCTCTCTGAAGGTTGTTAATCTTTGGAACTCCCTTCTCTTTCCCAGAAGGCACTGGGTCAATGAATATTTTTAAGGCAGAGGTAGATAGATTCTTGATTAACAAGGGAGCCTAAAGTTATCGGGAGTGGGTGGAATATGGAGTTGAGATCATAATCAGATCAGCCATGACTATATCGAATGGCGGAGAAGGCAATGGGGGCTGAATGGCCTACTGCTGCCCCTAATTCATATGTTTGTAAATTGTGAAAAGTAGGCCTTGCAGCATTGGTCATTGTGGGACCCCCACTTTTCATCTGCTGCCACACTGAATAGCTGCTTTTTAACCCACTCTCTGCTTTCTGTGTGGCTGCCAGCCAGCTATCCATTCCTTTGCAGATTTCCTCTGGTAATTGTGTGAGCAAAAGAGTTCTAAAACCTCCTTAAACTGTTTTTGTGGCATTATTTACACCACTGATGTAAAGTCGGGTAAACACCACTTGGAATACTGTGTACAGTTCTGGTCACCCTATTATCAGAAGGATATTATTAAACTAGAAAGAGTGCAGGAAAGATTTGCTAGGATGTCACCACGACTTGATGGTTTGAGTTATAAAGGAGAGATTGGATAGACTGGGACTCTTTTCCCTGGAGCGTAGGAGGCTGAGGGGTGATCTGATAGAGGTCTATAAAATAATGAGGGGCATAGATCAGTTGGATAGTTAACATCTTTTCCTAAAGGTAGGGGAGTCTAAAACTAGAGGGCACAGGTTTAAAGTGAGAAGGGAGAGATACAAAAGGGTCCGGAGGGGTAATTTTTTCACACAGAGGGTGGTGAGTGTCTGCAACAAGCTGCCAGAGGTAGTAGTAGAGGCGGGTACAATTTTGAATTTTAAAAAGCATTTAGATAGTTACATGGGTAGGATGGATATAGAGGGATATGGGCCAAACATGAGCAATTGGGACTAGCTGTGGTTAAAAAAAAGAGTGGCAGGGACAAGTTGGGCCGAAGTGCCTGTTTCCACGCTGCAAACCTCTATGACTCTATGACACTGGTGTTAAATAGTCTTAGCTTTTAGCAGGACATTCGCAGGAGTGTTTTGAATCTGCTCATCTGCATGACAATTAATGCAAATATTGGTGTAAGCAGCTGAACTAGCAGGGAAATTCTGTACAGCTTTTAAAAAGATTAATCAGCTGCATTCTTCTGCAGTGGTCTGGGGAAAACCAGATAAGAAAGAAATCGTGTGTGGCTTTTCTACTTCATTCTCAAATAACTTAATTGCATATCTTTACTGATATTTTTCATATACTTGTGCAGAATTAATGAGCAATTTTAAGGGATACCTGCACACAGAGGATACCCTCACACTGCACCAAGCTGGAGAGAGCGAGAGAGAGAGAGCAGACAACTTCACTCATTCAGATCTTCAAGCCCTGAAGGCTGGACAGAAAGACTGCTGGCTATATGAGACACCATGTTAAGGAATCTGCGAGAAAGCATTGAGAAACCAAGTACTTCACACGCAAGACTGAAAGAGCTGTGCTGACAAGGCCATCAATTTAGAAACATTATTATCTGGCATTATTCAGTCCTCTTATCACTGCAGCATGAGGATTTATGGTGAATCACTAGACAGTTAGCGTGTTTATTCTGAAATTAAAATGGAGACAGACTGAGGTGATTCATAACAAAAGGGCAAACCCTTCCAATTAGCCTGTCAGAGCAGTTCAGCTTGTGAAAATTAAAGGTATATAAATGATGTTAGGTGCAACATCCAAAGTGAGAAAGACTATAAAAGTAAAGAATGTTACATAGAACTTATGGCCCCTAAGCAGGCCATTCCGTCCCATCAAGCCCTGCTATCATTTATGCTCCATTTGAACAGGAGGTTTTGGGGAGATGTGAGGAAAAACCTTTATACCCAGAGGGTGGTGACGGTCTGGAATTTGCTGCCTGCGAGGGTGGTAGAGGCGGATTGCCTCACATCCTTTAAATTGTACCTGGATGAGTACTTGGCACGTCATAACACTCAAGGCTATGGGCCAAGTGCTGGTACATGGGATTAGGTGGGAGTTCAGGTCTTTCTCGTGTGTCGGTGTAGACTCGATGGGCCGAAGGCTGCACCTTATGATTCTGTGAATCTCCTCCCATTTTCTCTAAATTGACCATCATAATCATCTATTCCCTTCGCCTTCATTTGCTTGTCTAGCTCTTCTTAAATGCTATTCACTTCAATTACTCCCTGTGACACATTCTTACCATCCTTTAGGTGAAGATGTCTGAATTTCAGATTGGATTTCTTGGTAACTATCTTACATTGATGGCCTCCAGCTGTGCTCTACCCAACAAGAGGAAATATTTCTGTATCCATTCTATCAAAACCTTTCATAGTTTTAAAAACCTCAATTAGGTCACCTTTCAGCTTCTTGCTTCAACAGAGAAAAGACCCAGCCTATCAATCTTATATATCATTTATGGTAACATGCTGTTAAATCCTCTCTACACCATCTCCAGTGCCTCAATATCACTTTTATAATATAAAGACCAGAACTCCACACACTACTCAAAGTGTGGTCTAACCAAGATTTGATACATGCTTGACACAATGCCCCTATTTTTCAATTCTATCCCTCTAGAATTAATTAAAACTTGATACATGGTTTGCTTTTCTTTATGGTCTTGCTAACCTGTGGCACAATTTTTAGTGATTGATGTTGTACTCCAAGGTCCCTTTGACCTGAGGTTAGTTACGTCTGAAGATAAGTTGAAAGAGCAGAAATTTCTGGGATCATAACTCAAAGGATCATCCTCTATCATTTCTGCCAGCTCCAGCATGATGCCACGATGAAACACATCTTCCCAACCCCACCTTCATCAGCATTCACTCCCTCCGTGATACCCTGGTCCACTCCTCCAATGCCCCAACCTTTCATCCCTTTACAACAGCACTGTCCCCTGCAATCACAGAAGCTGCAATACCTGCCTCTTTACTTCCGCCCTCCTCATTGTCTAAGGCCTGAAACACTCCATTCAGGTGAAGCAGCATTTCACCTGCTTCAATTTGATCTACTTTATCCACCACTCTCAATGTGCTCTTCTCTCCATTGAGGAGACTAAATGCAGTCTGCGTGATTACTTTGTGGAACACGTTTGCTCAGTCCACACGCCGCCACCTTCCTGTCACTTACGATTTCAACTTGCTATCTCGCTCTCACGTCCATCCTTAGCTGCTGCAATGCTCCAGTGAAGCCCAATGCAAACTGGAGGAACAACACCTTTTCATCTGATTAGGCACGTTACAGACTTCTGGACTCAGTCTAACATTGTTGAACTCAATGCTATGAACTTTCTCCTCCATCTTGACTCCTTGTTTTTTACCCAGTGCAGTCCGCCTCCTCTGCTCCTCCGCAGGACCATCTGTCACTTGTTCCTTCATTTTGCTTTCCCTGAGCACTGACCTTTGTTCTCCTGTTAACACGTTCTGCTATCTTGCCTGTCTGCACAGTCTTTAAGACTCAATGCTACCATTAACACTCGCTTCGTCTTGTGTCCATGGCATCTTTGTCAATCTCTCCTTAGCTCCCACCTATCCCTGTCATTCTATTCTGCTCCATCTTCTCCATCATCCTTCTCCAACTGTATAATTCATCACATTTCTACCCCTCTTCGGCTCTGAAGAAGTCATTCGAACTTGAAAACTTGACTCTGTTTCTCTTCACAGATGCTGCCAGATTTGCTGAGCTTACCCAGCAATTTTTGTTCTGAAATTCATGGATGCCCAGTTATGGTCACAAAGACAACACTGTGTCTGTAAAGCATGATAGTCACTCTGAACCAGCCCCAAGTTGATTGCTAGGCCTCATCTAAATAAGAAGAGAAAATGTCAAAATTACTCAGTGAGTGCAAAGGGAGCAGAGGGTGCAAAGTGTTTGCTGGGACAGGGAGAAGGTGCAAAGTGTTTGCCTGGACAGGGAGAGGGTGCAGGGGTGTTTGCTGGGATGAAAAAAAAAGAAAAAAAATAGGGGCGGCATGGTAGCACAGTGGTTAACACTGCTGCCAGGGACCCAGGTTCGATTCTGGTCTTGGTCACTGTCTGTATGGAGTTTGCCTATTTTCTCTGTGTCAGCGTGGGTTTCCTCCAGGTGCTCCGGTTTCCTCCCACAGCCCAAAAATGCGCGAGTTAGGTTGAGTGGCCATGCTAAAGTGACCCCAGTGTCAGTGGGGTTAGCAGGGTAAATGTGTGGTGTTACAGGGATAGGGCCTGGGTGGGATTATGGTCAGTATAGACTCGATGGGCCGGATGGCGTCCTTCTGTACTGGAGGGATTCTATGATTCATTGGTGGTGGAAAAAGAAACAGGGTTAACATCTGAGGCCTGTAATCTTTCATCAGAACTGGGAAAAGTTAGAAATCTAATAAATTTTGAGAAGTAAAACGGGAGAGGGTGGGAAGAAGAACAGGAGAGACAGACTGAGATAGGGTGGCGGGCAGGAGAGATTAAATAATAAAAGATAGGATAATTAAAGAAACAAAAGATGTGTCTAGGGTTGGTGTGATTGGCAGAATCCTGAAAAATTGCCATACAAAAGGGAAGAAAAAGAAATGAGGAGGAGGAAACAAAATGAGGACAGAGATTGTTATCTAAGGTTGTTGAACTCCGTATTAATCCCAAAAGTTTGTGAAGAGCCCAGGAGTGTTTTACCTGTAGTTTGCATTGAGTTTCAAAGGAACACTGCAGTAGGTGGAGTTCATAAAGGTCAGAGTGGGAGTGGGTGAAGAAATAAAATGACAAGCGACTGGAGGCTCAGGGTCATAGAGTCATAGAGGTTTACAGCATGGAAACAGGCCCTTCGGCCCAACTTGTCCACGACGCCCTTTTTTTTTAAAACCCCTAAGCTAATCCCAATTGAATGGACCTATCTCGCACTGAGTAGACCTTTCTCTACACCCAGCTATGACTGTAACGCGACATTCTGCACTCTCTGCTTTCCTTCTCTATGATGTGGAGATGCTGGCGTTGGACTGGGGTGGATACCTGATGAAGGAGCAATGCTCCGAAAGCTCGTGATACCAAATAAACCTGTTGGACTTTAACCTGGTTTTGTGAGACTTCTTATTGTTCTCTATGTACGGTATGCTCTCTCTGTATAGCGCGCAAGGAACAGCATTTTTCACTGCATGCTAATACATGTGACAATACTAAATCAAAATCAAAATCACCTTTATGCATGAATGTTCCACACTGTAACATACCAGAATCCCAGAGGGAGGTGAAACAATTAACTCCTCGACATTATCTTGGAAGGATCAGGTTGTATAAGATGCAAAAAACACTGTTAAAGCTCTGAGCTTATCAGTGACAAGCTGAACTAACTAGACTTCTAAGTGTATCCAACAAACATTATTCAAAGTGGTTAAGTTATCATCAAAATCACATGTCGAATTATAAACTAACCTTGCAGCTTATGTCAATCTTGGACACTTAATTTAATGTCAGCATCTAAAAAGTAAAACCCAGCTGATGTTGAATTACTGAGATATTTCTGAACTGCCTTTGTAACCTTAACTTATTAATTTGTCATTTAATTAAATGAGGATGGTAAGTCCTCAGTTTTTTCCTCCAGCAGAAATAAATGTTTTTTTGACAATGAAGTCTTTCCCTCTCTGGAAAATCAGAAATTGGATTAGAATCATAGAATCCCGAAATTTCAGAGGTGGCCTTTTGACCCATCGAGCCTCCACCGACAACAATCCCATCCAGGCCCGATCCCCGTAACCCCATGTATTTACTCCACTAATTCCCCTGACAATAAGGGGCAACTTAGCATGACCAATCAACCTAACCCACACATCTTTGGACTATGGGAGGGAACCGGAGGACCAGATGAAACCCATGCAGACATGGGGAGAGTGTACAAACTCCACACAGACAGTTACCCAAGACTGGAATTGAACCCGGGTCCCTAGCACTGTGGGGCAGTAATGCTAACCACTGCGCCACTATGCCACCATGCCTTTCCTGCTTTTTGCAAGGGAGGGCAGATTTTATTACAGAATAAACATGTAACCACAATTTCCCAATGATGCCAATTGCGATTTCAACCCAGAGAAAGTGTGCTTAGCTATTCCCTTTCCTGCACAAAACTGAAGACATATGGAGAAATCTCAAAAACTACATAACTTCAAATCTGATGAACAAACTCCTAATTTTTGTAACTCTACACAAAAGAAACAATCCTGCCATCTTTAAATCCCGTCAGCAGACACAGAGCAAATTATTGGGAACTGACAATGGTACAATCAACTAGACACAAAAGTTTCCCTTAATCAGGAGGCTTTAATTGGTTCATTAAAATATAACTTAGCTGTAACTGGAGTTGCAATTAAGATAAAAGGTCATATACTGCTGTGGTTACTTTCTTGTTTACGTAGAAATGGAACAAAATTGTCAAAGCAAGTGGAACTAATTGGCTAACTCCACCAAAAAGTCGATATGAAGGGTTGAGTGGTCTTCTTTTGAATAGTATCAGGCCATAATATGATCATAGAATCCCTACAATGCAGAAGGAGGCCATTCAGCCCATCAAGCCTGCACTGACAACAATCCCACCCAAGCTGTATCTCCATATTTACCCTGACACTAAGGAGTAATTTAGCATGGCCAATCAACCTAACCTGCACATAGAAATCATAGAAATCATAGAAACCCTACAGTTGCAGAAGAAGGCCAATCGGCCCATTGAGTCTGCACCAACAACAATCCCACTTAAGCCCTATCCCCGTAACCCCATATATTTACCCTGCTAATCCCTCTAATCTACACGTGCCAAGATACTAAGTGGCAATTTAGCATAGCCAATGCACCTAACCCGCACATCTTTGTATTGTGGAGGAAACCCATGCAGACATGGGGAGAACGTGCAAACTCCACACAGACAGCGACCCAAGCTGGGAATCGAATCCAAGTGCCTGGAGCTATGAGGCAGCTGTACTAACCACTGTGCCACCATGCTGCCCATAGCATCTTTGGATGGTAGGAACAGAGTCCCTGTAGCTCACGCCTAACAACTAAAGACTAAAGCAACATTTTCTTTTGCAAAATGTATAGTTCCTCTGTTGAAAATCTTAGCTCAAATTCCTTTAAAGAATTGGCACACCATCAAACAGCAATCCTAATATCAAGACATTTAAGTTTTCCCACTGGAATTTGATATCCAGTCCCACCTCACATATTTACCTTCAAAACAACACTCTCTGTCCTCCAAATAGTAATTTGTTGTATAAAATGATTTGAGACATTTCAAAGTGATAAGGCTTGAGATCCATGTAAATGTTATTTATTATTCCCTTTAGGCAAAGGTTGCCATCTGTGCAATCTCTGACAGGCTTTTCTTTTTTACATTAACTAGGCAGCAAATGTCTGTTTTTTTCCCCTAGATTTTCAGCCAATTTTCATATTATCAGCAGATTTTTTTTTCATCCTGTATTATCATGTTTGCAGTAAAATATCAAAACTGGGTCAATTTGAACTGTTCCTTTGCTGTAAAACTACTGGCACCTCGAAAAAGTGTTCAGCCACGCTCGTGAGGAAAAAGGCAGATTGTCGGGGCGGTTCACTCCATCAAAGGGGGTATTTTTCTGTAGGGAGTCTCCTGTTCATCTGTTCAAGCCTTGACAGAAACAATTCAGAACCCTCAAAAAAACATAATGACTGATAAATATCCCCAAAGCTTGGTTACCCTGTCGAGAGTCATCTGCCCTTCAGACAAGACAGTAAATCACCTCTCAAGCTGATTGCCCTGGCCTACGAAAAGTTTGGGGTCTCTGTCAAGACTCCAAAAAGAAGATTATTTACCTTGCTTCCAATGGGTTTCCAATGATCTCAAAAAAGTGCCTGTGACTATTTTGATTTGCGGGGATGGGTTGGGTTGATGTCATTACTGTGTTCTTCCAGATATCAATGGCTCACCCAAGCTCTGTGTATATACCTATTGTTATAATCCCAGCTGATGTTAATACTGAATAAGTCAGATTCCAGTGTGAAACATGGTTCGATAGATCCTAACTTGTTTTTTGAAACCATGGAGGGAAGTTACTGAACAAATTCACAGGAGTCTGCTGATGAACTTTCAACACAAAGAATAAAACATTTATTAAACAATATAAATTATCTATATTGCACCAGACAAAAAGGTTGGAAAGCTTTCAATACAAGCACGAGAAAATGATTCAAATGTTCATTATTCTTTCATCTCAGCTATATTTCTACAGATGCATACAAAATTTGGAAAAATAAAACAATTTATAATATCTATCCTATTCTGTATTGTTCAAACTGAGTTTGCAGTATATGTGAATTAGCAGGCAAACTGTGGTCCAATGCATCAATCTCCAACGTAAATGACAGATGCAACCCAAGCTCATTCCATTGATTCTTCTCCAACCCACCCAGACATTTGTCACACTCTGAGCCAACTAGCCTCACTGAAACTCTGTCTTTCTCTGTCTTGCTCACCATTTCCAATTTCCACATTTAAAGAATTCACCTTAGAATTCTCCTCAAACATCACTCCCACTCAGATGGCTTTAACAGGATTCACCTTCAGGCTTTCAATTTCACCTTCTGAAATTCCTTTCCTCTGAGTCTCCATGTGCACTCAGGCTTCACCTTTCATGCACAATTTCAGATCCTAGGCCATGCCAAGCAGGACATCACTGCTCCAAAAGGCTTGCAATAAAGGAGTCACCAACCATTGGCTGCATCCTCAGATCTTCAGGGCTTATCTTGAGTTTGCTTCAGGTCTGCTCCTTGAAGCTCTCTCTCTTTAATTTGGAGCCTATTTTGCTGCTTCTTTTTCTCAACTTTACTTGACAGAGTCTGTTTCCAGTCCCTTGTCCCTTAGCTGGGACTGTTTTCTGGGTCCCCTTTCTGATCTCTATGTTTGTCCTTGCCTGGGACTTTCTTCTGGGGATATCTCCCTGCACTGCCACCCTCCCCCCCCCCCCCCCCCCCACTCCCATCCTGCTTCCTGGGACACATTCCTCCACAGTGGTGCTCAGTTCAGGTCACTTGACCTGCAGCTTTGCATCTTTCCACTTCTTTGCTTCCTTTTCTTCTGCTGCACATGTGCACAGGGATGGTTCCTGACATAAAGACATACCAACTGCATATGTACAGCCATGTCACAGCCAGCACATGCATGAAAGACCTGAACTACATTAGAAACCCAAACACAGTCGTGCTGCTTAGGTACATTGGCCATGCTAAATTCTACTTCAGTGTACCTGAACAGGCGCCGGAATGTGGCAACTAGGGGATTTTTATAGTAACTTCATTGCAGTGTTAATGTAAGCCTACTTGTGACACTAATAAATAAATCAATTCTTCCTTTGACAGAACCATCCACTCTCCCTGATTGGCTGCAGAAAGGAGAGGCACGATGCTAATACCAGGCTCAGTTCAAGGCACAAGGATAAAGCGAAGTTAAAATTCAATCTATTAAAAGTACCACATTTACAGTACTCTGAAAAAAGTTTGGTACAAAGGGGTAAGGGGTGGGTGGCCCTCCAGTGACAAACACGTCATCCACCTGACTGGTCATTGGCAATCTGTATCCACTGAACATAACACAAGAAATTGGAGCAGGAGGAGGCCATTCAGCCCTCGAGCCTGCTCTGCCATTCAATAAGACCATGGCCGATCTGAATGCAGCCTCAACTGTACATTCCTGCCCATTTCCCATATCCTTGACTCCTTTAGCACAAAACTCTATCAAGCCCAGCCTTGAATATATTCAGTTACAGCCCCCATTCATCTCTGGGTAGAGCATTCCAAAAATTTATGACCCTGTGAGAAAATAAATTCCTCCTCACTTCACCTGGTCCTGTGCCGTGGGAGTTCTTGTTCCAGAAAGATGTCAGCAACAACTCGTTGCAAGCCTCCTACGTTAGTGAAGCTTCGACATGCCAACAGAGCTGATCCTCTGTTCATAGAGCCTGTTTTGGGGGTCCTGCCTCCTTGCAACTGGATCGCTGTGCCCATCCCACCTGTTGAAGTTGAAGAAAAGAATGCTGATGTCGCTACTGCTGGTGTTACTCCTGCTGGTGTTGTTGCTGCTGCTGGTGTTGTGCTGCTCCTGGTGTCATTCCTGCTGCTGGTGTTACTCCTGCTGCTGGTGTTGCTGCTGCTGTTACTTCTGCTGCTGGTGTTACTCCTGCTGCTGGTGTTGTTGCTGCTGCTGGTGTTGTTGCTGTTCCTGGTGTCATTCCTGCTGCTGGTGTTACTCCTGCTCCTGGTGTTACTCCTGCTGCTGCTGCTGGTGTTGCTGCTGTTGGTGTTACTCCTACTGCTGGTGTTACTCCTGCTGCTGGTGTTGTTGCTGCTGCTGGTGTTGCTGCTGCTGATAGTTTTACTCCTGCTGCTGGTGTTACTCCTGCTGCTGTGTTACTCCTGCTGCTGGCAGTCCTATTGTTGTTGGTGTTGTTTGTGATCTTGACCCCCAGCAGACTTGAAAGGTGGCGCTGTCTAAGCTGCTCCAATGCCATGGTGAAGGCATAGAAAGTAGTCTCACAACACCAGGTTAAAGTCCAACAGGTTTATTTGATATCATGAGCTTTCGGAGAGCTGCTCCTTCATCAGGTGAGTGGACAGTTGGGTCCACAAACAGGGCATATATAGACACAGACTCAATTGCAAGTTTGCAGTCTCTGTCTATATATGCCCTGTTTGTGAACCGAACTCTCCACTCACCTGATGAAGGAGCAGCTCTCCGAAAGCTCATGATATCAAATAAACCTGTTGGACTTTAACCTGGTGTTGTGAGACTTCTTACTGTGCCCACCCCAGTCCAACACCGGCATCTCCACATCATGGTGAAGGCAGGCAATAGGGATGTGCAACTTAAGGGGTGTGAAGTTCCTTCCAAGAAGTTGACAATCATCTGTCAAGCAGTGATTGTACTTTCTGAGAGAATAAATGGTTTGAGCAGTGACCTCTCATTTGGCCATGGCCACAGCTTTCAATGTAACTGATCGTAGCTTTCCCAGCTTGTCAGTTTCACACAAGTAGCACTTCCTGCTGTGCACTCATCTCTCCAGCCCTGATAACTTGCTGACTGGCTGGGAAACAGGTGCCTTGTCTCTTGGACGCGCCACAGCGAAAAAACACACCGACCTCCTCAGAAGACAAACACGGGACACGGTGGACAGAGTACCCTTCGTCGTCCAGTACTTCCCCGGAGCGGAGAAGCTACGGCATCTCCTCCGGAGCCTTCAACATGTCATTGATGAAGACGAACATCTCGCCAAGGCCATCCCCACACCCCCACATCTTGCCTTCAAACAACCATGCAACCTCAAACAGACCATTGTCCGCAGCAAACTACCCAGCCTTCAGGAGAACAGTGACCACGACACCACACAACCCTGCCACAGCAACCTCTGCAAGACGTGCCGGATCATCGACACGGATGCCATCATCTCACGTGAGAACACCATCTACCAGGTACACGGTACCTACTCTTGCAACTCGGCCAACGTTGTCTGCCTGATATGCTGCAGGAAAGGATGTCCCGAGACATGGTACATTGGGGAAACCATGCAGACGCTACAACAACAGATGAATGAACACCGCTCGACAATCACCAGGCAAAACTGTTCTCTTCCTGTGGGGGAGCACTTCAGCAGTCACGGGCATTCAGCCTTGGATCTTCAGGTAAGCGTTCTCCAAGGCGGCCTTCACGACACACAACAGCGCAGAGTCGCTGAGCAGAAACTGATAGCCAAGTTCCACACACATGAGGACGGCCTAAACCGGGATGTTGGATTTATGTCACATTATCAGTAACCCCCACAGCTTGCCTCCTGGGCTTGTAGAATCTCACTAGCTGTTCTGTCTGGAGACAATACACATCTCTTTAACCTGTGTTGAATGCTCCCTCCACCCACATTATCTGTACCGTTAAGACCTGGCTGGCTGTAGAGATTTGCATTCTAATTAGTATTCTGTAACTTGATTTCTGTGTCTGTGCGCTGTTGGAGAACAAATATCCATCTGACGAAGGAGCTGTGCTCCGAAAGCTTATGGTGTTTGCTACCAAATAAACCTGTTGGACTTTAACCTGGTGTTGCGAGACTTCTTACTGTGCTTACCCCAGTCCAACGCCGGCATCTCCACATCTCGTCTCTTAAACCCAGAGTGCTAGGTTGAAACAGTAGTTTTGTGTTTTATTATAATAATGGGTGGACGGTGGCAGAGCGGCTTGCACTGCTGCCTCACAGTGCCAGGGACCCAGGTTCAATTCTGGCCTCGGGTGACTGTTAGGAGTTTGCATGTTCTCCCCATGTCTGCATGGGTTTCCTCCGGGTGCTCTGGTTTCCTCCCAAATTCCAAAGATGTGCGGATTAGGTTGATTGGCCATGCTAAATTGCCCCTTAGTGTCAGGGGATATGGGGATATGGCCTAGGTGGGGTTGTTGTTGGTGCAGGCTCAATGGACCAAATGACCTCCTTCTGCACTGTAGGGATTCTATGATCCTATGAAATCTGGAAGTGAGTGAGGTGACATGGGGATCCCGACCCAATGTAATTTTTAAGGGATTTAACTCCCCACGGACACTCAAACCCACCCCCGTTTACTGGGAAATGTTCATCCAAATATTCTGTTCCCAAAAACCCAAGAAACTGTAAATCCATTCTCAGCATTTTTACCTTGCTGATCCGCTGCCTAAGCATGGAGCACATGGAGAATGGAAAGTACATAAATGAGAAGAGGGTAACAGAGCAACTACATCCTTGTGGACTATGATGAGGAAGAAGAAGAGGATGATGAAGAGGGAGATGAAGGATATGAGGGCAGACTGTGAACTCCTGCAGCAAACTCCAAACTCATCCAACTCACCCCCTTGCTTCTAACTACTTACAGGATTGATTAGTGCCTCAGAGGATATTTAAACATGGAACAAAGACATCCAGAAATTCAAATCCTATTTTTAAAAGTACGAGGAAGTATTTTAATTCAGTATGCCTGTTCACAAAAATAAGCTTCAAAACTGAATTTCCTTATTAGGGAAGACAACTGTTGTGGCCTTTAATGGCCCTGTTTCTGCTCAATCAGGAAGGGTGTAAACATAAAAAGCAACTTTCATGATAAAAATATCAATAGAAATGATTTTTGAATGAATAAAACATTAAATTATTTGGATCTATAGAGAGTAGGCTACTAATTTTTACTGCAGATAATTTTGTTGAATAATCACAGGACAGTTGTAGTGACAATTAAGAAAATGGTAAAAGTGGTTATGTTTCACGGGGCTAACCTGAATGCTGGTGTGACTAACACTCCTTTCTGACACGACCCCGGCTTTTTTTCCACTGCTCTCTTGAACATTGAAGCACCTAAATTGCCTACATTTAGATTTGACTAAAATATAAAGCAGAGATGTAGTTGGCAGAATCAATATTCAGCAAATCAGTCATTCTAATTTTCCTAATATTGAGCAAGCCTGTATGGAATATCGGAATATGAGTAGGCCATTCAGCCCATCATGCCTCCTCCGCCATTTTAATACGACCATGGCAGATCAAACATTTCAATGCCTTTTACACCTACCATCCACATAATCCTTAGCTAATCAGAAATCTATCAATCCCTGCTTTAAAAATACACAATGGCTGGGACCTTCCAACTGTCTATGCTGGCGGGATCTACCGGTCCTGCCGACGGCAAGCCCACGCCACGGGTTTCATGGCAGCAAGTGGTGCATTCAGCGAGAAACCCCATTGACAACATCGGGACTGGAAGATCCCACCACCAGCCAATGGCGGGCCACCACCCATCGCCATGAAACACACAATGACTGAGCTTCCCCAGTCCTCTGGGTAGAGAATTCCACAGATTCACAACCCTCTGTGTAAAGAGATTTCTCTTTGTCTGGGTCCTAAGTGGCATCCTTCTTATTTTGAAATTATGCCCCTTGGTTCTAGATCAGAGAACCACCTTACCTGCATCCACCCTGTCTATTTCTTTAATTATCTTGTAGATTTCAATGAGATCACCTCTCATTTTTCAAAATTCCACCGAGTACAGGCCCAGTTTGCCCAATCTCTCTTCATAAGCTATCCCTGGAACAAGTCTGGTGAACCTTCATTGCGCTCTCTCCCCAGAAAGGAAAAACAGTTTAGATCAGTATTCTTATTTCCCTGTTTTACTGGTTTTCCATTTTGAAGTATACAAGACCAGTTTAGATCAGTATTCTTATTTCCTTTTTTTACTGTTTTTTCCCCTTCTGGGTCTATGGCAATAATATCCTTTCTGAGGTAAGGGGACCAAAACTGCACACAGTACTCCAGGTGCAGTCTAACCAAGTGCCTTTCCACTTGAAGCAAGACCTCACTACTCCTGTACTCAAATCCTCTTGCGATAAAGGCTAACATTCCATTAGCGTTCCTAATAGCTTGCAGCACCTGCATGTTAATCTTCTGTGACTTATGAACAAGGACATCTTTGTACATCTACACTTTCTAATTTCTTACCATTTCAGAAATTCTCTGTAAATCTGTTCCTTCTACTAAAATGGATTAACTCACATATTTCCACATTATATTCCATCTGCCATGTTCTTGTCCACTCACTGAGTCTGTCTAAATCCTCCTGTAGCCACTTTACACCTTCCTCACAACATACATTCTAGCCTAGCTTTGTTTCATCCACGAACTTGGAAATATTACTGTTGTAATGTACTAGTGTTATAATATGCATTTTCTTATTTGATGTCTTTAGCAGGTATGAGCATGCATGAGTGATGTTATCAGCAGAGCGAGCTTTCGCAGTTTAGCCTAACCACGAGGCGCCTGTGTAACTAACTGCCTCCAGTTCTGGGCCATATTGTACTGTATTTTGGTACTTCTTTAAATAAAGAAAATGGAATATCACAAAGCGTTCGACTACCTTTTTGTGACCAGGTTATCATATCTCTTTTAGCGACGAAAAACTAACTGCAAAATAAAAAAGTAGAAAATTTGAGTTTCAGTATGACACTACAAAGATTCGCACAATGAGTGGCGGTTGAGTGCTCTGACCAGCATGTCCATGAGTTCACCAATGAAAGACAAGTTAGCAGAACCATGCCTATGTTCTGGACTATCAGTGAGTTTGTGAAAGAGAAATGGGGGCTAGATTAAATATGTGGAAAGATTGCAACACTTTTTTTGGTGAATGGGATTGCAGATGAGAGTAAAAAGCATTCAATTCTCCTGAGTGTGTGTGGAGTTAAGACGTACAAGTTAGTCATAGTCATAGAGGTTTACAGCATGGAAACTGGCCCTTCGGCCCAACTTTTCCATGTCGCCCTTTTTAAAGCACTAAGCTCGTCCCAATTGTGCGCACATGCAGGATTACAAACTTATCATTAATCAGACCTCCAAGTTAGATGCTTACCTGTTGCCGAGGGTGGATGGTCTGTTTTCAACCATTGCAGGAGGCAAGAAGTTCTCAAAATCTGACATGAGCCATGCCTACCAGTAGCTTTTATAAGTGTGGAATATTTGGATCTGTCCCCAGTGGAAGACAAAGTCAGAGATATAAAAGAAACTCCAAATCTCAGGTCATTTCTGGGCATAGTAACTTACTACAGGAAGTTTCTGCCAGATCTTTCAACAGTGTCAGCATCACTGTATCTGCTGCTTCACAAAGAAACAAAATGGATGTGGGAGGCAGCACAAAAGAACGTTTTCAAGGATGTGAAAAGCACTGTTACAATCAGCTAATCTGCTGGTTCACTTTGATCAAGTAAGGAGTCTAACAACACCAGGTTAAAGTCCAACAGGTTTCTTTGGTAGCAAACGCCACTAGCTTTCGGAGCGCTGCTCCTTTGTCAGATGGAATCTGGCAGATTTCCACTCCACCTGATGAAGGGGCAACGCTCCAAAAGCTAGTGGCGTTTGCTACCAAAGAAACCTGTTGGACTTTAACCTGATGTTGTTAGACTCCTTACTGTGTTTACCCCAGTCCAATGCCGGCATTTTCACATCATCACTTTGATCAAGACGGAGCACTTATTCTATCATAGAACCATAGAAAATTACAGCTCAGAAACAGGCCTTTTGGCCCTTCTTGTCTGTGCCGAACCATTTTATGTCTAGTCCCACTGACCTGCACTTGGACCATATCCCTCCACACCCCTCTCATCCATGAACCCGTCCAAGTTTTTCTTAAATGTTAAAAGTGACCCCGCATTTACCACTTTATCCAGCAGCTCATTCCACACTCCCACCACTCTCTGCGTGAAGAAACCCCCCCTAATATTCCCTTTAAACTTTTCTCCTTTCACCCTTAACCCATGCCCTCTGGTTTTTTTCTCCCCTAGCCTCAGCGGAAAAAGCCTGCTTGCATTCACTCTATCTATACCCATCAAAATCTTATACACCTCTATCAAATCTCCCCTCAATCTTCTACGCTCCAAGGAATAAAGTCCCAACCTATTCAATCTCTCTCTGTAACTCAGCTTCTCAAGTCCCGGCAACATCCTTGTGAACCTTCACGTGATGCCTCACCCTATGTTGCTGGGGAAGTACTGTCTCCTCTGATGGAGGATGGGTCAGAAAAACCCATTGGTTTTGCATCGCATACAAAGTTAAGCCACCATCTTTGCTGTGAAATGGTTAGATCAGTACCTTTATGGTTGTTCATTCACTATATGCATTATATTCACAAGTCACTGATGGGTCTTTTCAGTGAATCAAAGTTTCAGATAACACGGTAGAAGGAAATGCTGCTGGGGAAACTTGACAGGGGAATGATTCCTGATGTACAGGGCCATCCAGTGGGCTCTGTTCCAGGGGAGGATGGGGGTATTTGTGATCAGATACTCAATCTATTCCTGCACCAACAAGCCCAGCTCCACTGAAACAAGCCTCAGCAGCATCTACTGAATCACCAGTGGTCACAGCATAATTGCAAAGCTCCTGAAAGATTGACGTATGGATGAGACATGAATTTCATTATGTTTCTTTCCTTAAGGGGGACTGAAATTAACGGGAAGAAGTGTTATAGAGTGTAATAGTAAGCATCTTCCAATTTGAATGTATAGACTGATGCCTTTAGCGGATATGAGCATACGCGAATGATTTCATCAGTAGTGTGGGCTTTCGCGGGTTTAATCTTACCATGACGGACCTGTGTAACTAATTGCCATGATGTGGAGATGCTGGCGTTCAGTTTTAATTCTAATTGCCTTCAGTTTTGAGTCCATGTTGTACTGTATGTCGATATTTTTATAAGTAAAGAAGATTGATCATCACAATGCATTTGACTACCTTTTTGTGACCAAGTTACCACAGTTACATTTGGTCCCCACATCCAAATCATTAATATATATTGTGAATAGCTGGGGCCCAAGTATTGATCCTTGTGGTACCTCACCAGCCACAGCTTGCCAACATGAGAATGACCCATTTATTCTCACTCACTGCTTTTCCGTACCACTGATGTAAGGCGAACAGGTCTGTAGTTCCCTGCTTTCTGTCTCCCTCCCTTCTTAAATAGCGGGATGACATTTGCTACCTTCCTACCTTCAGAAACCATCCTACAATGTTTAAAACTCTCATTCTCATCCCCTACTTTTTATCATCACTTCAATCTAGACCCCAGCAGTGCTGGCTTCTCCTGGTTTAATCCAGAAGTCGACTGATTTCTAAAAAAAATTATGATATGGTAGATTGTAAAAAAAAACCAAGTTGTAACACAGAATAATGTGCCGTGACAGATCACCAGCCTTATAGTCATTTAGAATTTGCTTTTTAAAATATCTGGTTGAACTATGAGATGATAAGGGGTAAAAGGTACATTATGCACAAGCATGAGAACAACCTTAATTGAGAAAATGCACCTGAACCCACATTCAATCCGTTAGCTTCATTAAGACTTTTTCTATTTTAGATGATCATGTTTTATGATTGCACTATTCCCTTTTTTTCAGTTTAAGTGTAGGTGTTGATGAAGGATCAATGCTAAATTACACTGTAATTTTCCACCAGTGTGGGTTCCTTCTGGTTCCCACTATCATCGTTACTCACTTCTGTTCAATCTCCTCAATCATATGCAATGAATGTATGAAAACTACTTTACTTAAGCTGTTTTGTATTACTGATGATTTCAAAATCTACACTTGAAACATAAATTTGTATCACACGACTGTTATAATAGGCATGCCTTGGCTTCTATTCTTCATATGTAGAATAATGGCTGAAATATAATAGAAGGACCACCTTTTTGATGAAGACACTCAGAAGTATCATACTTTACATTATAATCAATCTCAACTCCTGCTTTCATTCAAATGTGACAATGCATAATGCCAATCTTCTATCAAAAGACTCAACTGCAAGAAGCAGCTCGTGAGATGGCTGTTTGGTGGTATTTACTTTCCATCTTTTCAATTGCCTCGATGACAGTCTTTGCCAATGACTTTGTTTATCCATACAGCTGCTGCTAGTCTAGTTTGTTGGCATTATTCTGATATATCCATATCAGTGGTCTGTGAGGTCTATGTTGACAGTGTAAAGAATGATAGGATTTAAAATGAATTGTGTAAATATGTTCTAAACTCGCAATCAATTTCACACAGCAGAGTATTTGGAAGCTTGCAAGCTGTCTCAATCTGTAGTTTCTTCACATCGTTTTGTCTGTTACGTCCTTCCCAATCAGCCTGCCAAGGTGAGCGACCTCATTAACTTGCTTCAATATGAGTCATGTGATTCGGACTATAGTTGTCTCTTTTTTGTACACGGAGTCAATGAAGCTGCAAGCTGTGATTCTGTCATTCATTTTCAGTCAATTTACACTTCAAATTGCTTGAGCTTTACCTCAGAAGATTTATACTTTGCTAACCATGCAAATTGTTTCTTGGGTTTAAAGACATAATTTTCCTCTGCAAATAGCTTGATCATAGCCTATCAGTCTTTTATTTTCATTTCTTGCTGAATTGATAGTTATCGCTTCCCCTTAAAATTTTAGATTGGAATGTTTGTACTGGTTGAAAAAAGGCTCAAGTGATCTTTACATCCTAGCATTGTACCTTGCACTGCAGAGGTGCGTCATTCTTTCTGAAAGGGCGTATTAATGTGCATCGCATTCTAAGTATTTTAATTCAGGGTTTGCAATGTATCCATTGTATTCGGTGCATCCAACATAATTCAATTATATGTTTTGTCGGAATGGACCTGATTACCAAATTATATTATACAGAATGAGTTTGGCGTGGCAATCCTGTTCCCGAATGCTGTTCCACTGCTGGGAAGAAAGGAGATGCTGTTGAATTGAATGACTCACAAGGGCCAAATCTCAAAGAATTATTTGAGAAAGAGACACTGAGAGTATTCAAGGATAAAAAAGGCGATGGAAGAGGAAAAAGCATCAGGGAAAACTTTGGGCGAGATCTTCCTCCCCCTCTGCGGCGTGTTGTGTGGCGGTGGGAGGTGGCGCGCTGTTTGCAGGTGGTGGGACCTAATGGTCCTGGAGTTGTCAATGGGATTTCCCACCGAACGCACCCCTTGCCACCCCCTAACGGGGGTGTGCCATTAGCGGGACCATAAGATCCCACCAGCATAAACAGCAGCAAGGTTTCGGTGTATCTTCCTCTGTCCTTTAAGGATCACCGGTTAGACCACTCAAACTCCAGGATAATCTGGCAGGGGAGAGCATGGACACTTAAGTGCACCCACTTGCTGGCCAATTTTAATTGAAATCCAAAACTGGCCTTCTGATCTCAATTTGTATATCCAGGTGCCTAATATATTTTTCAGCCAAATGTGCTGCATGCCTCAGTATCAGAGGCTACCAATTAGATAGCCAGTGCACTTCTGGAGAGATTAGGTTTGGGAAATCGAGACTTGATATTTGTTCCTCCAATGCCGATTTACTGTACAAACAAAAGGTGCAATGGTGTTACATTTCTCCCCCAAGTGGCATATTTCATGTGTTCAGGACAGTCGAAATATACTACAGAAATAACAAATTATTCTTTGAAGTATAGTGACTGTTGTAATATAGGAAAACAGAGCAGCCAATTTGCACACAGCAAGGTGCCACAAACAACAATGAAATATAAAACCCGATAATATTTTGTCCTGATATTGCTTGATAAATAAATGTTGATCAGAACACCAGCAAAACTTGCCTCATTTTCTTCAAATAGAGCCGTGGGATTGTAAATATTCACATGAGGAAGTAAGACTCAGATAAAGGCAAATGACTGCAGATTCTGGAAACTAAAACTGAAACAAAATGCTGGAAAATCTCAGCAGGTCTGACAGCATCTGTCGAGAGAGAATAGAGACAATGTTTCGAAATGGGATGACCCTTCGTCAGAGCTGAAGACAATCAAAATAGGACAAGATTTAAACGATGAAGGTGACGTGGTGGGGGGTGGGGGTTGGTTGGGGGGTTGTAATTGATAAGATTGACATAGACAAAAAGACAACGGGAATGTAAATGGTGATGATAAAGACTGAGAATAGTGCTAAGAGCGTCCATTAAGAGATCGGAATGTGTGAATGGCAGAGCAAAGTTGCAGGGTATCAAATGGCAACCTGAGGAATGTGGCAATTGGCCCTAGTGGGGTGGGGGTTAGAAAAAAGATGGAAAGCGAGATATTAGAAGTGAAAATATAAAAATAAGAAATAATAATATAAAGTAATAAAAATAGACATTTACATTCCCTTTGTTTTTTTGTCTATACCAGTCCTATCAATTACAGCCCCCCAAATCGCACCCTTCCCACCCACAAACTCTCGCAGTATAAATCTTGTCCAATTTACATTGTCTTTAGCTCCGATGAAGGGTCATCCCGACTCAAAATGTTGGCTCTATTCTCTCTCCACAGATGCTGTCAGACCTACTGAGATTTTCGAGCATTTTCTGTTTTTCCTTCAGTTTTACTTCACATTTTTTGTTTTTGCTTAAGACTTTATTTCACTAAGTGTAACACCTCATCCAATAGATAAAGTCCCAGACTGAAGTGTCAGCCTGGATTATGCACAATGGAGCTTGAACTCATCATCTTGCAACTCAGAAGCAAGTGTTGCCAGCAGGCCAAGGCTGACACTGACAGTTAGGTCCCAGGGCATACAATATGAACTAATCTCAGCCACAATGGCAATATAACAATCCTTGCAACCAGTGCCTCTCAGGTGAAGAAAAGCAAAATCAGCTTGAATTCTCATTGTGATTGCTATCTACCAAGTCCTGCTGGAAAGAGTAGAAATTGAAGGCAGGGTTGGCCTTGGTTCTCCCCATTATTCAAATGTGTGATGATGTTCTCTGTCCAGACTCAAGCCTGACAAAAAACCACAAGAATAACATAACAAGCATGACCAAACATCTACGCAGCTTTAATCCAACAAGAATGGGTGTCATCAAGTGAACAGGAGAGAAATAACGAAAATACATAAAAGGTAAGTGTTGAATATCTTAAATAAATATAGAAGATTCTAGAATGTACTTTCTTGCGTTGGTGTGTTGGTAGCGCACTCACCTCAGAATCTCAATGTTCTGGGTTCAAATCCCACTCCAGAACTTGAGCTCAATAAAAAACTGAAGCTGACACTCCACTGGGGAAGTGCTGCACTGTTGGAGGTGCCATCTTTTGGGTCAGACATTGAACTGAGGCACCTGCTTGAGTGGGTATGAAAGATCCCAAGACAAAGGAAGAGTGGATGTCCTGACCAATATTTATCTCTCAATCAACATCACAGGAAACAGGTTATCTGGTCATGATCACATTGTTGCATGCAGGTTTTACAGAGCACAAATTAGCTTCTGAACTTCCTCCTTCACAGCAGGGACTATACTCCAAAAATGACTTCATTAGTTGTAAAGTGCTTTGAGGTGTCCAGTGATTATGAAAAGTGCAAGTCTTTCTTTGAGAAATAAAAAGCTGATCAGTAAACTTAACCAATCTAAACTTAACCAAAACTAAACTAAAGAAAGGGGCGGCATGGTAGCACAGTGGTTAGCACTGCTGCTTCACAGCCCCAGGGACCGGGGTTCGATTCCCAGCTTGGGTCACTGTCTGTGTGGAGTTTGCACATTCTCCTCGTGTCTGCGTGGGTTTCCTCCGGGTGCTCCGGTTTCCTCCCACAGTCCAAAGATGTGCGGGTTAGGTTGATTGGCCATGCTAAAAATTGCCCTTAGTGTCCTGAGATGCGTAGGTTAGAGGGATTAGTGGGTAAATATGTAGGGATATGGGGGTAGGGCCTGGGTGGGATTGTGGTTGGTGCAGACTCGATGGGAGGAATGGCCTCTTTCTGTACTGTAGGGTTTCTATGATTTCAATCAATTTCTATGATGGCAATTTTCAGTAAGAGAGCAAGCAACATCAAATCATAGAATCCTCACAGTGCTAAAGGAGGCCATTCAGCCCATCGGTTCTGCACCAACTCTCTGGCAGAGCATCTTACCCAAGCCCACTTCCAGCCCTATACCCGTAGCCCCATACATTTACTTGGTAATCTCCTGAACCTACACATCTATTGGACACTAAGGGACAATTTACCATGGCTAATTCACCTAACCTGCACATCTTTGGACTGTGTGAGAAAACCAGAGCACCCGAAGGAAACCCACACAGACACGCAGAAAATGTGCAAACTCCACACAGTCACCTAAGGCCAGAATCGAATCCGGGTCCCTGGCACTGTGAAGTAGCAGTGCCACTGTGCCACCCCAAACAATCTCAGCTGAATGTCTTTGGACCTGTTTTATGGGTGTAAAATGAGTGTAATGATAGCCAATTTGACTGAGTTTATGGACATTTATGTCACAGCCAAATTGGTTGTTATTTTCCTTAAGTTTAAGTTTTAAAGTTTATTGATTAATGTCATAAGTAGGCTTTCATTAATACTGCAATGAAGTTACTGTGAAAATTCCCTGGTCACCACACTCCAGTGCCTGTTCGGGTACACTGAGGGAGAATATAGCATGGCTAATGTGCCTAATCATTATGTCTTTCAGACTGTGGGAGGAAACCGGAACACCCGGAGGAAATCCACGCAAACACATGGAAAACATGCAGACTCCGCACAGACAGTGACCCAAGCCGGGAATTGAACCCGGGTCCCTGGCGCAGTGAGGCAGCAGGGCTAACCACTGTACCACTGTGCTGCCTGCTCAGGTGATCTAGGTGACTGCCTGAATTGACCAAAAGGAGCATTTCCTACTCAAAATAGTCAATTTGTTTCCCCTTCTGAGCTCTGACTGATCTGTTTGGATCTCAAGCAGCCCTACCTTCTGGGCTCTCTTGGAGACGTAACAGTCATTTATTAAGATTCATAGGCCAAGAATCTTATCGGGATAAAGTCCCATCATCGGGATCTTATCGGAATAAAGTACCGGCGGCACAGTAGCACAGTGGTTAGCACTGCTGCTTCACAGCTCCAGGGACCTGGGTTCGATTCCCGGCTTGGGTGACTGTGTGGAGTTCGCACATTCTACTCGTGTCTGCGTGGGTTTCCTCCAGGTGCTCCGGTTTCCTCCCACAGTACAAAGATGTGCGGGTTAGGTTGATTGGCCATGCTAAAATTGCCCCTTAGTGTCCTGGGATGCGTAGATTAGAGGGATTAGCGGATACAATATGTAGGGATATGGGGGTAGGGCCTGGGTGGGATTGTAGTCTGTGGAAACTCGATGGGCCGAATGGCCTGTTTCTGTACTGTAGGGTTTCTATGATTCTATGATTTGTAGAAATAAGCTGAATATTAATGTTTGTTTGCACTGATTTTCAGCAAACCCACCATCAAATGTTTTGAAGATGAAAAGAGAGTCAGGATTGCCTATCACAGAACATAATCTTGAAAGCCATCTAATTATTTATCAGAGGTACCCAGAGCAGGAACTGTTCCTGAACACATGCCTTAAGCCTGAATGGATGATAAAGGTGCACAGCCTACAAATTGTTGTTACAATACTGTGCATCTGCCTGACAGATACGAAACACCACAGCTCTGAACGCCTTCCCGCTGCATTTTAGATTCATCTTGTTCTCTGTCAATTCTCCTCTTGAGATCTCCAGAGGTGTCCTCATCAAATGACATTATGGGAACATTCAGGTAGAAGAATACTGGGAGGTAGCTGAGAGCAGCAAGTTTCTGGTTGTATCAACCATTGAAGTAGTGAAGCAAAAATAAAACACACTTATTCTTTCAGGATCACATCTGAAGCAAAAAGACTTTGTCATTTTCAAAATAGCATCTTTTCAAGTAAGAAAACTATTAATGTTAAAGTGACAAAGCAGTGTGGGGGGGGGGTTCGGTGAAGGGGGCTGGGGGGGGGGGAGGTCGGTGGGAGATGGAGGAGCTTTTCTGTACATTCCTGGGGTGACAGAATATTGAGGACATGTTGGAGCTCCTTTAAGAAATAAATGACAATTTTGTGAGCTTCCTTCTGAACAGTGCTTGGCATCTGCCATTTGGGAAAAAATTTCTAAAATAAAAACAGACTGTCGAGTTGCAGAGAACAAACACATTGTCAAAAACAAAAACCATCTGTAAATTTACACCCCAAATGCTTTGATTTCTCAGACGTTGCACAATTTCCTTCTTAAGAAGCCTGAAATAATTTTCTGTAAGTTTATTTATTTTTGATTGAATCCCTCACGATTTGAAATTTGCAATTCATTTTTTCATTTTTTTGCCCCTGGAGAATGCACAGACACTGGGATTATTTTTTTTTATTCAGTCATGGGACACGGGCATCGCCGGCTGGCCAGCAGTTATTGCCCATCCCTAGTTACCTGAGGTCAGCTGAGAGTCAACCATATTGCTGTGGTTCTGGAATCACATGTAGGCCAGGCTAGGTAAGGACAGCAGATATCCTTCTCGAAAGAACATTAGTGAATCAGACGGGTTTCTACCACAATCGGCAATGGTTTCATGGTTATCAGTGGATGCTTATTCCAGATATATTTTATTGAATTTAAATTCCACCATCTGCCGTGGCGGGGTTTGAACCCGGGTCCCCAGCACATTAGCTGAGTTTCTGGATTAATAGTCTAGCGATAATACCACTAGGCCATTGCCTTATCCTAATTATTGAGTCATAGTCACACAGTGCAGAAAGGCCCTTTGGCCCATCGAGTCTGCACCTACAATAACTACCACTAAAAGCTCGCTAATCCCATTTTCCTGCACTTGTGCCATATCCTTGAATGTTATGATATTTCAAGTGCTCATCCAATATAATTTTTAAATGTTATAAGAGTTCCGGCCGCCATTACCTTCCCAGGCAGCACATTCCAGGTTCCCACCATCCTCTGAGTGAAAAGGTTTGCTGGATATAATGAGGTTCTCGACTACATTGTCAACCTGTAATGTCCAAACTATGTTGGGGGTTGTGGGTTTCAAACCAAAAAGAAAAAAAATGTGGTTTGCACATGTATACAGGAATTTTACCAGCACAGCCACCCCGATTCCACGAACGGCATTCTCCGTTGTCCTCGGACGGGATCTTATGAGCCTCGGGCGGGTGAGGCAGTAAAATTCTGGCAGTAGATTCAAAAGAACAACAGCAGATTTATTGCCTGTACAGGGTACAAAATGAAACTAAACAGGAGCCTGTGAGAGATTCGAGTGTGGCCTCCCACTGAAAAAACCAGTGTAAATTACTCCAGTTTTCCTGCAAATTTGACACTTAAAATTTTGGGGGGAGAATTCCACCCATAATGTAACAAAACTAGCCAGATCTTAATTTATGCAGTCTTTTTGATTTTTGTGTGTTGAAATTACTTAATATTAGGAGAGAATAAAATCTGTTTTAACTCCCAAATAATCAGGGAAGGTAAAGTGGCAAATGAGTAGGAAACAACTAATTTCTTTGTCAAATGAAGTAATCTAACTTGAAGAATGTCAGAGTTATACCGACATGAAGCACTGTTTGTCTGAAAGAGAAAACATACTTCTTTTAGTTGTTTTATTTACTATCATTTGGTTTAGTTCTTAATTCAAATTCAAACAGAGTATTAGGTGCACAGAAAATTGGATCAGTGAAACATAATTAAAGTATGTCAACAATGAGAATAAATCAAAATGTATGTAGGAAAATCCATCAGGAAACACTGATTTTCAAACTTTATTCAAAAGTAATGAAAAATCTTTGAAGTGCAGCTGAAAAGAATAATAAAAATGATTGTTTTTTGATGCTGTTCAACATTTCCAATGAACATGGAAGACGAGCAGGGACGGTACTTATTTCTGAACTGTATGAGCGGGATCACTGCATATATGACCCTTTTTTTCTAATTGCAAATGACGTGATTAGTATCTGAAAGGGATGTCTTTGTTTCGGTTGTTACTCTGCATCAGAACAGATTGGAAAGGGTGTAGAAGAACTCTCAGAAAGACTATCCAAAACAAGAATGGAAACAGGTACAGGTCAAAAACGCAAATTAGTTACCTCAACAGAAGTGTCAGCTAATGGATTTAATAGTCTGCAAATGGATTTTAAAATGCTGGAAAGAGGCGTAACATTCTGCATACCGTACAAGAGGTGTCTTTAAAATCTGTACAAATCTTTTACGCCTTACTTCACATCAAATTGGTATGGTTCAGATGGGTTGAAATCATCCTGTACGACATCTGGGAAAGTAAGCTGAGCAGGATGCAAAGTGATTGTGAAAGGATTTAGACAGGTTAGGTGAGTGGGCAAGAATGTGGCAGATGGAACATAATGTAGAGAAATGTGAATTTATCTTCTTTGGTGGAAGGAAAAATAGAAACACAGAATGCTTCTGAAAAAAAAATAGTAAGAATTGGGAAATGTCAGCAGTCAGAAGGCTCTGGATAGCCGTGTAGACAAATCATGGGCAGTAACAGCAGGCAATCAGGAAAACAAATAGAATGTTCGTTCACCTTCTCCGCTCCCATTTTCAGGGGGCAGGATCAGCAGCAGGAGCAGGAAATCCCACTAGAGTCCACAACACAGTTTATGCCACGGGAATTCCCACCAATGACAGAACAGGAATCCCAACATTGAACATTGGGATTCGCAATTTAAATATAATCATCGGGCCTTTATGGCTGATAGCTCTCCCCCACTAACCTCCCCGACCCCATCCCATTACATTGTCCATTCACAATACCATCGTGAATCATGACAGGTTTTTTTTTTATCTGTTCATGGGATGTGGGCATCACTCGCTGGACCAGATATTATCCATGGAGATCCACCAAAGATGCCAAAAGACAGTACCGGACCAAGCTAGAATCCTAGGCTAGCCACATGGACTCCCGCCAACTATGGCAAGGTCTGCAGGACATAGCAGGCTACAAGGTGAAGACAGGTAAAATCGCCGGCTCCCATAACCTTCCCTGATGGGCTCAACGCATTCTATGCCTGTTTTGAGCAAGAGGTCAGCGAGAGCACGCCCTCCATCCCAGAAGCCTCGGATGCACCTGTATCCAAGGTCACCATTGCCAACATCAGAGCAGCTTTCTCAAAAGTCAACCCACGGAAACTAACTGGCCCAGATGGGGTCCCTGGATGAGCACTCAGGTCCTGCATGGACCCGCTGGCAGGGGTATTCACACAGACATTTTCAATGTCTCTTTACACCAAACTCAGGTCCCTATCTGCTTCAAGAAGACAACCATCATCCCAATACCAAAGAAAAACCAAGCAGCGTGCCTTAATGACTATCGGCCGGTGGCTCTGACATCCATCATTATGAAGTGCTTCGAAAGGTTAGTCATGGCATAAATCAATTCCAGCCTCCCAGATTACCTGGATCCACTACAGTTCACCTATCGCCGCAACAGATCCACAGCAGATCCTACACTCTACACTCAAGCCTGGAACACCTAGATAACAAAGATACCTATGTCAGACTCTTATTCATAGACTACAGCTCAGCCTTTAACAGTATTATTCCTACTAGACTCATCTCCAAACCTCATGGCCTAGGGCTCAATTCCTCCCTCTGCAACTGGATCCCAGACTTCCTGACACACAGATCATATTCAAGATGGATCGGCAACAACACCTCCTCCACGATCATCCTCAACACCGGTGCTCCGCAAGGTTGTGTCATCAGTCTCTTACTATACTCCTTATACATCTCTTGACTGTGTGGCCAAATACCCTTCCAACTCGATTTTCAAGTTTGCTGACTACACCACCGTTGTCGGTCGGATCTCAAACAATAACAAGACAGAGTACAGGAAAAAGATCAAGAATCTGGTGAGCTGGTGTGACAACAATAATCCCTCCCTCAATGTCAACAAAACAAAGGAGATTGTCATCGACTTCAGGAAGCATAGTGGAGGACATGCCCCTGTCTACATCAATGGGGACAAAGTAGAAATGGTCAAGAGCTTCAGGTTTTTAGGTGTCCCGATCACCAACAACCTGTCCTGGTCCCCCCATACTGACACTATAGTTAAGAAAGCCCACCAACGCCTCTACTTTCTCAGGAGGCTAAGGAAATTTGGCATGTCCGCTACAGCTCTCACCAACTTCTTCAGATGCACCATAGAAAGCATTCTTTCCAGTTCTGTCACAGCTTGTATGGTTCCTGCTCTGTCCAAGACTGCAAGAAACTACAAAGGGTTGTGAATGAAGCCCAGTTCATCACTCAAACTAGCCTCCCATCCATTGACACTGTCTACACTTCCTGCTGTCTCAGAAAAGCAGCCAGCATAATTAAGGACTCTATGCACCCCGGCCATACTCTCTTCCACCTTCTCCCATTGGGAAAAATATATAAAAGTCTGAGAACACATACCAACCGACTCAAAAACAGCTTCTTCCCTGCTGCCATCAGACTTTTGAATGGACCTACCTTGCATTAAGTTGATCTTTCTCTACACCCCAGCTATGACTGTAACACTTCATTATGCACTCTCTCCTTTCCTTCTCTATGTGCAGTATGCTTTGTCTGTATAGCGCGCAAGAAACAATGCTTTTCACTGTATACTATTACATGTGACAATAATAAATCAAATCAAATCAAATCAGTATTTATTGCCCATCCCTGAGAACATTTAAGAGTCAACCACATTGCTGTGGGCCTAGAATCACATGGAGGCCAAATCAGTTAAGGACGGCAGATTTGCTGTGCACGATGGCACAAAGGTTAGCACTGCTGCCTCACAGCATCAGGGTCCCAGGTTCAATTCCGGCCTCGGGTCACTGTCTGTGTGGAGTCTGCACATTCTCCCCACGTCTGCGTGGGTTTCCTCCAGGTGCTCCGCTTTCCTCCCACAGTCCAAAGGTGTGCGGGTTGGCCTTGCTAAATTGACCGTAGTGTCAGGGGGATTAGCAGGATAAATGCAAGAAAGCCCACCAACACCTCTACCTTCTCAGGAGGCTAAGGAAGTTTGGCATGTCCACTACAACTCTCACCAACTTCTCCAGATGCACCATAGAAAACATTCTTTTCAGTTGTGTCACAGCTTGGTATGGTTCCTGCTCTGTCCAAGACTGCAAGAAACTACAAAGGGTCGTGAATGAAGCCCAGTTCATCACTCAAAACATTGCGGGTTGCAGGAATAGGGCCTGAGTGGGATTGTGGTCGGTACAGATTCGATGGGCCAATTGGCCTCCTTCTGTACTGTAGGGATTCTATGATTCAAAGGACATTGGACAATCATTTTTTTATGAGAGTCAACAATGGTTTCGTCGTTAGAATTTTAATACCAGATTCTTATTGAATTCAAATTTCACCACCTGCCATGGTCAAACCTGGTCCCCACAGTATTACCGTGTCTCTGGATTACTAGTCCAGTGATGATTCCACTATGCCACCACCTCCTCTTGACATGCACCTTGCAAGCAGAACCCATTGGAGGCACGCAGGTGAGTACATCCCCCAGGGGGGGCGGACGTGGAATGAGCCTGGATTGGCCGGGATAGTCAAGAGTTTTGAAATATATAGAAAAAAACTGAGGAGAAAATAACCCTCAGAAGCAAGAGTTGTGATTTTGTGTTTAAGGAAAATTCGAACCTAAGAAAGAAAAGGCAATTGCTGTAGAGTTTTTTGAGGCCCAGATGCATCTGCCCCATCACTGGTACACTACCAGCCACAGATTACTCTTCCCTGCAGGGACAAGAGAGCAGGAGAGTGTACCAGTGATGGTGTATCCCTTTACAGGCCCAGCTTGGTCCTTCTCCAGTGTCTCCTCTTGGACTTTTACTGATCTTGTAGCCGGTTTTCATGCGGATCCACTGTGGAATCGGCCGGTTCTGCTTCATCTTCTTAGCGAGGAATCACTTCAGCCTGAAGGTTTTGTGGGATGGCATGGCCTCACATCCACTCTGGCAGGAGGGATTCGTTCCTCTGGTGGGGAGGAGGGATTGCCCACAGAGTGGCGGCGGACCCCCCTGTCCCCTCCCTCTCCACCGATCGGCCGCAGACTGGCAGCGGAACCCCTCCCAACCAGTGGATGATCTCGGTCCCACCACCACCCCCCCCCACCCCACCCCACCGCACCCCCCACCCCGACCAGAGGATGATCGTCAGAGAGCCGCTCTCTCCACTTTCTGCTTTTTTTTTCGCGCCCGGGCGCACTCTGTCAGATTTTTTTCGAACTGTGCATGCGCAGTTCAGAGTTCCGATCGGTCCACCAGCGCTAAGCCCCGCCCACAGCGTGAATCAGACTGGAGCCGGCAAACCCGTATGGGCGCGCTGGAAAGTTGATTCCAAGCGCGGATCTATTTGACGCCCAGATTCGGCACTTAGACTCAAAATGGTAAAATCAGGCGCATTAAGTAGATAATATGGAAAGGTGTCATAATATGAAACCTCCCATAGTGGATCAAGTTAGATCCCTGAAATTATTGTCTCTGTGACTGGACCCATGTCATAGACAGAAGACATGGAGGGATGGATCATTTGTAAACATGTGGAACACCTGAGGAGTAGAGAGACGCTCCAGCAGTCAGCATTGCCATTAATAAAAGTTTCGAACCTGTAAGAACTCAAGCACCTAATCGACCTGTTATAGACATAACTGATGTCACCATGGAGGCAAGCTGCAATGAACTGCGTGCGCCAGAAGAGGTACCCATTATTGCAGTTACTGTTAATCCAATCCTGTGGAAGCATCTCAGACTACAGAATTACACTGCTGTCCAAGAAACAGAAACACCCTCAAAGACTTGGTATCTTATTATCCAACTAGTGTGTATAATGTTTAGTTCGAGTTCAAGACTGAATAACTTAGTTATTGAAGGTTGTGTATGGGAATTAATGGGGGAGGGATGAGGTGATTGTCCCTTTCAGGGTAACACAGCAGGAGAGGGTCATCTGGCTTGAGGGACCAATTGGGACAGAGAGTGAGTCATCACCTCAGCGGATGGAACCCTCACTTCGGCAGAAGGCATCTAGAAGACATGTAGATGACATACAGTGGACTGGAGCAGCCAGTGGGCTGCCGGTCTCTGTACAGCTTTGAATAATTAAATATTATTAATAAATATCCTTTGTGTTCCTGACGAAGTCTGTGAGCATGCATCATCACAGGTCTTCAGAGAACAATTCTTTTAACACAACCTCAGTGAGGAATAATGGGTGAATCATGCATCATAATCCCCTTGCCCATTTTTGGTCTTTATCAAATATCCACCAAGAAATCTGACTTCAATTGAATTGGCTTTGGTGAGACCACACTATGAGTACTGTGTACAGTTTTGCTCTCCTTACCTAAAGAAGGAAATACCTTGGGCATGCAACAAAGTTTCACCAGAATGATTGCTGAAATGAAGTGGCTTGCCTTTGATGAGGGATTAAGTAGTCTCAGCATACATTCCCTAGAGTTTGGAAGATTGGCACGTAATCTCATTAGAACATGTCAAATTCTCAAGGGACTAGTCAATAAGATGCTGAGAGAATGGTTCTTCTGGCTGAAGGCCCACAGCTAGGGATCAGAGTCCCAGAACACAGGAACAATGACTGGGATTGTCTGGTCCTGCCGCAGTAGGATTGGAAATTTGCACCCAAAAGTCAATGGACCTTTGGCTTTGGTCCTTCAGATTTTTTGTCCAGCTCACAACAATTCCCACCCCGGGCTGGACCAAATGATCCAGGTCAGTGTTTATGGACTGAAGTGTGGAGAAATTTCTTCACTCAAGGAGCTATGAACCGTTACAATCTTCTGGCCTATAGGGTTCTGGACATTCAGTCATTGAGCATATTCAAGTCAGTGATTAACATGGAATCGGAACATGAAGATTGTGTGAGATGTTGCAGCTGAGGTGAAAAGTCAGCAATGATCTTACCGAACAACAGAGCAGGCTTGTGACACCACATAGCCTACTCCAGCTCCTATATCCTGCTTTCTAATGCTAATATTTTAGTACGAATCACAACTTTAATCAGGCATTAATGTATATATTTCTAACAGATTCTTGTGCAGAGTTAATAGGGATGAAATTGGTCTTCATCGGCAGTGTAAAACAGCTGACAGCGCATCGGCATTTACATCTTGGATTTTTTTGGGCTTCATTAAATGGACCTGCGTCTCTTGGCACATTCTAATACAGAGAAAATGTGGGAATGGGATCGTATTCCTGACCTCTGCTTTGCAATCAAATTACTTCCTACACTATTCATGCTGGTGATGTCAGTGGAATGGAAAGTCTGGCTGGGTGCAAGATGGGCTGTGGAGCCACTACTACCTGAGTTCTATCTGGTGGGAACAATTATCATTGACCCCTTGAAATCAGCTATTTAAATGGAAAGCTTTCCGAACACTCTGCAAAAGTTTGGATATAAAAAGAAAACTGTACAGATAGAACAGCTGCAGGAATCCAGATTGCCTTTGGCATTGAAGTGTGAAGAGGTTTTTCATTGGAATTATCACATTATTATAAAGTACCTAAAGCTTCCTGAAGTGTTATCACATTCTTGTGCAGACTTGAAAATGGAAATAGTTCTTTATTCATCAGGTTTAGTTGTTGACGTCACATTTCATAAGGCAACAAATAACATTGTATAAATAAATGCCCCTGTCAGTTAAAGGGATAAGAAGTTAGAAATTACTATTGACAACATTACCACGAATATTTGTCTATCCGTTGCTTTAACAAATGGGTTAATGCATAAAAACTAAGCAACCTAATAACTCCTGTTAAGATGGCATGCAGGAATCTCATACAAATATTAAACATTGATCATTTAAGATTGCCAGCAATCATTTCTGGTCAACAGGAATGATTTCATTTGTTTGGTGTTTATAACTCCAGCAATTTCAAAGTTTATGCATTTTGAGATATTAAATCGAGAAATATTTTCAAACCTATGCATACAATTGAGGCTACTTTATGAATGAAATACAGCCAAGTACTTTATAGTACAATAACTGATGTAATGTAGGATCCCACTATTATGGGGCGACACGGTGACATGTTGGTTAGCACTGCAGCCTCACAGCGCCAGGGACCCGGGTTCAATTCCCGGCTTGGGTCACTGTCTGTGCGGAGTCTGCACGTTCTCCTCGTATCTGCATGGCTTTCCTCCAGGTGCTCCAGTTTCCTCCCACAGTCTGAAAGACATGCTGGTTTGGCCATGCTAAATTCTCCCTCAGTGTACCCGAACAGGCGCCGGAGTGTGGCGGCTAGGGGATTTTCACAGTAACTTCATTGCAGTGTTAATGCATGCCTACTTGTGACACTAATAAATAAACTTTTAAACTTTATGTAAAAAGATTGGTGATTGCCAATGAGAATGGCATTCAGTTTCTGATCTCCATTTCGCAATCGGTTACTTCCCCCCATTATTTACGGTAGTACCAATGAAAATGTTAAGTACCGATTAAGTGTCTTCATAGCTCGCATATTGGGAAATATTGACCTGGATTTCATGGTTTTGGACAGACTAACATCAAAGAAAGTTGCCCATAAAAATCCAGCTATCTCTGTAGCTTAGATTTCACCTTTCCCAGTGTTAATTTAAATCTGGCACCAAGTCCAGGGAATTCCCAAATGCCCAGTGTTGTCACTAATCAGGGTAAGCAGTCAATCATTACAGACATCAAATGAGGATGTAAAATGCATTGATTAACTTCACTTCTTATATATTACACAGAGAATGAAGTAAAACTGGCACTACACATCGAAAATTGCAATATTATCATAAAACCATTTTTAAAACATAATTTTAATTCAAAACTATGAAATCTTTATCATAATGGAAAAAATTGACATTACACAAATATAACATTGGTTTTCCACAATGAGAAAGGTTATTCAGCAGTAGCTATGACTTTGTACACCATTAAACATCCAGTTACACTTCATTAACAAGGCATAAATCTTTTAGCATTTTTAACAGCTACATAAAAGCATAAAAGGGGATGTTCTCATCAGTTCAGTGGCTTCTAAGGATTGTCATCCATGTGCTCTTCAATAGCACACCCTGTGGTGGAGCAGAGAATCACTGGCAGCAACTTCTGAATGTCCATGTTTCACTGCACATATGTGGACACCAGAAATTGCTGTTAGTTTCATGGGGTAATGATGCCAAACACTTGACAGTTTTGCCATCATTACAATTGCGAATTACTGGCCATGAGGACAGCAGTATGAAGTAGACGTATCAGAAGTGGTGAGAATTTAGCAGAACCGCATAGGCAAAAAGCCCACTCCAGCAACACCTTTTTAAAATTATTCATTCATGGGATGTGGGTGTCGATGGCTGGGCCTGGTCCCTTTCCTGAGGGCATTTAAGAGTCAACCACATTGCTGTGGGTTGGGAGTCACATGAAAACCAGACCAGGTAAAGAGAACAGATTTCCTTCCCTAAAGGACATAAATGAACCAGATGCATTTTAATGACAATCGACAATGGTTTCATGGTCATCATTAGACTTCTAATTCTGGATATTTTTTATTGGTGGGATTCGAACCTTGGTCCCCAAAGAATTGCCCTGGGTCTCTGGATTACTACTCCAGCGACAGTACCACTATACCATTGGTACAGGAGCACTGAATCACTATTTGCCAGTAGTTTATCCTTGAGGCTGGGGTTATGTGATCAACAAGGCTTGATAAGTGTAAGCATGGTAAGTGACACAAGTTGATGCTGTGTCACAAACCAAGACTATTGATTAAAAGGCCCAGGAGAAGTCCTCTTGTCAAGGCAGTGATAAAAGTAAGTACATTTAATTTAAACTTGTAATCTCCGTTATCTTAGATCAGGGGTGGGCATATCTTTTATGTGCATTTAATAGGTTCAGAAAAGTCACGTTCCAGTCATACCCAACAGAAGTGATTCCCTTGGAGAGAAGATGCTCTTGAAAGCAATGATAAAATTGGGCAACAGCACCTAAATTGTAAATGTCAGAATGACTTCTGCAGAGTTATAGCCTGGAAAATTGAACTATGTAAGAAGTTGAAAGTCATTAAGTCAAAGCAGTTGAAAAGTAACTAAACAAATGACAAGTGTAATAAATGTATAAAGGCAACCTCGCCAACAATCTACTTGTCGCAGGCCGAAGTATCAAAGAGTATGACCTATTCACTGCAGCTGGTCCTCCGAAGCTATGCAGTCACCCACCATAAAGAGGTAGCTGGTGAAATATTATTGGAATGAAAGAAAAAGAGATTTGCATTATACATTTATTACACTTGTAATTTGTTTAGTTACTTGCTGATGCTTTGACTGCTCCTTTCATGACATCAAGGCTCCCAAAATGCTTTACAACCAATGGAGTAATGTGGAAAACACAGCAGCTAATTAACCCACAGTAAATTCCCGCAAACAGCAACCTGATAATGACCAGGTCATTTATATTTGTAACATTGATTGAGATATAAATATTGGTCAGAACACTGATAATAACTTCCCTGCTCTTCAGCCAAACAGCAGCATGAGACCTTTTATATCCATCTTAGAGAGCCTTGGTTTAATGTCTCATCTGAAAGACAGCTCCTCCATCAGTATTGCATTATTGCAGTGACAATCAAGACTTTTGTACTCAAGTCTCCAGACTGGAATTTTATCACACATCTTTCTGACTCCAAAGCACAAATGTAACAGTTAACATGAGAATTGACCAAAAACTGAACTGGACTAGCCATATAAATACCGCGGTTACAAGAGTAGGTCAGAGACTAGGAATCCCACAGCGAGTAACTCACCTTCTGACTCTCCGAAGGCTGTCCACATCTACAAGGCACAAGTCAGGAGTATAAAGGAATAATCTCCTCTTGCCTGGATGAGTGCAGCTCCAAAAACACTTCTGAAATTTGACACCATCTAGGACAAATAGTCCAATTGATTGGCATATTTTCCACCAACTCCCTCCACCGCTGACGCACAGGAGTGGCAGTGTGTGCCATCGACAAGATGCACTGCAAGGAGTCACCAAGGCTCCTTAGTCAGCACATTCCAAACCCATGACCGCTCAGGATGAGGGCAGCAGACACATGGGAACATCACCACTGAAAGTTCCCCTCCAATCGCACACCATCCTGACTTGGAAATATATCACAGTTTCTTCAGAGTTGCTGGGTCAAAATCCTGGAACCTGCTTCCTAACAGAGATGTCGATGTTCCATCACCACATGGACTGCAGAGTCGAACAAGGCAGCTCACCACCACCTTCTCAAGGGCAATTAGGGATGAACAATGAATGCTGGCCTAGCCAGCAAAGCCCATGTCCCTTGAATGAATGAAAAAAAAACATGGCCTTCAAATGAATGCAGCCTCCCTGCAACCTTTGTATGCCTGTTGACTGGATGGCACGGTGGCACTGAGATTAGCACTGCTGTCTCAAAACTCCAGGGACACGGATTCGATTCCTGGCTTGGGTCACTATCTGTGCACTGTCTGCACATTCTCACCCTGTCTGTGTGGGTTTCCTCCGAGTTCTCCGGTTTCCTCCCACAGTCCAAACGACGTGCTGGTTTGGTGCATTAGCCATGCTAAATTCTCTTTCAGGCGCCGAAGTGTGGCGCCGAAGTGTGGTGACTAGGGGATTTTCACAGTGACTTCATTGCAGTGTTACTCTAAGCCTACTTGTGACTGCTAAATAAACTTACTTGTTGTAATTTGTGAGCCACCATTTATTGTTCCTCCTTGCTCTGTCCGTCACTGAAAACATTGAACCAGTGCCACAGGGCTCAGATTGAAGAAACTCAAACGTCCACAAACATCACCACATCTCTCTTAGAAAATATTTTCTTCAAGTCTAGCAGCACAAGCAATTTTCTTCCCAAACAAGGGCACTCTTCATCCACACAGGACTGAGCCTGAATAGAAATCATCATCATAGAAACCCTACAGTGCAGAAGGAGGCCATTCGGCCCATCAAGTCTGCACCGACCACAATCCCACCCAGTCCCTACCCCCACATATTTTACCCACTAATCCCTCTAACTTACGCATCCCAGGACTCTAAGGGGCAATTTTTTTAACCTGGCCAATAAACCTAACCCGCACATCTTTGGACTGTGGGAGGAAACCGGAGCACCCGGAGGAAACCCACGCAGACACGAGGAGAATGTGCAAACTCCACACAGACAGTGACCCAAGCCGGGAATCGAACCCGGGACCCTGGAGCTGTGAAGCAGCAGTGCTAACCACTGTGCTACCGTGCCGCCAAATAGACTTCAGTGAAGGAAGCATGTTTATTGCAGAGGTCCAAGTTGCTGGCTGTGCCATCATTATAACTGAGGAATGGAGCGATCAGATCAAGAAAGCTATCTTGGAACAAAGGACATGGAAAAAGCTTTATGGAGCACAGTATGTGAATGTTTAAGTGCTGTGCAGGAACACATGACCCAGAAGTGCACATGACTAGAATCATAGAGCAATTCTCCCAAATGAATGTTGACAAATTCACATTCCATCTTAAATCTCTAAGAGTATAGATACAGCATTTAAAAGCACAGGAATTGCAGGAACAGTTACACTAAATGTTCCAGGTGTAGAGTCCAACAGGACAGCACAGTGGCACGGTGGTTAGCACTGCTGCCTCGCAGCGCTTGGGACCTGGGTTCAATTCCTGGCTTGGGTGACTGTGCGGAGTCTGCATATTCTCCCTGTGTCTGCGTGGGTTTCCTCTGGGTGCTCCAGTTTCCTCCTACAGTCCGAAAGACGTGCTGGTTAGGTGCATTGGCCATGCTAAATTCTCCCTCAGTGTACCTGAACAAGCATTGGAGTGTGGCGACTAGGGGACTTTCACAGTAACTTCATTACAGCGTTAATGTAAGCCTACATGTGACAATAATAAATAAGCTTTAAATATGCTTCCACATTTCAAGCCAGGGGGAAGGTGGTGCGAGGCAGTATGAAATGATGAACTTCAAAGAAGAATATAATTCTAGTGCAAAGGTCTTTACTGGTATACCTCCAAGTACTAACCAGGCTCTCATTTTTGGATTTGCCACAAACAAACAGAATATTGTGATTAGCAATCCTGGTAGCATTTGCAAGAAAGAGCAATAAGATCCCTGATGACCCTGGTCAGACAACATCAGAATTTTGTCCGCTAGGAAGCAACAGGCATTCTTTATCCATCAGCCCGCAAACTGTTAAACATGGAGCAGCCAAGAAATACAACACCAACAGCCCATTTGAATGTCATCCCATTCACCGCCTTAAACATTCACTCCCTCTATCACCAACGCACAGTGGCAGCAGTGTGTACCATCTGCAAGGTGCACTTCAGCAACTCACCAAGGCTTCTTCGACAACACCTGTAAAACCTGTGACCTTTACTACTTTGAAGGACAGGGGCAGCACATGCATGGAACACCACCATCTGCAAGTTACCCTCAACCCATACAATCCTGACGTGGGACTACCTGGTCCTTCTTTTACTGCCACTGTGTCCAAATCCAGGAACTCCCTTCCGAATAGCACTGTGGATGTACCTACCCCACATGGACTGCAACAGTTCAAGAAGGCAATTTGAGGGTGGCAAGGTGGCACAGTGGTGAGCACTGCTGCCTCACAGTGCCAGGGACCCAGGTTCAATTCCGGCCTCTGGCCACTGTGGAGTTTGCACATTCTCCCCGCTTCTGCATGGGTTTCCTCTGTGTGCTACGGTTTCCTTCCACAGTCCAAAGATGTGCGGATTAGAAATCATAGAAATCATAGAAACCCTACAGTGCAGAAGGAGGCCATTCGGCCCATCGAGTCTGCACCGACCACAATCCCACCCAGGCCATACCCCCACATATTTACCCGCTAATCCCTCTAACCTACGCATCCCAGGACTCTAAGGAGCAATTTTTTTAACCTGGCCAATCAACCTAACCCGCACATCTTTGGACTGTGGGAGGAAACCGGAGCACCCGGAGGAAACCCACGCAGACACGAGGAGAATGTGCAAACTCCACACAGACAGTGACCCGAGCCGGGAATCGAACCCAGGACCCTGGAGCTGTGAAGCAGCAGTGCTAACCACTGTGCTACCGTGCCGCCCCTAGGTTGATTAGGTTGATTGGCCATGCTAAATTGGCCATGCTAAATTGCCCCTTAGTGTCAGGGGAATTAGCGGAGTAAATATTTGGGGTTGCGGGAATAGGGCCTGGACGGGATTGTGGTCGGCGCAGACTCAATGGTCGAACGTCCTTCTTCTGCCCTGTAGGGATTCTACGATTCTATGATCCTCAGGTAGCCACAATCAATTTCTCGAGGACAATTAGGGATGGGGAATAAATCCAGCGATGCCCACATCCTGTGAAAGAATTAAAAAGAAGTCTCTGAGAGTAAAACATTGATGGTTGGGGGACACAGAATAAGAGAAATGCTGAATCATGTTTTGCAAGAAGTGTGCTGTACATAAGGTGGTGACATGGTGACACTTCACTTTAAATGAGTAAAAGCATTTAAACCTGAATTTCCAAGGGGGCTCTTCAGCTTGTCCACTGAACCTCTGACAAAAGAACCAAGAAAATTTGGTGCATAAATATCACATCATTTCAGCAAAATTCAGAAATTTCAGCAAATGAGCAGAAAGATTTCTACAAAAGTTCACCCTTTTAGTTTGTTCATTTCCTTTGAATCTTCACACAATTCCCCCCCCCTCCCCCCCCAGCCCCTCCCTCCCACCTTTGGGGAATATTGGGGAAGTTTTGAAAGGATTAGCAGGCTGATTATCAACCTGTTTGAGTGGCATCCTGTGTGGGAGTAGGAGGTAAGACTTTACAGTCCCTGCCGGGCATGGTTTTGGTGGTGGTCGAGGTCATGGTGTGGGGGGGGGGGGGGGGGGCGTGGATATGAGGGGTGGCTAGCCCACCACTTTCTTACTCACCCCAGGCTGTCCCCTTAATATAAGAGGGAAGGAGGTGGATGGGGGCACTCTAAGGGTGAATGAACTAATTTAGTAAAAGGGCGGAATAGATCTAAAAGTCTTAGACTAAAAAGCACATGCTAGTCAAATGTTTATACCTCCAGGACCTAAGATCAGCAGAACTTGCCAGCAAGGTTCTTTACTTCGAAGAACAGACAGTCTCTAGTTGAGAGATAACAGCCAAGCTCTTGGGTGAAAAGTTTAACAATACAAGGTTAGAAATGAAACAATGTTCTGTGTACTGACTAACGGTAAAACCAGTCTGTATCAGTGACTTGGTGGAGAGAGCTGTATTAGAGTGCTCTCCCTGTGAGAACTATATAAGAACTGAGGGTTGTATTAGAGGAGAATGCTGCTTTGGGACTTTCCCTGGGTCTCCTGTGGTTAGTTGGAAGAAGTACACCACAACAGCACCGAAATTGGCAGCCCATTTGCCATATGTAAATAAATAATCAAAAGTGAGTTGAACTTGTGCACAAAGCAATTGACCCCGATATTACATTGCCCATGCCATAGTACCATTAACGTGGGCAGGCAGGCAGAGAGGGCAGGCTATTCTTTCAAAAAAGTTTTTTTAAAAGGACAGGAAGGAAAGGAGATTATAGCATCATGGGGGTGCCCTTTATATCAGGGACATGCCTTGAAAATAGCATGCCCCACACCCCCTGCCATCCTGTCCCCCTGCCTACACTGCAAAACCCACCCACCTCACTTCCCTCCCTTTGGTGCCAATCCCTCCCACACAATACCTCTGAACTAACTGAATCTGAGCTCCACTGAGGCCTTCATCCAGGATCTGCTTGCAATCCCAGCAGCACCTACTACTGAGCTCTGGCACTGTCAGTACTGGCCAGTCAGATTGGCCATCAGCTTTCAATGGCAAGACTTCCTCCTTGTGAGGGGTGGAAGTGCCACATTTCCCTTGCCTTTGCGGTCTATAGTGTGTTATTGCTATGGTGGACTTTTCTTCTGTCAATTGATTTCCAACCAACTTTTTAGTCAGTGGTATGGGGAGCGGTATGTCCTTCCCTCCCCCCCATTATAATCCAGCCTCTGGAGTGGGACTTGAACCCCTATAGTTTCCCTCCCTTACTACATTCCTGCAGGGCTAATTAAACAATGCAAAGAGATGGAGGAGACAGCCATCGCTGCCCCATGGACATTTCAATAATGACAATATTGAGGTGCAACTAAAGAAGATGAAAAGTATGTTCTGACATTGCTGGTTATCTGGCAGTAACACCTCATCCACAGCAGCCACACCCATAGATCCCTCTTCAGCTTACTCTTTCTCAGGAGTTTGCAGACTGTTGAACTCATGCACACTGATGGATCTCAACTATGATATTATACAGCAACGGTGGCAGAGTCATTCAGACCTTTTGTGGTCATGTAAGGATCCCACGCTCCAGCTTGTAAATCATGGCCAACAGTGGAAATGACAACGTTTTGGTGGAGATGTTGGGAGAGCTAAAATCTTGAGGTACAATAGCTGCTTACAGGTGGAAGGTCCTTTGAAAACAGGACTTGTTTTTCCTTTAAGCACACAAGAGCAAGGCAACAGAAAACCACGTGATGTATTCTTTTTCCTTGTCATACTGTTTGCTGTTCATAGAAATTGAAAATGGGAGGCTCTTACAACCAACTGGAGAGGAAAGCCTCAGACTATGAGGCATGGAGAAATGAACAGAGGATCTGCTCTTGGGAAGATCACTATTACTACAATACAATGTCAATATATTTCACATCACCCCTTGCATAAATTCTATAGTGTCTGAATGTGACTTCAGGAAGAGAATCTTGCTTCAAATTCCACAGTGAGCACCCTGCCATTGGCAAGGGCCTCATTCTTACACTCTTCAACACTGTGGATGTCATGGTAACTGGTGGCATTAGCCAAGTTAGAAGAAGGTTGGTGGAATCAGCGCAATGCATATCCATCTCATTCCTAATTTCTGTGAAAGAGTTTTTGACAGTGGTGCTGTCATCGGATTCAGAGCTTTTAGATGCTTGTTATCAGCATAGAGAATGCCAAGCATAACCATGGACAAATACATCCTCTTACGACATGGTACCTGGAGAGAGAGAGAGAGAGACAGGGCAAGGTAGACAGATCTTGGACTGATTAGGAATTAGTTACATTCCCATAGACAGAAGGTGTATAACTAATAGAGTTACAGACAATAGAGTCCTAAGGTAGAAAGATAAGTAGGGGGAATCATTCACCAGAAATCCGACTGCTTGTGCACCTAGTTTTGATCTTCAACAGTGTCATTTCAGACCTTTTGTGAATCACTCGTGGTCAGGTAAGGGTTCCATGCTCAAGCTTGTAAATCATGGCCAACAGTGAAAATGACAACGTTATGGTGGAGATGTTGGAAGAGCTAAAGTCCCGAGGCACAATGGCTACTTACAGATGATTTAATAATTAAATCATTTCCAGATTGGCCAAAGCCTTTGTGCAGCTATCCAACATCAGTGGGCTTGCCAAAGCCATCAAGGCTGCAGCTGTGGTGCGCTCCAAACAATGACCCACCTTGTCGAGAAGTTTTTGCTAGTTTGAAGGTGTCATTAAAGAACTCCATTTAGCCACTTATTAGCCTCTGGCTTGGCTCTGTCACTGCACATGCAGGAAATAGATAATGATAGTCGAATTTGGGCAGAGATCAATGTCAGGACTGGTGTTCTTCCCAATATTTATATCTTTGTCTGTAAATTTGTAGATCTTTTTTAAAAATTGTGATGTTAGAGTCTTGTGGCTAAAATCAAACCGAGCTGTGATCGAGAAATGCACCCAACATCTGATAGATTTCACATAATATGGATTAAGGTACTGTTATGCAAGCAAGCAGGGCTACTGCCAAGGATGTGCACCGTGCAGGGTTCCTGAACAATAGAGAAAAAAAAGTTTGCATTTATATAGCACCTTTCACAACTTCTGAATATTCCAAAGTGCTTCACAGCCAATGAAGCGCTTTTGTAGTGTAGTCACCTTAAGTATTGTAACAGCCAATTTGCACACAGCAAGTTCACGAAGTGATGAGTGGTGTTGGTTGAGGGATCAATATTGGCCAGGGTACACCAGGAAGCCCTCCCCTGCTTTTCTGTACAAATGCAATGGAATCTTTTATGCTGTCCTGAAAGGATAATTGGACCTCAGTTGACATCTCATCAGAAAGGTGGCATCTCTGGCACTCTTTTATGGGGGTCAGTTGGCTCAGTTGGCTAGGCAGCTGGTGAGTGATGCCAACAGCGCAGGTTCAATTCCCATACCAGTTGAGGTTATTCATGAAGGCCCACCTTCTCAACCTTGCCCCTTGCCTGAGGTGTGGTGATTCTCAGGTTAAATCTCCACAAGCCGATGGTCATCTGGGACTATGGTGACTTTACCTTTAGTACTGCACTGGAATGTCAGACATCTTTTTTCTGTGCCAGCCCTTGGAGAGGAACTTTAACCCTCACAGGAAAGAGTTCGACCACTGACACAGTGAGCAAATGTGTGCAAGCCGATGTGTTTTGATTGAGTTAATATCTCACCCGGTGTCTGTGTAAAGCTTGTTCAATGGAACAGTGGTCTATGTGTTACAATACATGAATGTCTAAAGATTTGTGACCAATGCCTCAAGGCTATAGTAAAACTTTAAATGAAGCAAGCCTGTTCCAAAACCTTATCCTGACCCAAGTAGATTTCCCAAGATCAGCATTATTTAAATCTTTCAGCTGAATTCTCAATAAATTTCCTGCATCCATCGGGTAACCTACCCCTGGGGGGAAATGAAGAGACAGAGAAATCATGGCTGGGGCCATGGGCATCTCAGCATCTTTACTGAGCTAACTTTCTTCAGGGCAACTGAAGGCATCGTCTCATTTTTATTTCACAATGCATTGCACTCTCCTGCCTACTTTAAAATTTAACATTGTAACAGGAGTAAATCATTCAGTCCCTCGGACGTGTTTTGCTGTTCAATTAAATTATGGAAGATCTGTACCTTATTACCATCTATCTGTCTTGCTTCTGTAACCCTCAGTATCCTTGCTGAACAAAGTTCTTGGTTTCAAAATTACTTTTTGTCCGACAATGCAACTGGTCTTCATAATTTAACCATTTTAGCTCTGGTATTATTCTGATGAAGCCGTGTTGAATTGTCTGTGGAAATTAAGTTGTAATTCCAGCTATTACAACAATTATGGAAATTAAGTTATGACAAAATCTCTGTCAAGTAATGGAAAATGCTTTTTAGCAAAGAAGGCCTTCACTGAGGCCAGCACTTGCATACTCAGGATAAACGACTGATCTAAACCTTGTGTTAGTTCCACAAACACTGTGTTCCAGCCTTGGCCACAGGATGAAAATAAGACCCTTTCAATAACAAAATTCCAAAGAGCAAGATACGGTGAACTATAAATGTTATGTTTTTGGTATGAATTGACAGAACACCTTGCAATGCTTTGCGTTGTATTGTGTTCTCACTTGTGCACAAGTAATTAAAGCTTGGAAGTTTGAATACTCTTAGTGCCTAGTGTTGTGTGTACGCAAGTCGACTGTAGTGCCCACTACTGTTTGTACCCAGGTGTTCGACACCTCCCCAAGGTCAGTGTATCTTTCCTGAGATGCAATGCCCAGAAATCCTTCCATCACACACCATAACCATAATGTGCATCAGGAATGGGTGTTTATTTTGCAGCGTCCTTAACAGTTTAGAAACTGACAGGACTGTCGTCGGATCTTGCAGTGGTCAGGAGCTGTTAGGCTGCCCTAAGTTCGCATCAGGAAGGCGTTTGCCTCATGGTATTATTACTAGACTATTAATCCAGAAACTCAGTTAATGTTGTGGGGACCAGGGTTCAAATCATGCCATGATAGATGGTAGAATTTGAATTCAATAAAAAATATCTGGAATTAGAAGTCTACCGATGATCATGAAATCATTGTCGATTGTCCGAAAAACCCATCTGGTTCACTAATGTCCTTTAGGGAAGGAAATCTGCCGTCCTTACCTGGTCTGGCCTACATGTGACTCCAGACCCACAGCAATGTGTTTGACTCTCAACTGCCCTCGATGGCCAGCCAGCGATGCCCATGTCCCATGAATGAAAAAAATAAACTTCTTCATCCGCAGGTCACTTAGATGGGACAAAGAATCCTACAGACTATCTCCTGGTCCTATTCCACGAACAATTACTTGCCACTGCAAAAAGACTAAGCAAAATGAATGGGAAGAAAAGTTATAGTGTGCACCTTTATAGAAACAATTCGGGCCCAATTCTCCCATCCCGGCGCACTAGTTTTTAGCGCGCCAGGTTGGGAGATGCATGTCAGCCATTTCGCGGGATTCACGCATGTGTTCCCGATGCATGCGCATCTCCCACTGCCGGAGAGCAAGCGCAGTCGAGACCACGCTGGAAACTGGCGAGAAAACCAGCTAAGTGATTTTAATCTGCTTTTAATATAATTTAAATGTCATTTTCGGGCCTGGGACTGAATTCTCCAGGCCCGATAGCATCTCCTATCCCGCCAGGAGTAATTCACTCCAGCAGGGTTTAAAGTAGCTCCCTATGTTCGGGGAACTAGTGGTAGACCCCGCTGGAATGAAGGGAGGCAATCGGCACCACCCGGGGTCGGACAGCGGGGGAGTGGCGCTCCCTGGGCATGGGCACCCTGGCAGGGCTAGCCTGTGCCCCCGCACTGTCCACTGGGCATGCGGCAGTGCCAAAGGGGCAAGGCCTATTGTGGGCAGGGCCTAGGGGCGATCAGTGGGGGTGGGGGGTCCTGCTGTCACTCTGCATTGGAATTTGGTCGGTGCTGGAGAGAGGCCAGCGATTGTAGCGGGCTGGGGGGTGGTCTGCCTCCCGTTGGGGAGTTCTGCCAGGCTGGGAGGGTCTGCCAGGGTGGGGGGGGGAGTCTGCCGGGATGGGGATTGTCACTTCTGAGGGGGGAGGGGGGCTGGAGATTGTGGCGCTCCGGGACGAGGGGTAGGTCAGGGCTGGCCTGGGAATGGTCGTAGGGGTTGCAATCAGGCCATGGGAGGGTTTGGGGGGCAGCACTGCGAGGGTTCCGGGCTGGCCAGCGATCAAGCTGGCCAGCAAACCGGAGGCTGACAGATCGGGGCCACTGCGCATGCGCAGAGTTCCGGAGCTGTCAGACTCTGGCGTGAATAGGCCCCGCCCCCTGAGTTTTTAATGATATTCATGATTGTGACCTCTGCAGTGGACAGAGTGGGGAGATTTGAGTCTGAACTCCCACTGAAAAAAACAATCGTAAATTACACCATTTTTCCTGCCAATTCAGCACTTAGAAATTTTTTGGGAGAATCGGGCCTGAAATGTTTCACCGATTTGTCACCAAATGTAATAAATTTAAGTCCATTATTTTTTATTAAATGCAATAAGTGAATTATTAATTCATGTCAGAAACAGAAGTATAGATATATTCATGTTATAAACATTTATATTACAGGAGAACTGGTTTATCTTTGAAACGTGTGTTATAAAATGATCACAATAATCTTCTGAGAAGCTAATACTTTTAACTTCTCTATTAACATAGAACATAGAACAGTACAGCACAGAACAGGCCCTTCGGCCCACGATGTTGTGCCGAGCTTTGTCTGAAACCCAGATCAAGCTATTTCCTCCCTATCATCCCGAAGTACTCCATGTGCCTATCCAATAGCTTCTTTAATGTTCCTAAAGTTTCTGACTCCACTATCCCTGCAGGCAGTCCATTCCACACCCCAACCACTCTCTGAGTAAAAAACCTACCTCGGACATCCTTCCTATATCTCCCACCATGAACCCTATAGTTATGCCCCCTAGTTACCGCTCCATTCACCCGAGGAAATAGTCTTTGAACGTTCACTCTATCTATCCCCCTCATCATCTTATAAACCTCTATCAAGTCTCCTCTCAACCTCCTCCGCTCCAAAGAGAAAAGCCCAAGTTCCCTCAACCTTTCCTCATAAGACCTACCCTCCAAACCAGGCAGCATCCTGGTAAATCTCCTTTGCACTCTTTCCAATGTCTCCACATCCTTCTTGTAGTGAGGTGACCAGAACTGCACACAATATTCCAAATGTGGTCTCACCAAGGTCCTGTACAGTTGCAGCATAACCCCACGGCTCTTAAACTCAAACCCCCTGTTAATGAACGCCAACACACTATAGGCCTTCTTCACGGCTCTATCCACTTGAGTGGCAACCTTCAGAGATCTATGGATATTACTATGTTACTATTATTACTTTGCTATTAATCAAACAGAATCAATAGCAATGGGAAGTTTGCTTCGAAAACTATATTCATGTTTCTCATGATTATGATTCACGGCATGTACACATGTGTCGGTTTGGTTCTGTGACGTCATGTGAATGGTGGGATTGAGGGTTCTGGCCTGTACTCTCATATGGTCTTGGCCATGGCTTTGTGAGTCAATGACTTGTATTTTGAACCAGCCCATAGACTATATGGAGTACCCTCAGGAATCACACTAGAGGGCCACTACTCATTTTCCACCTGCAATCCACCGGCCAAATCATAATGAGACCCAACCCTCAAAACAGACCTGGAAAATCCATTCCAATTTGTCACAGTGAACATCCAGTTCAAAATCTTCTTCTTTTAGGCCTACATATCACTGGATCATTTGATTTCTTCACAGAATTCTACTGATACAATTGCTTGTGGAAGCCAGGAGTACGAATTTAAACTAATCACAAATGAAACAATCAAGAGAGTTCTCCAGCTCAGATCTGTATTGTAATCTATGTGTTTTCTTGTGATATGAAAATGATCTAGTCATATCAGCGGAAGAGATGTAATGGACCATTGACCATTAAATGGATTTCCAGTTCATTACCATTTCTAGATGAGAAAGCAGTCAAGTGAGGACAAAAGCCTATCACACAGAAGATTTTAAAATACTGGAAAATGCAATTTTATACATTCAAGGAATGAACTTTCATGAGACAGCAATATGGTTTCCTTATTCAAATATTATTTGTAAGTTGTGCATCTCATTATACTTTTCTTTTCAGAACTTCACCATGTTTGCAGCAGTGATGGGACACAGGTTTCTGCCCATTATTTAATGGGATGTGGTGAGTTCCTCACTCACAGATCTCTCATCCTGAGGAATCTCCCCAGGAAAGAAGCAGAAGTTGGAGGAAGAGTCACCTTGAATCACCCTAGGGCATCTCTGAATAACCAGTGGTATGGTAGAAACGACAAAGGGTTGTGAATGTAGCCCAGTCCATCACGCAAACCAGCCTCCCATCCATTGACTCCGCCTACACTTTCCACTGCCTCGGAAAAGCAGCCAGCATAATCAAGAACCCCGCGCACCCCCGACATAATCTCTTCCACCTTCATCTGTCTGGAAAAAGATACAAAAGTCTGAAAATATGTACCAACCAACTCAAAAACAGCTTCTTCCCTGCTGCCATCAGGCATTTGAATGGACCCACCATATATTAAACTGATATTTCTCCACATCCTAGCTCTGACTGCAACACTACATCCTGCACCATCGCCTTTCCTTCTCCCCTATGTACTCAATGAACAGTATGCTTTGGCTGTACAGTGCGCAAGAAACAATACTTTCCACTGTATACCAATACATGTGACAATAATAAATCAAATCAAATCAAAAGATATCTATGTGTAGGTGAAGATCACAGCCTGCCCTCCCCACATGTGACGTTGGGAGTCAGAATATGTTAATTGAAAAGGAAATTCCACTCTTCCTTTCTCTGAAGTTCTCCCAAGTCTCAGATATCTCTGCAATGATTAGAAATGCTTTGCTCCGAGCATGATGTACTTTTAGTCAATTTAATTAGGTTGTGGCAATGAAACGGGGTTTTCTTTGTTAAGTCTGTTACTTACCACAATCATAGAGCCTGGACTTTTGGTAGATTCTAGAGGATCTGGGAGGTATTCTCAGGGGATCCACTAGATCATCAAATGTCTATCTGTCTTGATGCAGTAAGCCCAGGTAGCTCCAGAATTCTGTATTCTGCATTTCTTTAGATTTTTCTGTACTTGTTGACTTACTAACGTTTTGAGGGTAACTTTCAACATTGGCAGGAGTGTAAAACAGAGGGTATCAGATCAGCTAGCTGTTGTACATCCCACCCAATTTTCCTTTGCATCAACGTTGAAAAGTTATCTCTTGTTAATCCTGTCCCTGTCACTCAATAAGAGTTATTTTCTGATATCCTTCGGATAACAGAGACTGCCCTTTGGAAGTTAAGACTAGAGACAGTGTAAATACTTCCTACACAGGAAAGAGAAGACACCAGTGCCATCGGTTGTATGAATCAAGGTTCACTACTGCATTCAATAAAAGAGATAAGTAGGAAGTGGGATGTTATGATGAACACCAAAGCCTATAAGACTTCATTGTATGCTTAAAAGAGAGCCTCTCTGTAATGTCTGAAGCAACCTTTAAATTGGTTTGGGTTTTTTTTCAGTTTATTTATTAGTGTCACAAGTAGGCTTACATTTACATTGCAATGAAGTTATTGTGAAAATCCCCTAGTCGCCACACTCCGGCACCTATTCGGGTACACTGAGGGAGAATTTAGCATGGCCGATCTGTCTAACCAGCACGTCTTTTGGACTGTGGGAGGAAACTGGAGCACCTGGAGGAAACCCACCCAGACTCGGGGAGAATGTGCAAACTCCGCACAGACAGTGACCCAAGCTGGGAGTTGGACCTGGGTCCCAGGTGCTGTGACGCAGCAGTGCTAACCACTGTGCCATCGTGTCGCCACTGTGTTCTGTGTAGGACAGTGAAAATGCACATTTACCACAAAATATGGAATATTAATGCTGACAATAAAGGGCCATTTTTGCTAATGGCCATTAGATTCGGGATGTCCATGGAAGCTTTTTAAAATTTGCATAGAATAATGAACGTCAAATAAAAAGCCAATTAAAGTCACTTTACACACTTTAAGAGTTGGCAGGTTGACCTCCATGATACACTCTTCCAATTTTAAACTTATTGCTGGCTATAAGTCTGCTGGTCTTGACTATATGATGTGGAAACCTAATTGCTACGGAGTGATAAATGGAGGGGACAGGTTTCCTGCATTTATTTAGCAGGAGCAGGAGTCCTGAGACAGGCAGGAGATTTATTGATCTATATTTTCATGCTGCGAAAGTTGCACCATGTATTCTATGGAAGGGGAACCAACACTTAACTGCCTTCCTGTAATGTAAAATTGCCCAGATCAATTAATAGGAGAACTGGATCACACCAAGATAACAATCAAGTCCATTGCTCTTTGAATGAACCTGTAAATCCAAATATAGTGTTTCTTCAGAATGGACATAGTGTTAAACATTCTTACTCAGACACTCAAATACATGGGCTGGGATTCGACATTGGGTCCCTCAGCATAGATTTCTGGGGATAAACCTCCCCAATCCGGCAGGTTGGACTGGAGCCAGTTAATACTTGGTGGAATGTTAAATGGCACGGTGGTACAGTGGTTAGCACTGCTGCCTCAGAACGCCAGGAACCAGGGTTTAATTCCAGCCTCAGGTCACTGTCTGTGTGGAGTTTGCATGTTCAACCCGTGTCTGCGTGGGTTTCCTCCAGGTGCTCCAGTTTCCTCCCACACTCCAAAGATGTGTAGGTTAGGTGGATTGCCATGCTAAATTGACCCTTCGCGTCAGGGGGATTAGCAGGGTAGATAATGGGTTACGGTGGTAGGACCTGGGTGAGATTGTTGCCGGTGCAGCTTCGATGGGCTGAACGGCCTCCTTCTGCACTGTAGGGATTCTATGATTTCTATGATTAATTGCCTCAGGGGAGGAACCTCCACCTCCAAGAGTTGTTGACCAATCAAATGGTTGGAAACTTCCTGATTTCAACAGCGCCATCAGGAGCGGTGACTACTGTTTGAACTGCAGGCAGTCTCCAACAGTGGAACTGGATGGGAAGATATGTGATAGAGGGGTAGAGGAGGGCTGTTCAGCAGGGCCAGGCTACCAGGCCAAGATGACGAGAGTGTGGGGGAAGATGGCGGCCAGGGCTGGACAGGTCAGGACGTGAGGGGAAACAGTCAGTGGGGAGGAAGAAGACCTTGTCGTGGAAGCTTTATTGAGCCTAGGGAAGCCAGAAAGGAGCTACCCCACTTCCTATTGCCTGCCATTAGCCCGAGCACTGAAAGCTGCCAAGCCTGTCGTGGGAAAAATGGGCCCATGAGTGGTGGGCTACTTAGCACCTCTCGTGCCACACGTAAAATTGTGATCGGAGCGGGTGAGTAGCTGCCAGGAATGGCACCATGGAATTATGCAGAATTTTAAACCTCCTGCCCACCCCCTGCTAACCTGCCCCCACAGAGTGTAAAATTCTGCTCAGAGAGTCAGAGATGTATTATCTCAATAATGTCATTACTAACAAGCTCTTGTCTTTCTCCCTCCTTGCAGGCACAGAGAGAAAATTAAACAGGAGAGAATTTGTTGAGAGGATTTTTAGGTCAAGGGCCATGAACTATTAAAGAATCTGCTGAAATCAATTCATCGGCTATTAGGTCCTTCCAGTCTGCAGCAGATTTTTTTTTAGCTCTTGCACAGTTAAAATTGATCAGGGAGCAGATGAAAAGAGAGAAACAATCTGCTGGATCCAAAATCAGCAGCAGTGCAAATAGATAACCAATAATATACTCTGTGCTATTTCTGCATTGCACTTTGTGTATTGGATGATATGGATGTGGAAATCAAAGCCCCTAGATGGAATTCTCTTTCCCATTTTAAAATTCCAGGAGGTACGACTCTATCAATGTGCATGGTGCATGCAGCTCCAAGCACAAAATGATACAGGTAGCATGAGCAACAAGATGACCATTTTTTGGGACCATGGCCGTGGACTGAAGATGTAGCCTGTAATAACTATTTAATCCACTGACTCGTGATTGAACCCTGATTCAGTGTGTTATAATCCAGGCCAGAAATTCCAAAGCGTTTAATGAAGTCAGCCTAGACCATAGACTTAGCGCTTTGAACTTGGCATGGAAGATGTTTCACTCCAGGTATGATTCAAGTGACCCACTAAGAAGCTTTTATCAAACAACATTTATTTAAGAATATAGTTAACCCGGGGCAATTTTCCCAGCCCGCTGCACTGCTTTTGCCGTGCAGTGGGCTCAGAGACTCAAGTGGAGGCCATTTTGTGGATTGTCCACTGGGCACCATGGCCTCTGCGAGTCTCCGGCAGCTGGATTTCCAGTGCAGTCAGCTCTGCACCAGAAATCGGCGTGGAGGTGTGTAATTTATTTCGATGAGAATTTCCCTGCAAGCTCTAATTAGTGGGCCCGGGACTGAAGTCTCCGGCCCCGCTAGAATTTCTGCCCTGCCAGGAGTGATTCACTCCAGCAGGACTTACAACAACTCTCCACTTGCGGGGAGCTAGCAGCCTGACCCCGCTGCAGTGAAGGGAGACCATTGAGACCCCCCAGAAGGTTGGGGATAAAGAGATGAGGTGCCCCCGGACATTGCCATCTTGGCAGTGCCAGCTTGGTCCCTGGCACTACCCAAGGGGCAAAGTGGCAATGCCCAGGGACATCTTGGCACTGCCCATCAGGCATCGGGCAGTACCAATGAGGCGGGACCTCTGGGGGTAGATACATGGAAGTGTGGGGGGGGTCCCATTGCCACTCTGCACTTGGGCTGAGTGACAGAGGGAGGGAGGCCAGCGATCAGGCCTGGCATCAGGGTTGGGGGGGAATGGTCTGCCAGGGTGGTGGGGGCTGCAGTGGGGGTCAGGACTGCCAGTGGGGGAATGGGTGGTATCGGGTGATCGAGGCTGCCAGGGTGGGGGGGAAATCGAGGCGGGCCTGGACACATCTGGAGACCAGCGATCGGGCCATGGGGGTGTCGGGGAAGGTCAGCAATGAGGGATCGTGGGGCTGGCCAGCAATTGAGCTGGCCAGCGATCGGGAGGCTGGCAGTTCGGGGCTACTGCAGATGCACCGCTCTCAGCGCTGACAAATCGGCACATGCACAGTGGCCCGCTCAGTGCCATGCTGCTGGCCTCTCAAGCGGGAATAGGCCCTGCCCACACGAATCATGCTAGCGCACTCTGCACTGTGCAGAGTGTGGGCGATTTGATTTTTAAATCTCGCTGAAAAAAACCAGCAGGATATACTCCAGTTTTTACGCAAATTCGACACTTAGAATTTTTTGAGGAGAATCTCCCCCGATTTATAATAAGAAAATTAATGATAACCTTTACCAATTGCAAAACCAAAATTATAACATTGCATAAACCTTGACAGCTAAGTATACTGTTAAAGCTAAAGAGTTCCCATACTGCAGATGCGTCGATCTCAGTGCCGACAGATCGGCACATGCGCAGTGGCCCGCTCAGCGCCACACTGCAGGCCTCTCAATGTTCTAGGCTTGCAACACCTGCTGTGAATCATTCCTTTGGGTATGGAATTGAAATGCTGAAGCTTTCAGGCCCTGGAACTTTCAGCACACCTCAAGAGACAAAGACACTACTTGCCTTTAGTTTCTAGCTAGCCAGCCACCAATAGCAGAACTTCCAGTACCAGGGAGAGAGACAAAAACACTGTTTTCAGCCTGCAGTCCAAGAAGCTTCTGCCAAAATGAAAATAAAACTAATGGATTTCTCCTATGAAACAAAACTGTCCCAAGGTACCAAGTGACCAGCCAATCATTCTTCACCGAGCAATTCAACAAGAGTCATAAAACTCCAGGACACTGCATTAGCCCAAATTAAAAATAAACAAGATGCCCATTATATTGCTTTAGCAACAATCAGAGGACACTGGTGCAGGCATCATGGTACCAAAACCAAAAATGCAAGCCTGCTTAAAAAAAACTGCAGAGAAACATAATTAAAATACATTTCTTAAAGGCACAGTATTGTTTCAAGTGATACACGTTTGAGAACACAAAACATAACTTAGGGAAAGTTTGATTCACTACAACAAAGATTCCGGCCAGAATGTTACGGCCATTCACGCCGGCGGGATTTTCCCATCCCGCTGCAGTGAACGGATATTTGGCTGGGAGCCAAATTTCCCGACTTCGCTGCAGCGGGAGCATGGCTTGAACGGCTGATAAAATCGCACCTGGTCCATGTTTAGACCATTCAGGAAGAGGCAAAAGAGATCTAAAAAAAGTATTGAACATTTGAAGAGACATTTTCACAGTGTGTTGTATGTTCCACAACCTGGCTATACAGAAGGACAAACATATTGATGTGCCAGAATACAGGAAGAGAGTTTTGGCAATTGAAGCCTGCGAACATCCAACAGCCAACAAAAAAAAGCAGAGGACAAAATCATTATGAAACGTTTCAATTAAAAACACTTCCAGATGAGTTCCAGAATTTTCCTTCCGAAGATTTTTTGCCCCATTTAAAGGTTGATGACAATGAGCAAACAGAAATAGAATTCTATTTCTTCTGTCAGAGCACAGAGGCAATTACATTGTGTTGCCAATTTACAAGTCCTGAATTGCCAACAGTGAGTACATAATGCAAATAAAATTACTTTGAATAAATTGCCTCAATATTTCTGCTTTGTGCAATCACTATCGAAGCTGGTATGTAATTAGCTTTTATCATAGAATGCAGTTGATTCCAAATCATTGTTTGAATGTATATATAAACTCTATACGCATACAAATATAAATATTTGTGTACCTATTCCACAAAAATGGATTGTATACACTGAACTCTAATGGTTACATTTTCTGTGGCTACTCCCAGGAACCTTCTCAGTGTGTGTCCGGCTGTCAGGGTTTATAGCCCTTCTATGTCAACAGTTCTGACACTAACAGAATAGATACTGATTCCATATTGAGAATATATGAACTGAGAGTTGATAAATGGGACAGTACTTTGAATATTGCCTCTGCCACAGAGGCAGTAAAGGTGCTTGCTGTCCCAAAGATTAAAATAATTATTTCTGTCGTTGTTTCTGATCTAATTTGTAGTTTGAATTTGACCACGCCACAGGTTATCAGAAAACTTGTACGATTCCCAACTGTTGTAAACCAAGCTATATCGAATTTAATATCTGACTGAGACCAATCTGAATGACTTCATGAGTATCTGACCAACTTTCATGCAGAAAAGTAGAAAAATAGGGGACATAGGTTTAAGGTGCATGGGGAAAAGTTTAGAGGAGATGTGCGAGGAAAGTTTTTTGCACAGAGGGTGGTGAATGTCTGGAATGCAAAGCCCAGGGAAATAGTGGGAGCAGGTACAACAGTGGCATTTAAGGGGCAATAAACAAATACATGAATAGGATGAGAATGGAAGGATATGGATTCTGTAAGTGCATACGGTTTTAGTTTGAGCAGGCATCATGATTGGCACAGGCTTGGTGGACCAAAGGGCCTGTTCCTGTGCTGTACTTTTCTTTGTTCTTTATAAAAGAAAACGGGCCCAATTTTACCATCAAGTTGCGCCCATTTTCGGGCACAAAAACTTGGTAAAGTCAGGCGTGAGGCACGTAGCGTGATCCACACCTGCCTCTGCGCCAGTACCCCTTTTACCAAAGCCCGAAAATGCATTGCATGCATTTAAATTGACTTAAAGGGCTGCACGCTCAACCTTACTGGCACTTCCCCCTTTACCAACGCGTTCGCCCATCCAGATTTGGCGAAACAGACATGCTCCACAAAAGTCCGATTCGGGCACTCCAGCTAGTGAGGAGGTCAGTGCCGAGCATCCGACGGTTCTCTGCTTGAGATCAGTGAGGAGGGAAAGGGGGGGTGGGTCCCTGGGTCCCAGGGTGTGTCCCTTGGGGGTGGGTCCCTTCAGGCTCTCACTCTGCCTGAGATCAGTGAGGGGTGAAGGGGTTCCACTGCCACTATGCCTGAGATCAGTAGAAGGGGAAGGGGGGTCCGCTGCCACTCTGCCTGAGATCAGTGAGGGGGAAGGGGGGAGGGACCTGCGATCAATCTGGGTGGTGGAGTGGTTGGGGGGATAAGGAGCCAGTAATGTTGTGGGGGTAGGGCAACATCTGTGGGATCAGAGGGAGGCATTATCCGGCCCGGAAGGGATAAGGCAGGGGAGCCGTATTCTATCGTCTTTTTTCTGTGCTTGCGCAGTTGGAGGCATCAATCAGAGCTGCAGGGTTTTGGGTGTATTAAGCCCCGTCCACAGGCTTGTGCAGCGCAATTTGGACTCGCTGATATTTTTTCAGGCAGAGTGTGTATGGGGGTGCCTGAGAACGGGTCTAAAAGTCGGATCTGAAACACTCCCAGTTTCAAGTCCGCCCAGCACTTAGAATCAAAATGGTAAAATAGGGCCCAACAAGTCACCCTCAATGTAACCATACTCATCACAAAATTCACTAATGCCCTTTCGGGAAGGAAATCTGCCGTCATTACCTGGTCTGGCCTACATGTCACTCCAGATCCACAACAATGTGGTTGACTCTTAAATGTCCTCAGGGATGGACAATAAATGCAGGCCCATCCAGCGACACCCACAACCTATGAACAAATAACAAAAAATACCAAAGGTGAGTGGTGAATGCAATATGGTCTCCATCTTGGAAACTAACGAACAGTGCAGAGAACATTTAATCAATTAGACTACTGAAAACAAGCATCAAATGGTAATCTAGATCATAGAGCATAGAAGGAAGCCATTCAGCCCATCATGCCTGTGCTGGCTCCTTGAAAGAGCTGTTCAATTAGTCCCACTCATCCAGTCTGTCCCCAGAGCTCAGCAATTTTTCTTTCAATTATTCATCCAAGTCCTGTCATGATTGAATCTTCTTACACCAACAGTTCAGACAGTACATTCCGGATCATAGCAATTTGCTACATAAAAATTGTCTTCTACATGTTGCTTCTGGTTCTTTAGCCAATTACATTAAAGTGGCGCCCTCTAGTTACCAGCTCTGCTGCCGCTGCATGCAGGTTCTCCTCATTTATCCATCAAATTCCTTCAGGATTTTGAACACCTCAATCAAATCTCCCCACTTCCAGTGGCCAGTCAGAGTGGATGGGGCGGAAGTCCACTCACAAGTTCATGAATGCTCCTGTGAGCATTAAATGCCTATGGGATAATCCACTGCAGCATGGACCAGCTTTCCAGTGACTGCTCCACTACTTGTAATATCTTGCCCTATACCTTCATTTATAAAGCCAAGGATCCAATCTACCATTTTAACAACTTTCTCAGCTGTGCGGTCACCCCCAAAAAAATCTGTATCGACACCCCGAGATCTCTTTCTTCCTGGGCCCACTTTAAAATTGGACAATTTAGCTTATATTCCCTTTCCTCATTCTTCCTTCCCTAAAAAAGAATCCTTTCTCTGTGTTAAATTTCACTTTATGTTGCCTTGTCAAATTGAATATGCTGCTGGGATTCTGCACCAGAGTTGGAGCACTTAATCTAATCTCTACACTTCAGTGTAGATCAAGATAACTGTTAATAGTTGGAGGTACCATTCTTAGGTAATTGGGGTGGCACGGTGGCACAGTGGTTAGCACTGCTGCCTCACAGCACCAGGGACCTGATTTTGACTCCCGGCTTGGGTCACTGTCTGTGTGGAGTTTGTATATTCTCCCTGTTTCTGCGTGGGTCCCCTCCGGATGCTCCGGTTTCCTCCCACAGTCCAAAGATGTGCAGGTTAGGTGCATTGGCCATGTTAAATTCAACCTCAGTGTACCTGAACAGGTGCTGGAGCGTGGTGACTGGGGGATTTTCACAGCAACTTCATTACTATGTGAATGTAACCTACTTGGGACTAATAAATAAACTTTACTTTAGATAAGACATGAACTGAGGTTCCATCTTCCTGATTTTGTTCCAAGTGGATTTCGTTGGTACTTTGGAAGAGATGGAGGGTAGGCTCCCACTAATGGCATCAATATTCCTCTCTCAACAGAGCGATGGGTAATTCCATTTATCTTTGTTTAAATATTCTGTGCACATATTTAAATACTCTGTCACATTTGTCCAGACAACAATAGTCACTGCCCTTCAAAGTAACTTGTTGCAGATGAAACAATTCAAGATATTCCTGAATGATATGATATTACACTTTATAAATGAAAGTATTCTTTCTGTTTTTTTTCTTTCTAGGGCTATGTGACACAGAATGCAGCTCACATAACTGATGCCTATAGATCTCCATTGTCTAATGGATAATGCAGTCATTTATTTCTTCCTGAATGAAGTATAAAGTATACCTTGTCCTTATCTCATTCCAAGTCTTCTTCTTCACATTACAAACATTGGGAAGAATTTTAACCTCCCATCCCACATGACTGGAAAGAGGGGGAACGTATGACAGTCACAGCATGCCACACTGGTGATCATCACCTCAAACCACAAGCAAAGCAATCTCTGTCAATGTTGGATGAGCAATTTTCCACTTCATTAACACAGCATGAATGCTAACCAGTTCTGAATAGGTGACACTTTCAAAAAGCAGTCAGTTATGGTTGCTGTTCGGGGTATTCAGTGATAGCTATTATTTGACAATTATCACACCTGCTTCTTCAGCGTACTTTCTTTCTGTTTACTTCAACCTGGACACGTTTCCCAGACCAGAGATATGAAGGACGACACTGACACTTGTGAAGAAATCATTTACCTATGTAATTTTCTCAGTGTCACCAGATCTCCTCTGGACATCCTTTTTTATTTCTTCTTATTTGGGGCATAGCATTAACATTCCATATCGTCTCTTTCCAGGCATTATAGCACATGAAAGAGCAATTTTAGTCAATGAAGTCATTACATAGCATGCATCAAACTCAGTTATTTCCCCATTTACCAATACCCTATCTCTCAATATTAAACTGAACACTTTGAAATGATATTTGCATGTACCATTCGATTTGCTTTGGCAAGATATATTGCCTTACAGCTAGTCTAAATTGTTAACATCAGTGAGGCTTTCCTTCTCAAATGCTGCCTTACTTATTCAAATGTCTCTGGAAACTACTTTTTCTGAAACTTCTGGAAATACATGATATCAGTATGATATTGCACTGCCCGGGTATTAGATGGAAAAAGACTGCATGAGTTTAAGCAAATGATAAAACCTACTTTGTTATGCATTCTAATGAAATTTCTGAATGAAGTAATAAATTTCCATTCTGTTGACCTGTGAGTCAAACTCTATTCACTCTGCTGCCTTGTGAACATACGGAACTATTACTTCACTTATGAAAATATCCTGGAAAGCTAAAGTCACCATAGTCCCAGTTGATGCTCTCCCCTATGAGGGGGAAGAGCTGACTGGTGGTGATTTTAACCTGAGGATCACCTCAAATGTAAGGGGCAAGATTGAGATGGTTGGGTATTCATGAATAACCTCAGCCGGTACAGGAATTGAATCCGCACTGTGTGTTTACACTTCGCATCACAAATCAGCCGTCCAGCCAACTGAGCTAAACCGCCTCCCACATAGGAACAGGAGTAGGCCATTCAGCCCTTCGAGCCCGCTCCACCATTCAATAGGATCATGGCTGATCTGTAGTCTAACTCCATGTTCCTGCCCTAGGCCCATGTCCCTTTATATCTCTGCTCAATAAAAACTTGTCTATTTCAGACTTAAACCTAACAATTGAACCAGCATTCACCAACATTTGAGGAAGAGGGTTCCAAACCTCCACCATTCTCTGAGTTAGATGTGTTTTCTAACATCTCTCCTGAAAGGCTTGGCCCTAGCTTTTAGATTATAGCCACTGGTTCTAGAGTCTACAGTTTATCCTTATCCATCATGTTCTTCCCAGTAAATATTTTGTAGACCTCTATCAGATCACCCCTCAACCTTCTGAATTCGAGAGAATAAAGGCCTAATTTGTTTAATCTTTCCTCGTAACATAACCTCCTGTGAATACGTAAAAATATTTCCACATTAAGAAAAAGTTAAGTCTTCATTTTCAGAATATTAAGAAGTCTCACTACACCAGGTTAAAGTCCAACAAGTTTATTTAGTATCACGAGCTTTCGGAGTGCTGCTCCTTCATCACTCACCTGATGAAGGAGCAGCGCTTCGAAAGTGTGATACCAAATAAACCTGTTGGACTTTAACCTGGTGGTGTGAGACTTCTTACTGTGCTCACCCGAGTCCAACGCTGGCATCTCCACATCATGGCATTTTCAAAATGGCAAAGCCAGAATGCACTGCCCAATTACACTTGCCCTAAAAAGGTGATGGCCACCTTCTTTGCTTAATTCAACTGAGTGACTTGCCCAGCCACTTCAGAAGGGAGTTAAGAGTCATCCACATTGTTGTGGGACTAGGGTCGTATATAAAACTGAACAGGTTCCCTTCTCTAAAGGTTATCAGTGAAACAGTTGGATTTTATTGCAATCTGGTACCAGATTTCATTTTTTATTAAATAAGTAAATTGAAATTCTCAAGCTGCCAGAGTGGGATGTGAAATTGCATTCTCTACACTATTTGGCTGCACCCTAGGATTAGTAATCTAGTAATTAAAGAACCATACAACAATGTTCCAAATTTAAGGTGATAGATCACTTAGAACATAAAAAGGCCATTCATTCTATCAAGCCTGCTCTTTCCACTTACTACCTATATAACAGTCCTTGCCTTCAGCCTAACCACAACAATTTGCAGTTATATAGCACCTCAATGTGGAAAACACCCCCCCACCCCCCGGCCCGGTGCTTTCAGGAGCACACTCTAATAACAACTGACACTGAGTCAGTTGGCCCATAAGGTAATAAATATTGCTATGAAAATATTTGTAAGAAACATTCTGCAAAACTATAGTGGTCCTTGTACATTTCTGGATATGACATTGCTACAAATTTCCAGTGACAAAGTAGGCCATTCAGAATTTCAGAAATTTAAACTTAGGACTTGCCTTGTACATCTTCATCAGGTACCACCTTCAAACATTTATATGGTACCGGGTCAGGAACCAGAAAGCTGCTTGTGATTTTTGACTAGAATCTTTCCCTGGCAGCCTTCAATCTCTTTCCTCATGAGGTTTTTTTCCAACTTTTTTAGGGAGTGTTGGGGCACAACATTAATGCTTTGAGGTGGAGTTTTCTTTTATACATAGCTATTACCTTTTGGGGAAGGAATTCATTCCAGGCTCGAGTTTGCTTGAGACTCATTGCTATATTACTCTGATTCAGAGCTGAAGCCTGGAGGCATTACTTAGGTAAGCAAGGGGGAGTTTTAATTTTCTTTCTGTAAACTGGTACAATAGTTTAAACCGGATCTGGAGAGGTACAAGTAGTTTATTTAATTTGATAGAATAACTGGTTAAACTCTGTAGTAGCTGACCCCTTTAAGGGGCGTCCTTCGGGAAGGTTGAGTGAATTGATCACCCAATGGGGAATGAGTGTGGATATCTTTGCGCAGAGCGCGAGCTTTTGCAGTCAAAGTAGGTCCTGGAGCTGGAAATGTTAACATCGTTAACATTTGTTAAATGATGAATGTACTCTGTATATTTATCTGCTTGGAAATAAACTGCTATATTTTGTTACACTAACTGTCACCAATCCTTGCAATTACTACGTTGGCGATGAGAAAAATCAGAGCAACTTCATTTGCAGTAAGGAATTCGAACAGAATGTCATTGCAAAAGTACAGAGTGAATCAGGTCAATCCAAGCCTGAAAAAGAGAGAAAACAGGCATGCCTGTCTTTGGGAAGCATGAAGTATTTGATGCAACCACTGAGAACTGGGTACAGTGTGTGGAATGGTTGGAGTATATTTTCAGGGCTAATGGAATAGAGGAGGAGATTAAGAAGAAAATAATTTTACTTGCCGCATGTAGAACACAGACAAATAACTTAGTTTAATGTCCCTGGGTGCTCCTGACACAAAAACATTTGCAGAACTTGTTGAGCTAGCAAAAGGGCATGACCACCCTAAAGCCTCGGTAACACTGCAAATATACAAGTTTAACTCAACGGGGGAGATCATTGCAATCTTCGTAGCAAAGCTGAAGCAGATTGCAGAGCATTGCCACTTCAGGTCAGCTTTGAACGACATGTTAAGAGATCGATTGGTTTGCGGTGTACATAATGCAACTGTACAAAAGAAACTGTTGCTGAGTCTGAGTTGGCATGTAAGAAAGTGATGGAAGTGATGACAGCGATAGAGAGTGCTGAGAATGGAGTCCAGGAGTTACAAAGTGAGTTTGAGTGGGAAACCAGCGAGGGCATGGGATTAAGCACAAGCAGAGAGTTGAAGGCAGAAGCTGGAAGAATCACTAAGTACTGAAGAGTTAAGCAGCCTAGCAATAACACAAAGTACGTTTGATGTGGAAGAAGCCACTCCTCAGACGTGTGTCGATTTAGAGGAGTGGAGTGCTTCAGGTGCGGAAGAAAAGGTCATTTATGGCACAAATGCAGAAGCAAGTAGGGCCAGCCCAGTACAAGCAGAGTAAATAATCCAGTGCATAGTATGAAGGATTGTCCAGTGGGGAATGAAATGTAATATCATTAAACAATGTGGAAGCAAGCAAAGTGGCCCCCATCACAGTTTCGTTGTTAGTAACTGGTCAGCCACTGAAGATGGAGGTAGACAAGGGGAAGCAGCTACTGTTGTGAGTGACTTACCGGTATCTTAAAGAAGGAGTTCAACCCCTGAAGTTGATGAACACTTCAGTAAGACTAGCTATGTATACCACGAGGCCATTAAGATAGTATAAAAAACTAAAACTCTGGTGAATTACAGACAGTCATCGGCATAGCTACCGCTGATGGTGGTGTCGGAACCAAATTCAAAGGGGCATGATTGCCTCCAGGAGATGAAGTTGAACTGGCTGGAGATCTTTATGATGAAAGAAGAGATCCTACACAAGTCCATTAGAATCTTAAAAACCATAAAACCCAACAGTGCAGAAGGAGGCCATTCGATCCATTGAGTCTGCACCAACAACAATCCCACCTCGGCCTTATCCTCCATAACTTCACATATTTGCCTCGCTAATGCCTCTAACCTACGCATCTGGGGACACTAAGGGACAATTTAGCATGGCCAAAGCACCTGACCCGCACATCTTTGGACTGTGGGAGGAAACTGGAGCAACCGGAGGAAACCCAAGCAGTTAAAATGACTGGAAGACTTGGGCATCAACAGGCCCGTACAATTTGCAGAGTGGGCAGCACCCATAATACCAGCAGTTAAACCAGACGAGATCATCCATGGGAACTACAAGCTGACACTAAACCAGGCTGAGAAACTGGATAGACACCCCATCCCCAAAATAGAGATCTGTATGCAAGGTTGGCTGTGAGTCTGGCATATACTAAATTAGACATGAGGCATGCTTACCAACAGTTAGAAAGAGAGAACACATCGAGAGCTCATGTCACCATAAATACATATAAAGGGCTGAATCAATATGTACGTCTACCATTTGGAGTTTCATCGGCTTGTGCCATCTTTTAGTGAACTATGGAGAGTTTGCCCAGAGCTGTCATTTATTAGGATGTCATACAAATAACAGGGTCCACCGAGGAGGGGCATTTGGCAAATCTGGATGAAGTTTTGAAGAGATTTCAGAGGCAGAAGGTGCCTAAAAAGAGGACCACCATCCAAGCAGATGAAGTGGTTTATCTTGGTTACCGGGCGGATGTTGAGGGGCTACACCCCATGGAGGACAAAGTGAAAATGATTAAAGAGGCACTGGCCCCTAGGAACGCCTTGGAACTCAGTTCCTTCCTTGGGAGGGTCAATTATTACGGACGGTTCCTCCAAAATCCATCCACATTACTAGCACCATTGCACGTACTGTTAAAGAAGCGCCAGCGATGGTGTTGGAAAACAGCACAAAAAGAGGCTTTTAACCAAGGTAAGCAGGCACTTCAGTCAACATGCTTATTAATAAATTCCGACCCCTCTAAGAAGATAGTACTTACACGCGCTGCATCACCATAAGGGGTTGGGGCTGTGCTATTTCACACAATGGATGACAGGTCCAAGAGACCCATGGGATATGTATCAACAACCCTGTCAGATGTGGAAAGGGGAAACCCCCAAATAGAAAAGGAAATCCCAGTTGTTACCTTCGGCATCAAGAAGTTTTATCAATACATTTATGGGAGACATTTCACAGACCATAAGCAGCTTTTTGGGGCTTTTCAAAGAGAACAAGTGATTCCACCAATTGCTTCTGTGAGAATACAACGATGGGCACTGTTCTTGTTGGCTTACGAATATACCTTCAAACATCGGCCACAGGCTCACACAGCCAATGCAAACGCCTTATGTAATCTCCTATTACCCAAAAGCATGCCACTTCTGCTAGTAACGCAAGAGATTGTCATGGCTTTAAACTTTCTGGACTTGTTACTTGTAACAGCACAATAAATTAATAGACTGGACTAATAGAGACTCACTTGTTATCGAAGATTAAACATATGATAATGCATGGTAGGTAGAATGAGAGTGCTAAGGAGGAAATGAAGCCTTATCAGCTCCGGAAACCTGAACTCAGTTGTAAGGATGGTGTCATCCTTTGGGGAGTGAGTGTTCATACCCAGACCAGGAAGAGAATTATTGCTTGAAGAGCTGCATAATGCTCTTCGGAGCATGCCAAAGATGAAAATGCTAGCAAGAAGCTATGTTTGGTGGCCTTATATCAATACTGATATAGAAAGGATTGTGAAACAATGTAACCAGTGCCCTTTCCAGCAGAAGTTAGCTGCCACAGCCACCTTGCACCCTTGGGAATAGCCAGTTCAGCCATGGGTGAGAGTTCATGTAGATTACATTGGCCCATTTATGGACGTGATGTTCCTTTTGCTCGTGGACGCCCATTCGAAATGGATGGAGGTATTCAAAATGAAGTCCACAACTTCATACGCCATAGTTGAGAAACTGCGCCAATCCTCTGCCACCCACCCAGAAGTCCTTGCCTTCGACAACAGAACGGTTCACAAGTGCCTAATTCCAGACGTTCATGACACATAATGGGATTAAGCATATCCAAACTGCGCCATGCCAGCCCTCATCAAATGGATTGGCAGAATGTGTAGTTCAGATTTTCAAGACGGGTATGAAGAAACAACCACTTGCATCACCAGAAACCAAGATAGCATGGTTCCTGTTAACCATAGAACCACCCCGCATACCACTCCTGGAATAGCTCCAGCTGAGCTGCTGATGGGTCAACACATGGGGACCAGGTTGAAACTGATAGTTCCAAATTTGGCAGGGAGGGTGGAGACAGGGCAGAGTTGCGGAAAAATAACCACAGATTCATCAAAAGTAGAAAGAGCCTTTGAGATAGACAATCCAGTTTTTCTAAAGGATTTTGGAAGCGAACTAAGTTGAGTCCCAAGGATTGTTATGGCCAAGACAGGGCCACTAACCTATGAAGTGAAAGTGCAGAACAGGTTTCTGAAGAAACACATAGATCACTTGTGGATACTGGAGCCATCCCAAGAGCCAATGTTGTTGTTGTTTGTCCAAGGAGTGAAGTTGCTGATCAGCCAGTAGCAGAGCAGAGTGCTGCTCCCAATAAAACCAAGGAAATAGTGGAAAGTGATGTACTGATACAAGGCAAAGCTACCGCTATCGTTGAACCTCAACCGGTTGAGCAACGTCAGTCTGAGAGAAAGAGGAAGTCCCTTGCCAGACTGAGGTCGAAATTCTCCGGTCTCGCACACCCGACTACTGCTGTCAGCAAGAGCGGAGAATTTGCCGCTCAGCCAGATCACGCTTCACAGCAGCAGGACTGGGGAATCCCAGCCAAGGGCAAGGTCAGAGAATCCGCCTGACTTTCTGATAAACTGTGTCAAAAATGTTCATTACTATTTGTTTTGAAATGTTTTAAAAATTGTATAATTTATCAATGTACTGTGTAATAAGGAACTTAAAGGGAGAGGGATATAATAGTCGGCCCCTTTAAGGACCAGGCAATCCAACCGGCCAATGGGGAATGAGCGTGGCGATCTCGGAGCCAAGTGTGGGATTAATCTTAGAGCGAAGAATGAACACATGAACTGTCGCACCCTGTACATAATTGTAAATAGTAATAAACCTGTCGTTGTTGTTACCTAACTGGTGGTTGTCCAATTATTGCATTTACTACAGATAGGTTAAGTGCATGGGCAAATACTTGCCAGACAAAGCTCAACTGACCCTTAATTATTTCTTCGCATATGGGAGTGGGTGGGTTGCCGATTTTGGTGCCTGTCCACTCCCTGTATACTGGGGGACAGCTCGACGGTGGAATAGATGGTGGTGGACCAGTGTGCCCCTGTTGACAACACAATCATTATGGGGAGCTGTAAATTCCAGCCCAAAGTTTGTGAACATTTAGGAAGTGTGAACACAGCGTACAGAATACTTCAGTAGTACAGCGTACAGAATACTTCTGTAGTCTCTGTCTACAGAATACTCCAGTAGACAGAGACTACTAAAAATCAGTGAAGTACTGTGAGAAAATGTGAGGTTGTCCATTTTTACAGGAATATTAGAAATATTATTTAAACGTTACAGACTGCAGAATTCTGCAGTAAAGAGGGATCTGGGTGTCTTTCTACATGAAGCTCAAGAAGTTAGCATGTAGGTACAGCAAGTAATTAGGAATGCAAAAAGAATGTTAGTCTTTATTGTAAGTGGGATGAAGTATAAAAGTAGGGAAGTCTTGCTGCAGTGCATTACTGAGATCACACCCAGAATATTGTTCACAGTTTTGGTCTCTGTATTTAAGCAGGGATATACCCTCATTGGAAGCAGTTCAGAAAAGGGGGATTGACAGGATAGATACTGAGAGGATTTTTCTCCAGTTGGAGAATCTAGAACTAGGAGGCAGCTTGAAAATAAGAGGTCTCTGATTTGAGATAAAGACAACATTTCTTCTCTCAAGAGGACTGTTGGTCTTTAGAATTCTCTACCCCAGGGAGGGCTGAGTTAGTGAGTTGGACAGATTACTGCCTACAAGGGAATCAAGGGTGTTGGTTGGGGGGTGTACGGGGGTGGATACTGGGCAGGCAGGAAAGTGGAGTTAAGGTCATAATTAGATAAGCAGAGCAGATGGGCTGAATGGCCTACTCCTGCTCCTATTTCTTATGATCTTGCAGATCAGGCTCAATGACTTGTGAATAAATTATGCATTTCTCGCTGCATTACATACATATATACACACATATAAATGAAACTCTGATGAAGGATCATCCCTCTGTAATGTAAACTCTGTTTCTCTCTCTACAGATGCTGCTAGACCTTCTGAATATTTCCAACATTTCCTTTTATGCCATGTTTCCTTTGAGTCTTATTCTTTCCTTCTCCAACCAAAACACATTTATTTCTGAGTATCTCGTCATAACTTCAAACTCTAATTCCTGGAGCCGTTCTTGTTGCTTTGCTCTGAACTGTCTCTAACATACAAAAAAAAGGAAGACTTGCATTTACATAGCACTTGTCATGACGGCTGAATGTCTCAAAGCATTTTACAGTGAAATACTGTGGAAGCGTAATCGCTGTTGCGAGGTAGGAAATGAGAAAAACTGTTTTCAAAATGGTTCAGTGACTCCAAAATGGATAGATGAGGAGATTTTAGGACAGGTGACCAAAGGTTTGGTCAGAGTTAGATTTTAAGGAATGCCTGAAAAGGAAGAGGGAGAGAGAACATAGATACTTATGTATCTAACACATGAAAATAATGTGAAGGATGTTAACTAAGCCATTTTTAAGTACCACCCCAACTAAAAATTTGGTCGAAACTGATTAGTGCAGTGATACCATGCTATGGGCAGCAACAACAGGAAAAGTGTGAGACTTCCACCCCTCACTCGGAGGTCCCACATTCAGGAGCTGCAGGATGTGCCTGCAGTCCCAGCAGCACAGAGCCCAGAAGTGGCCGCAGTTGGGACTGCAGGCAAGCTCAGGGTTAAGGCCCCAATGGATCCCAGACTCAACGAAGTCTGGGCCATTCGGCAGGGAGGGGTTGGGCATCTTAGGGGTGGGGGCTTGTGGATTTTGCAGTACAGGCAGGGAAGAAGGAAGGGGAGCTACTATCTTTGGGAGGTGTTCCCAATGTGCAAAAGGCACCCCTTCAAAGAGAGTACACCCCCTTCCTTCCAAAGCGAGTACACCTCTTCCTTCCAAAGAGAGTACACCCCTTTCCTTCCAAACAGAGTACATCCCCTTCCTTCCAAACAGAGTAGATATCCTTCATTCCAAACAGAGTACACCCCCTTCCTCCCAAACAGAGTACACCCCCTTCCTCCCAAACAGAGTACACCCGCTTCCTTCCAAACAGAGTACACCCCCTTCCTTCCTATTCTTTTCAAAATAATTTTGAAAGAACCAGTTGCACACTCCTAACTGCTTGCTCTGGCCAACCCTGGTGTGAGCAGCATGATATTGCAAGCAAACTCAACTGACCCTTAATGATTTCTTTACATACGGTAGGTGCATTGCCAATTTTGATGCCTGTCCACTGCCTGTATACTGGGGGACAGTTTGAGGATGGCTGGGATGGTGGTGGACTAGCGTGCCCCTGTTGACAACACAATCATAAGGGGGAGATGTAAAACCCATGTGCTGTGAACACAGCATACTGAATACTTTAGTAGACAGAGACTACTAAAAATCAACTTTTAAAAAAAAGGCAGAATACATAAAATCCTATGGATATACCCAAGAAGCAGGATACTGATATGAACTGTGAGCCATTTGTCTAGGAAATGTACTATTCTTAAGTTACTGGATTTCAGTTAGTGCAACTGTTGAGTCTGTCCTGTCAGAATTGAAAATTGTGCTGGCATATTTTTGACAATCGATTTTACTTTCGTTCAGATACATAAAATGTTTATGCCGCATTCCACTTTAAAGAAATTATTCCTTACAATGATCGTCTAGAGTGCCAATCACAACTGTGCAACTATCTTTTAGCAAGTCTTCCATCATACATGAACTGAAAGGTACGAATCCAACTCTTCCATGAATATTATATTTTGAAATCAAGTTTATTTTTTGAAAGTCCTGCCTCTATTATTCACTGGTTCACATCATAAATTCACTGCTAAAAGAATTGAACTGTTTTATCTTTATGAACCTAGGTGATTGAAAATGACTGTCAGCTAATCTTCAAGCAACAGAAACCTCACTGACTTTTTTCTCCCCTTTTATATTCCAGGGTTTCTGAGGCTAATAGTAGATCACAACTGCCACCCTGCCTGAAAACAGCTAATTCAGCACAAATCGAGACTCCAGCTTAAGAAATTCTGACCTGTTTCTGCATTATTCAAGTAAAAGTTCAATCATAGGGCAGGATATGGCTTTCTATTTCAGGTTTATTAATTGAAATCATTTTATGAATCCTGAGCACCATTTGCAATCTCGTACACCTCTACTATCCAAAAACTTTAGTTTTTCAACTGTCTTCAGAGGACAAGAATGATTTGATAAATCCTCCCCTCTTTCTCCCAGAGACACTTCCCACCCTATGTGAATTTTAACACTCTAAAGGTACTACATTACCTCTTGAATCAACCCGTGCAACAAAGATTTATTGTTTATGGATGGCACGGTAGCACAGTGGTTAGCACTGCTGCCTCACAAAGCCAGGGCTCTGGGTTCAATTCCCGGCTTGGGTCACTGTCTGTGTGGAGTTTGCACGTTCTCCCCGTGCCTGCATGGGTTTCCTCTGGGTGCTCCAGTTTCCTCCCACAGTCCGAAAGATGCGCTGGTTAGGTGCATTGGCCATGCTGAATTCTCCCTCAGTGTACCCGAACAGGCGCCAGAGTGTGGCGACTAGGGGATTTTCACAGTAATCTAAGTCTACCTGTGACACTAAGAAATAAAAAGAACGTTCTCATCAATATGCTGCCTCTTTGACATCTTCCACATACACACCAGCTTCCATTGAGTACACTGATGACACGCAGCTCGATTCCACTCCCACTCACAACTCCTCTGCTACCATTAATTTGTCACACATTTTGTCCAACATCTAATAATTGATGAGCAGAAAATTCCTCTAAACACCGGGAGGGAAATTGTTGGAAATTTCACACCAGCGGATCTTCCGGTCCCATCGAAGGCACACGTGTGTTTCCCAGTGCCAAGGGCGCATTCAACAGGAAACCCCATTGATAACGGCGGACCAGAAGATCTCACCGTGGCTAATAGCAGGCTGCCTCTACCAGCACAAAACACGCAGCGCATTGCACAGAAAATCCTGCCCAATAATGTTTGACTCCACCATGAACTCCATTCCTTAATCATTAAATCATAGAATTATAGAATCCCTCAATGCATTTGGCCCATCGAGTCTGCACCAAATCTCTGACAGAGCATCTTACACAGGCCCTCTGTGCCATCCTATCCATGTAACCCCACTTAAATACCATGGCTAATCCTGTCTAACCGACACATCTTTGGACACAAAGGGATAATTTAGCTTGTCCAATCCAACTAACCTGCACATCTTTGGACTGTGGGAAGAAACTGGAGCACCCAGAGAAAACCTACGCAGACACAGGGAGAATGTGCAAAATCCACACAGTCACCCGAAGCCAGAATCGAATCCCCGCAGCTGTGAGGCAGCAGTGCTAACCACTGTGTCACCATGCCACCCTTAAACAATGACTCAAGCCCTCTGGCACTTGCTGAGGCTGAACCAGGCTGTTCACAACCTTGTTGTCCTATTTGAACCAAGCTGAGCTTCTGACCATATATCCATTCCAGCCTATTTTCACCTCTGTAACATCACCAGCCTCCACCTTACCTCAGTTCATCTGCTGTTAAAACCCTCATCCAAGCCTTTGTTACCTATAGGCCCAAATATTTCAGAGTTCTCTTAACCCACCTTCTACTTCCACCTTCCATAAAATTAAGCTCATCCAGAACTTTGCTACCTATCTCACATCAAGTCCCGTCTGCCCAACATCCCTATGAGCCGTGAGTAAATGGGATGAGGTGGGAGGTCAGGTGTTTTACACATGTCGGTACAAACTCAATGGGCCGAAGGACCTCTTCTGCACTGTATAGTTATATGATTCTGAGTCCCACAGGTCCTTATTAACTCTCAGTCTGCCAACACCCTGATTTTCAAATTCTCATCCTTGCTTTCAAATCCCTCCCTGGTCTTGCCGCTCTCCACCATGTCACCTCTTCCAGCCTGACAATCCTCTGAGATGTTGTAGCAAGTTCAGTTCTGACCTCCTATTCATCCATGATGTCAATTGCTGCACGAAAGGTGACCTTGCCTTCAACTGCCCAGGACCCTCCCTGCATCCCTCTACCTCCCTCATTCAACATGTAATTCAAAACCTATTGACCAAACTTTTGACCACCTGCCCTAACATCTCCTTCTGTGACTTGGTGTCAAATTGTGTTGGATAACTTTAATGCACCTTGCGGCATTCTGCTATGTTAAAGGAGCCAAAAAAATACAAGCTGTTGCTATGTTTGAGACATACAACAAAACAAATAATCATCGTGCCAAACTGGGCCTTGACAAAAAAAGTTTTATTTTATTTTTTACTCCATTCTTAAAGCCAATGCTCAGAATAGACCAGGCAAATCCGAATCCATTCTTCGCGTGCTCCAAAAACCAAATTCAAAATCCAATTGAATCCAATTCATGGTCCCCCCAAAGGAGACCAACAAAAACCAAGCTGACAAGATGAGGCATTGCACCCCATCTTGGGTTTGATCTGACGCTTGACCTTAGCCAAAAGGCCAAAAAAAAAGTTATCACGAGAGAATGCATAATATCATTCAATTGAATTCCTCATTCTGTTTCTGAACTCGAACTAGATTTTCTTCCATTCCTGTCTTTGTTCGATCTCTACTTTCTCAGGAGGCTAAGAAAATTTGACATGTCTGCTATGACTCTCACCAACCTTTACAGATGCACCATAAAAAGCATTATTTCTGGTTGTATCACAGCTTGGTATGGCTTCTGCTCTGTCCAAGACTGCAAGAAACTACAAAGGGTTGTGAACAAAGCCCAGTCCATCACGCAAACCAGCCTCCCATCCATTGACTGTGTCTACACTTCCCGCTGCCTCGGAAAAGCAGCCAGCATAATCAAGGACCCCATGTACCTTGGACATGCCCTCTCCCACCTTCTTCTGTCAGGAAAAATATACAAAAGTCTGAGGTCACGTATCAACTGACTCAATTCGATTTGATTTATTATTGTCACATGTATTAGTATACCGTGAAAGTATTGTTTCTTGCACGCTATACAGACAAAACATACCATTCATAGAGAAGGAAAGGAGAGAGTACAGAATGCAGTGTTGCAATCATATCTAGGGTGTAGAGAAAGCTCAACTTAGTGCAAGGTAGGGCCAGTCAAAAGTCTGACGGCAGCAGGGAAGAAGCTGTTCTTGAGCCAGTTGGTACGTGACCTCAGACTTTTGTATCTTTTTCCCGATGGAAGATGGATGAAGAGAGAATGCCCGGGGTGCGTGGGGTCCTTATTTATGCTGACAGCTTTGCCGAGGCAGCAGGAAGTGTAGGCAGAGTCAATGGATGGGAGGCTGGATTGCGTGATGGATTGGGCTATATTCATGACCTTTTGTAGTTTCTTGCGGTCTTGAGCAGAGCAGGAGCCATACCAAGCTGTGATACAACCAGAAAGAATGCTTTCTATGGTGCGTCTGTAAAAGGTGGTGAGAGTCGTAGCTGACATGCCAAATTTCCTCAGTCTTCTGAGAAAGTAGAGGCATTGGTGGACTTTCTTAGCTATAGTATCGGCGTAGGGGACCAGGACAGGTTGCTGGTGATCTGGACACCTTAAAACCTTGAAGCTCTCAACCATTTCTACTTCATCCCCATTGATGTAGACAGGGGCATGTTCTCCACTACGCTTCCTGAAGTCAATGACAATCTCCTTTGTTTTGTTGACATTGAGGGAGAGATTATTGTCATTGCACCAGTTCACCAGATTCTCTATCTCATTCCTGTAATCTGTCTCGTCGTTGTTTGAGATTCGACCCACTATGGTGGTGTCATCAGCAAACTTGAAAATCGAGTTGGGGGAAATTTGGCCACACAGTCATAGGTGTATAAGGAGTATAGTAAGGGGCTGAGAACACAGCCTTATGGGGCACCAGTGTTGAGGGTGATTGTGGAGGAGGTGTTGCTTATCCTTACTGATTGTGGTCTATGGGTTAGGAAGTTCAGGATCCAATCACAGAAGGAGGAGCCAAGGCCCAGACCATGGAGTTTTGATATGAGTTTCGTAGGAATAATGGTGTTGAAGGCTGAGCCGTAGTCAATAAATAGGAGTCTGACATAGGTGTCCTTGATATCTAGGTGTTCCAGGGTTGAATGCATGGCCAGGAAGATGGCATCCGCTGTGGACCTGTTGCAGTGGTAGGCGAACTGTAGTGGATCCAGGCAGTCTGGGAGGGTGGAATTGATTCGTGCCATAACTAAGAACAGCTTCTTCCCTGCTGCCGTCAGACTTTTGAATGGACCAACCTCATATTTAGTTCGACACACCCCAGCCAAGAATTTAACACTACATTCTTCACCCTCTTGTTTCCTTCTCTATGAAGAATGTGCTTTGTCTATATAGCATGCAAGAAACAATGCTTTTCACTGTATGCTAATCATAGAATGCGAGAATCCCTACATGTGCAGAAGGAGGCCATTGGGCCCATCGAGTCTGCACGGACAACAATCCCACCCCAGGCCCTATCCCCGTAACCCCAAACATTTGCCCCACTAATCCCTCTAACCTACGCAACCTACGGGCAATTTAGCATGGCAAATCAACCGAACCGGCACATCTTTGGACTGTGGAAGGAAACTGGAGCAACCGGAGGAAACCCACGCAGATACGGGGAGAATGTGCAAACTCTGCACGGACAGTGACAATATATGTGACAATAATAAATCAAATCAAATTCAAATTCAAAACTTGAGAACAAAAGTCGATGCAGGGCAGTCCCTGTGAGTTGCAAAGCCGGCAGACCCGATTCGGAATTCGATTTAATTCTGCACCGTCTCTGGTCCCTTTGAAATATCTGCTTCTGGGGCAATGGGAGGCACGCAGTGGTGTCTCTTTAAAGGTTTGGCGTCCACGTGAGAGTTATGTTTTCTATTCAGCTCACCGTGCTGTTGACAAACGCCCAGCCCAGTGCCTGTGCTGTGCAGCCCGCTCTGCAGTTCCAGCGATGGTTAAGGGATGCTGCTTAATTCAACGTCAGATCAAGTTTGATCAATATTCCCCCGCCGCTCCAATTGGAGGCGCACGTTCACATCCCCGCCTCACTTTCACCACCATCTTTGCCACTGTGAAATAGTCCTATTTTCCTCTGGCAGAATATTTTATCCTCGCTCTGCTCGTAACTGAAACGTTTTTGAAGAGAGGGAGAAGGAAAGAGGGGGGAAGAGTGGGATTTATATCCAGAGCGGTGCACTTGCCTTTTGCCAAGTCGGCTTGGAGGATTTGAAATCAGACAGAAAATGGGACAAATCTTTCTGCAGCCTGTCTTCCTAATATTCAACGTGCTTTTTGGTGTAGCCTTGGGTGCTTTTCCCAGCAATGTCCAAATAGGTAAGCCACCCCTGTGTTCTGGTACATAATTGGTATGTAGAAGTTCACACCGCAAGATCAGCTGAATTTTCAAATTGAAATGTATCAAAAATAAAGCAAGTCGTCTGTAATTGATACTGTTTAAAGGGGATTTGCCTTAATCCCGAAAGAAAGTTAAACTGCTTTCTGTCGGGGTTGCGTTTAATCACATTGAGATAGATGTTGGCTAAAACATTCTGATCTGGGGTAGCCTCTCTCTGTGCCGCTGCTTGTTCTGTGGGGCAGCGAGTGAGGGACGGGAGGACGATGCGGCACCAGTCGATGTGATGTCTCTCTCTATCTCTCTTTTCAATCCTGTACAGGGGGACTCTTCGCAAGAAGTACAGATCAGGAAAATAGCGCCTTCCGATTCGGAATTTATCTTCACAATACAAACCCTAACATCTCAGAAGCTCCTTTTGCACTCACCCCTCATGTCGATAACCTGGAGTCTTCCAACAGTTTCTCAGTGACCAATGCTTGTAAGTACAGTTTGTTTTTCCCAAACAGCTCTCTGTTTATTTGGACTAAAAGCGCTGAAATTAAACAAAAATCAAACCTTCAGAGAAGTTAATGAAGCCAGCCTGCTGGTACTATGGAAGAAGGGAACTCATTAAAAACCACATCACTAATTTTCGCCAGATATTTACTTCACACACAGTTTCTGGCATCTTGTAACATACCAACCAACATCAGAGACCTATTCAGCTCGATAGTAGAGAGATATTAAAGGGGCACAGTTCTGCCCGTGTGTGCATGACAGGTGCAGTGGGTCTAAATCCGTTTTTTTTGTAGGTGTTCCTGTCTATTGCTGAAACTTTTGTATTCTGCAGAAATCTATAGTTTGTGATATTCGGCAGGGTGTCGGGGTGTCTTAGTTAACATATCACGGAGTTATTTGTGTGTGTGTGTAGTTTGGGTCCATACTGCTGGCTCCACTGAAGACATTTGCGATGAAAAATGACTGGGCTACGTTTGCAGATTCTCTCCGCCACGTCCCCTTTTATTTTTACCAGACTCTGCAGTTGTTGCAAGGTCCTGGCTCATTAGTAAGCAGATCTCGAAGCACTTTGTTGCGCTGTATTTTGGAAATAAGCGCTGCCCATCGCTTCGCTCCTTTACCTCAAATGCTTTGGAGATGTAACCTGTGTGTGTGTGTGGTTTAAAAAATATCAACCTCTGGGTCAGCGGGAATAACATTTGATGTGGCAGCGTTCCTGTCAGTTACATCTCTTGCCATTCCAGGCGTGTTGACCCTCCCCGCTACAGGACGGAGAGAGAGGCTTTCAGTATAAATCCTAATTAATCTCTCAATCTAACCATCCACCGGGTTATTCGAGTTCCATTCATTTCCATCCTGCTCTTGTAAGTGTCCCACCAGTTCCAGATGCTGCTTTCTTTTTTAGAACATTTATTTCCAGAGATTGCTCCGGGATATGGGGAAATCCTTAAGTGACCTTTTCCTGCTTTAATTGGATCCATCTCCCTGTATTTCAGCGCCACACTGACGCCTCTGACAGTAAACAGCAAACACTCCGGGATCACATTTTCCAGCAATGCCAATCTCAAAGTTTTTTTTCCTTTTCCTTACACGCGAAATCTTTCCTCTCCGTTCCCTATCCACCTTCCTCATTTCTTTCCAGCCCATCCTATCCCTCCTCTCCCTATCCCTCCCTTCCCCATCCCTCCCTTCCCCTCCCCATCCCTCCCTCCTCCCGTCCTCATCCCTCCCTCCCCCAATCCCCCATCCCTCCCTCCCTCCTCCCCATCCCTCTCCCTCTTTCCCCCTCCCTCTCTCTCTCCCCCTCCCCCTCTACCCCCTCCCTCTCTCTCCCCTTCCTCCCTTTGCTTTGCCCACTAAGGAATGTCAGGCGAATTTCCTTCAGGGACCACAGGGGCTGAATATGTATGTGTATCTGACTTTAGAAAGTCACATTTGTATTCAGTAATGAAGGGTTCACGGGGGGAGATACACAGTGCACACACAGACACACACACACACTGCGGGAGAACATTTCAGCCAGCCAGTCAGTGCCTGGATGATTCATTTAGACCCTGCGAGGAGTCGGCAATAGGGTTCTGATGCGAAGTTGCTGTTTCATGCGCCAAATCTGAAGTTCGCAACATCGCTGAATGTTCAGCAAGTGCCACAGCATTGCGAGGCGTGAAGTGCGATTCGTCCCATTTAAGACAAATGTGTGAAGCGGACGCCTTGCAAACCTCAAGCCATCTCAGTGGCTGGAGACCGAGGCAGAATTCCGCCGCTTATGTTTTCGGGATAAGATGAGTTGACACTGAAGCTGTCACCGTTCGGTTCTGTTCCCAAAGGTCTTCGAGCACCAAGGCCCCCCTCCTTCTCCCTCTTGACACAGCGGCTGCCGAGCCTTTTCATTGCAGATTTCCAGCATCTGCAGCATTTTGCTTTCTGTACAAGTGTCCACTCCACTCTTGTGGGATATCCAAGTATAACCACCCCCTACCCCCACCCCCCCAGGAGAAAAACCATGTACTACTGAATAGATGTCAGTGTCAAGCAGCGAGCTCATCTGATACAGAACTGAATCATTGCAAAATATTGGAAGAATGATGATCAAGATGGAATGAAAAGCGGTGGGGCGTTTTTCTCTCCCTTTCTCTTCGTTGCACGGTCGATAAAACCTTGCAAATATTGACAAGAGAGAGAGATAGAGACACTATCTCGGCATCTGCAAAAGAAAACTATAAGGCAACAAATCACCGCAGAGACTGCTGTAGTCTGTAAATAAATCAACTTGTAGAAGGCCAGAATCTGCTTCTTATTCCTACCATTCAAAAATATGTTTTTCAGAATTGCTAGAACGAGATAACAGGGAAATTGTGTCAAATATGCCTCCATGAATGCAGAAATCACTCCCTACATGAATGCAGGAGAACATTGTCCCAGTCTTTCGGGAATGGAGGGGGTTAAGTGTGTCAAATTGCAATTATTTAACAATTGGGTGTATGTAGTAATGTAATTGGGACGATCTATTGGGGAAATTGTTTATTCTTGCACTGTAAAAGGGGCGATTATATATGTTGAGATTGTAAATGGGGCCCTGGGATTTAGGACACTTTACCCTTTCCCAGGGCACTCTGCTGATTTGCAGTTTGCAAGTGGGAGATTTCACTACTGACATCCCGTGCAAATGAAATCACCTTGACATAGAAATGAACAGAGGAACCAGATGACCCAGAACACCAGCAACCCGCAAGGACTCCTCCTGGCAGGCACTCGCCAGCCTGAGCATTCGTGTCTCCCGTGGCAATGCTTATTTCCACTCCACGCACACGTCAATTTTTGGGCAGCATAATGTCCGTGGAGGAGGGGGGAGATTTGGGAATGCAGGTCTCCACATCATAACATGCAGAGACCGTTCTAACGCGCGAAAAACGAGGTGCCTCTCCCTCACTGAGGCCGAGCATGGACACTCTTGCAATCGGAAGCTGCTTCATTTTTGCCTCTTTGTCTCTGCTTTAGCAACAAAGTTGCTCATTTCTCATTCTGTCACTTAACTAATGGTGTGAAACCTGGTTCCCTGGGCTGTGCAATCGCCTCCCTATTCTCCGGTGCTCAGTGGGGAAATATTCTGCCGCTGCATCTCTGACTGGGATTCTTTTCCACACACCATCTACTTTCAACAGAATGTATTTATATAGAGGGAGGTGTATAATCCCTCCCCTACTTGTAGATCCTGCTGACAAAATGGGCAGCATTTATTAAGATATGACTATGACTAACACTACACTTAGCTATGACTGTAACCCTACATTCTGCACCCTCACCTTTCCTTCTCTATGAATGGTATGCTTTGTATAGCACGCCAGAAACAATACTTTTCACTGTATGCTAATACATGTGACCCCCCCCCAGTGATAAATCAAAATAAATCAAATTAAAAGATGCTGAGTTCACACTGATTAATTTCCTACATCACTTCTTAACTCTTATCAAATTTTATAAATGACTACCAATTTCAGACTACAAGGACATATAATGGTGCCAGAGATATAATTCAGTACTTAATTCAAAATTTGAAACCCACGACACGTAATGGATCAAGTAATTAATGGTTAGCTGGCAATTTCCTACTTTTAGCATTAATTAGATTCATTCGGTATCTATTTACTATTCGAGTACATCCTATCAGAGAAAACTAAAGGATTAAAAATCTAGTTCCAGATATTAACAGCCATGAAAACATGCATTTGACAATCACGGTCGCATAAGCAAGGACTTTTAATCTTTTCCTCAGTCGCTTATGTAGAGTGCAGTAGGTCACGTTTTGACAATCATTACATTTTCCCTTCAGCATGAAGTGGACAAAAACACAGATATCGATTGTGTGACAGCTACAGAACACCATCAACGTGATGAGGCTGAGTGGGGAGTGATAGCAAAGAAGACTGAGCTCCTCTCTTTGCACTACAGGCATATTAAGGCCAACCCTAAAACAATTGCAGACCTATCAACTCCCACTCTGGAGTGAGGCTCATTCATTTTGGTTAAAAATGAGACTGGTTTTGAATCAGTTCACTCTCAAGCAATTGCAGCATACTGTGCTTAAACACCTTGCACTTGGCCTTTCTGAATACATTTCCCTCTTAACATTTGCCTGGTGTTGACAGTGTCTGCCATTATTGCCATTTTACTGAGGCCCTTCTGTTGCCAATGTCTGAATAAATCAGACTCAAGTTTATTTTTATAGATGTTTTGGGGACATTTTGTAATTCCCTTGATTTTTCTTGTATGAAGCCACCAACTAATAATAATGCTTTTCAGCAAATGTTATCTCTTCAGCTTACTATCTTATGCAAATAATTTGATTCTAAATTCTAGTGATTTGTATGTCAGAGTATGTGAGATAATTAAATTCATAACTTTTATCATTAATATTAAACTATCATTTTTGATTTATTTTATCTTAAATATAATTAAAATTAGTCTGTCTATCAGTTGAACAAATCAGATAGTAAACGGGTGTTAATGTAGTGCATTATTTCCCCAATTGTAAATATTCAGAGCTGATATTACTATTCTCAAATATGTAAAGGCAAAATACTGCGGATGCTGGAATCTGAAACAAATACAGAAAGTGCTGGAAAATCTCAGCAGGTCTGACAGCATCTGTGGAGAGAGTGTCAATGTTTGGAGTCTGGATGATGTTCCATTATTATATTAATTGTCATAGTATTCTCAATATTGTATCGAATATTAGTATTCTTAAGTTCACTATAAAAATATATTTTAGTGTTTGATTTTTTTTCTGTTAATACTTAATATAGCATATTATTGAAAATTAGACCTAGTGAAAGCTAAGAATCAATTGGCAGTTTACCAAGCTCTTAGTGATTACCAAAAAAAATGACACAGTAACAGCAGTGTTCACACATAAATGCATTATGCAGATAATAGCTCTGATTTTCTTCTGATTGTCCAGAGGTATAGATAACAATTTAAGTGAAGGTTCAGGAAGCACTTCAATCACCATTACGATCTGATGCTGAATTGCAATAAAAGCAAAGTATGAACTACTCGACTGATTTCTCTAACAGGTATAATGTTGGTCAGGAAAATTTGCTGAGATCAAAATAACACAATAGTAACTCAGTGCTGTTCAAGCCACTAGCACAATGGCAATGTGTAAGAATCAAATTCAGGGATAAGGCAAGGGTCACAACTTTTTTCAACTTAAAGCCATAGAGGCCCTGACATTACAGATCATCTTCAAAGTAAAAGGGTTAATTAAGTGAACTTCAACAGAGGTTGGTAGCGATGGTGCTTGAAGGATTTAACCTCCGAAGGCAGCAATTTTGCTTTTTGAGTCACTGTATAAACAAAGTCTGTGTTAGGGAATTAATGCTTTTCACATACTTGTCTATCTGACAAACGTGAGGAATATTAACTTAATAGCAACCTCTGCTGGAATTCATGCATTCACTTACTGAACTTTTTTTCAATCTGAATATAACACTGTCACGTTTCCTGGTAGTCAGAGCAGAGGGACGTACTCTTCTCAAGCCGAGCAATGTTTCCACATGGTACATAAATCTATCCTAATCATGTCAGTTCAATGTTTTCAAGTAATTATAATCATAAAAGCACCATGTGTTGTAACAATTCCAATTCACAGAGTGGGTGTGTGAGTAAACAACCAAGGAATCAGCTGCTCTGTGTGGATTATGAGTTCCACTTGTATTATTTCAGCCTGATTGCTTAGCCTTTGCTCCGGGATTTGTAAGTTTGCAGTCTTGCTCCTTCTGCCTCTCTGTCCCCTTTTTGAAGTCGGATAAATTTATCTTCTGATATTCTTTATCCATTCATCATCTGGTTGGCTGGCTGGCCAACCTTGAACAGGTGCATATCCCCTCAACAGCTTGAAAGCAATTAATCACATTTTATCATTCACAAGTTTTACCTTTTGTCACAGATTTAGCTCTGTTATCAATAGTACACATAGGAATGATCACTTCTCATCTTGAAAGTACTTAAAAACAAAAGTCTAACCTCAAAAATTCAGATCTTATTAGATGTATATCCATCTTTTTAAGTGCTTTATCTGACTCGAGTTCCTCTTGAAAATTAGGATACTAAAAATACACAATTGCCTTCTGTTTTTCAATTTATAAGGCATTTTTTCAATAAATTATTTTTAAAAATTATTTTTCACAAAAAGACAATTTTAATTACAAGCATGGTTTATAGAGCATAGCAGATGCTCATGCAAAGAGGACATGGTGGAGTTTCCATTAACTCAATGGGTAAGGGTAGTGTCTGACTGGACTAGTAAGTAATACAGATGAGAAAAATGCTAGCCTGATCTCGGTCGATAGTCAGTTAGCTAATACTAGCAGGAAAAATAGTGAGGCACTACAGATGGTTTTGGTGTCCCCAGGGGAGGAAAGAGATATATTAAATTTAACCTGGGTTCCTTGTTATTGAGTGAATAATGGTAGAAAGTCTACTTAAAAAGATGAATCAATGTAGAACAGGACCAGGTTTGGCTGTGATGCCATTCACACTTCCAATGGTCAAACATCCTCTCAACATTCACCATCTAAGCTCACTATTGAAGCAATGGGCACTTGGGCCAGGTACCCAAGAAAGGCCACCATTACCTGAAGAACTGAACACCAGAATGAGTGGCTAGCTTCAGTTGAGCAGAGGAAAATACCCATCCTAGAATGATTTATATGGTCGACAGCTGAATCTTTAATGGTGAAGTTTTGCTTCAATAACTTTATAATATTGTATTGTACCTTCAGCAAGCAATAGATGTCATCAGCCTGTGGGCAAGCTAGAAAACATCAGTGCATCCAGCAATGTGTCTGTAAACAGTCTGTTCTTGTGCAGTAATTTATCACTCAATGAACTGAGAAGTGTTTTGTTGGGATTTTTTCCAAATATTCTGAATGAATTCTGCTAGTCAAACTTCTGATTGCTTTCAAAGCTGAGCTCAGTGGAAATCACACTTGCATTCATAGATTGCCTTCTTCCAAATTAGTGTCACTTCAAAAATGTAAAAATCCATCCTGTTATTTTTCCAAACTTAAAAATATATGTCCTGAATCGAAGATTAATTACACACCATGCACTTAGCCATGTACAATGCTATTCCTTGGCCTGCCATCAATTGAATCATCAAAGATACTAATAAAGATAGAATTTAATTCAAAAATAATTCTGTATTGGGAAAAAAAATGCATTTGTCATTACTAGATGTTTTTAGTTTATATTGATATTTTGAGCTACGCTTACAGTTAAAGTTTGGAGTGGTACTTAGTCCTTTTTCTTCTCTGATGTCAAAACTATCTGGCACGGTGGCACAGTGGTTAGCACTGCTGCATCACAGCGCCAGGGACCGGGGTTCAATTCCAGCCTAGGGTGACTGTGCGGAGTCTGCACGTTCTCTCCGTGTCTGCGTGGGTTTCCTCCGGGTGTTCCAGTTTCCTCCCACAGTCCAAAAGATGTGCTGGTTAGGTGTATTGGCCATGCTAAATTCTCCCTCAGCATACCCGAACAGGTGCCAGAGTGTGGCAGCTAGGGGTTTTCACAGTAACTTCACTACTTGTGACGTAATAAATAACTAACTTTAAACTATCCCTCAAAACTAAAATTAACTTAAAGCTCAGATGAAATGCATGATTGGAATTAGGCGCATAGGCACAAGAAACATCCCGTTATATCCTGGAAGTAATTTCCAAGCACATCACAGCAATGTATTGAATATCTGAAACCTTTATAAAAAGATTAATAAGGACTTGCATTAATATATATTTTATCTATTAGAAACATCTCAAAGTGCTTTGCATACAGTGAAATACTTTTGACAATGTGTTTAATATCTTGTCTGAAGGATGATACCAATAAAATTGTATTCCTTCTGCACTGCAGTTGATTGTCATCTTTGATTGTCCGTGGTAGTTTAACATGAAAGTATATAATTTCCTCTTGTGAGACAGAATTTAATGTAGAGATGAACTACATCCCTAAACTGTACAGTAACTTGTATTTTGTTCGAATTCAATTAAGATTCAAGTTGTAAAATCTGGATTTTTGAGGATGCTTTACAAAGTAAGTTTTATTGATGTCACATTTTAAAATACTTTGATTTAAATAATCTAGATTCAAATAACAAATTCATGGTTTAAAGGAGCAAAAAATGGAAGTGAATGATCTGTGAAAAGCAGAAAGTGAATATTGAAAATCAAGATAATTTACAATCAAACATTACCTGTATGTTTTTGACTATGCTTGATAATAAAATGTCGAGCACTAAACTTCACATATTACTGCAAGTGTTGATCAATATCTTTAAGCAAATTAAATATGAAAGTAGTTTGATATCCATGGATTAATTTACAGTTTACACATAAGGCACTAACTTAAGTAGGTTCCCTATTTTTCCAAATTGTTTACTGTGACTGGTTGAAAAAATTGTTTCAGTCATCAAATTTCTTATAAAACATTTGGACTTGTATATCTTGTTTGTTGGGCTGGAGGTTCTTTACTCAGTCTATTACATATTTGTTTTTGGCTTCTATATTTCAAACTGTACTATAGATGAGACATTGTTCCTTTTGTCATAAAGAATACCAATATTTTAATTTCCTTGGGCAAATTTATAGTATGTTCAAGAACAGAAATTCTTGTACATTTTATTTTTGGTTTATCAGATGCCTTTGGGTGACTTTCCGCGACTTTGGAAGGAAGCACCGTAACACCATAATGCATTTTGTAGGCGAACATGAAAGCAGAAGAGAATCGCACCCACTTTTTTGGGCAAGCACCCATACGATATCTTACGACACTTAAAAAAAAAAGAACCCAAATGTGATTCTTGCCAGTAGGGGGAGTGGATAGAGTTTATAGATGCCTGGAAGGTGGCTGCAGACTGCTATAGGGAACTATTGTGCATGTACTCCAATCTCCCAGTACACTATGTACCAAAGTACACAGTGCACTGAGAATCTGTCACCCCCACCCCAGTCGATCGCCACCCCAGTGATCCCTGATGCACTGTACATAGTTCCTCATGCCCTGCCCCTTGGCACTGCTTGGTGCATGGTGGGCACTTCAGGGATGCACAGTGGGCACTTCCAGGGTGCTAGGCTGCCACTGCCAAAGGGACATTGACACGCCTGCCCCTGATCACTCAGCGAGGGGGGCTTCAATGGCCTCCAGTTCCACTGAGGAGGCCATCACATCTGGTCCCCTTTGTTGGGGACCATACGTGATCTTCACTGGTGATGACCTCCACCGGCGAGGCCGTTAAGGCAAGTGGGCCTGGACGATTGCGTCCTGGGCTCACTAATAATGTTTAAATTAGATAATAAATATTTAAATCAGCCTCAGGCTGGTAACGCTGGCGGTACTATTGTGAGAGGCGAGAATTGGGGCATGTATCTGCTTGTTGGCCTCTCATGCGATCTTACCGGCTTGCCATGCCAATCAACCGGCGTGACCAGCCGGTAAGGTCACTCCCTTTGACTTTAATTGCCAAGCAGTTAATTAAAGGAATGAAATAGTCGTGGTGACACAACAACTATAATAGTTATTAAACTGCTATGAGCTACCCTTGTAATAAGAAAAACAGTTTGGGATTGCTGTGCTAAAAAAAACCACAAGAAATATTCCTACAGCTTTTTACTTTTTCACGATCTACAGAAGTTATTTGGCCTGACTATCTTTACAAATTTGAGAAAATCTGAAATAATGTTTGTATCTAAATTGAGTGGCTTCCCTCTTCCCCTCAGGCATGTTGCCTCAAACAATTCTTTGCAACTATTATATCACATTAAGCTCAGATATGATTTTTGTGAACGCAGCTGGTTTTTAACACTGCGGCCCAAATGTTCCCGTCAAGCTAATGGAGAGAGTAATATGGTTCACCATTATTAACCTGCAAATGGTACAGCAACTCCAGGCAAAGAGGAGAAGTATACTTACCCTCAAATTGCCAAAGTTTGTTGATCAAATCATGCTGCAGTGCCATTGGCATCTCGTTGCCAGACTTACCATTGAAATATGTTAAATGGTGCAAGGTTACCATATTTGAAGGAGAGATATGAACTAAACTTGCCATAAAAATCTTGTCCATTCCAAACTAAGAACCCTTTTAATAATGTGATAGGTATTAATTATTGCAAAAAACAATATAACTATTGCAAGGAATGTGACTCCACACCTGCATGTTATTTGTGACTCAGTTAGTCACACTCTCCCCGCTGAATGACAAGGTTGTAGGTTCAAGTCCTTCTCCAGGACTTGAGCACAAAGATCAGCACTGAGGAAGTTATGCACTTTTGGAGATGGGATGAGATGTTAAACATGGGATGAGATGGAACAGATTCCATCCATGGTTGTATTTTGAACAAGAGCAAGGAGTTATCTCCGCACATTCTCCTCGTGTCTGCGTGGGTTTCCTCTGGGTGCTCCGGTTTCCTCCCACAGTCCAAAGATGTGCGGGTTAGGTTGATTGGCCATGCTAAAAATTGCCCCTTAGTGTCCTGGGATGCGTAGATTAGAGGGATTAGCGGGTAAAATATGTAGGGATATGGCGGTAGGGCCTGGGTGGGATTGTGGTCGGTGCAGACTCGATGGGCCGAATGGCCTCTTTCTGTGCTGTAGGGTTTCTATGATTTCTATGATGATGATTATCTGTAGTTAATATTTATCCCTCAAACAACATCATCTAAACAGATTATGTGGCCATTATCACATTGCCGTTCAGGGAACTTTCTGCGTGTAAATTGGCTGCCGTGTTTCCTACATTACTACAGCGATTACATTGGCTTGAAAGTGCTTTGTGATGTCCACTGGTTGTGGAAAACACCACTTAAATCCAAGGGCAAGTGTTTTCCCATGGTGGTTTTTCCTGCCCCACCACCAAACAAGTCAATGGGGAGCGCATCCTCCCACTCATGTCAGCTTTGCAGCCACTTAGAGAGTTAACTAGTTGAAGATGGGACTTCTGTGCCACGTTTAGTCCTGCCAACCAATCTGATTACCTGGAAAATCCATTGTTCCTCGCAACAGCAGCAGTGGCTAGCAGTGAGATTGTAAACAATCCTCAGATTCCCAGAGTCCATGGTGGGGAGAGGAGAAGGGAAGAGGACCTTGATGGAGAGACCAGAGGGGGAGAGAGAACCTTTTTGGGGCCAGACTTTGGGGAGCACTCAATTTTGAAAGGGGACCCCTGAGGCCAGAGAAAGGTTACCTACCTGGCTTCCTCCCCTACCCTGAACTCTTCCCATGATGTGGAGATGCCGGCGTTGGACTGGGGTAAGCACAGTAAGAAATCTCACAACACCAGGTTAAAGTCCAACAGGTTTATTTGGTAGCACAAGCCACAAACCTTCGGAGCACTGTGCCTTCAGGTGAGTGGGATTTCAGTTCACAAACAGGGCATATATAGACACAAACTCAATTTACAAGATAATGGTTGGAATGTGAGTCTTTACAGATAATCAAGTCTTAAAGGCACAGACAATGTGAGTGAAGAGAGGGTTAAGCACAGGTTAAAGAAATGTGTATTGTCTCCAGCCAGGATAGTTAGTGAGATTTTGCAAGCCCAGGCAAGTCGTGGGGGTTACAGATAGTGTGACATGAACCCAAGATCCCGGTTGAGGCCGTCCTCATGTGTGCAGAACTTGGCTATCAGTTTCTGCTCAGCGATTCTGCGTTGTCGTATGTCGTGAAGGCTGCCTTGGAGAACGCTTACTTGAAGATCAGAGGCTGAATGCCCGTGACTGTCAAAGTGTTCCCCAACAGGAAGAGAACTCCTGCCTGGTGATTGTCGAATGGTGTTCATTCATCCGTTGTCGTAGCGTCTGCATGGTCTCCCCAATGTACCATGCCTCGGGACATTCTTTCCTGCAGCGTATCAGGTTGACAACGTTGGCCGAGTTGCAAGAGTATGTACCATGTACCTGGTCGATGGTATTCTCATGTGAGGTGATGGCATCCGTGTCGATGATCCGGCAGGTCTTGCGTACTCTACACCAGCTTCCCCCACGACGATGGCGTTGCTGCAACTGCCTCAGTACTCAACGCCGACAACTGCCAATCTCCAGATGCAATTTTACAACTCATCCACTTCATCCTGGACCACAACGTCTTCACCTTCAACAACCAGTTCTTCATCCAGACACACGGAACAGCCATGTGGACCAAATTTGCACCTCAATATGCCACCACCTTCATGCACAGGTTCGAACAAGACCCCTTCACCGCACAGGACCGTCAACCAATGTTATACACTAGATACATCAATGAAATTTTGTTCCTTTGGACTCATGGCGAACAATCACTGAAACAACTATATGATGACATCAACAAGTTCCATCCCACCATCAGACTCACCATGGACTACTCTCCGGAATCGGTTGCATTCTTGGACACACACATCTCCATCAAGGATGGCCACCTAAACAATTCACTGTGCCGCAAGCCCACTTCTCCACTTCTCCAGCTTCCACCTTAAACACATTAAAGAAGCCATCCCCTACGGACGAGCCCTCCGTATACACAGGATCGGCTCAGATGAGGAGGATCGCAACAGACACCTCCAGACGCTGAAAAATGCCCTCAATTGTACAGGATATGGCGCTCGACTCATCGATCGACAGTTCTGACATGCCACAGCAAAAAACCGCACCGACCTCCTCAGAAGACAAACAAGGGACACGGCGGACAGAGTGCCTTTCGTCGTCCAGTACTTCCCCAGAGCAGAGAAGCTACGACATCTTCTCCGGAGCCTTCAACATGTCATCAATGAAGACGAACATCTCGCCAAGGCCATCCCCACACCCCACTTCTTGCCTTCAAACAACCGCACAACCTCAAACAGACCATTGTCCGCAGCAAACTACCCAGCCTTCAGGAGAACAGTGACCACGACACCACACAACCCTGCCACAGCAACCTCTGCAAAACGTGCCGGATCATCGACACAGATGCCATCATCTCACGTGAGAACACCATCCACCAGGTACACAGTACATACTCTTGCGACTCGGCCAACGTTGTCTACCTGATACGCTGCAGGAAAGGATGTCCCGAGGCATGGTACATTGGGGAGACCATGCAGACGCTATGACAACGGATGAATGAACACCGCTCGACAGTCATCAGGCAGGAGTGTTCTCTTCCTGTTGGGGAACACTTCAGCAGTCACGGGCATTCAGCCTCTGATCTTCGGGTAAGGGTTCTCCAAGGCGGCCTTCACGACTCATGACAACGCAGAATCGCTGAGCAGAAACTGATAGCCAAGTTCTGCACACATGAGAACGGCCTCAACCGGGATCTTGGGTTCATGCCACACTATCTTTAATCCCCCACGACTTGCCACAACTTGCAAAATCTCATTAATTGTCCTGGCTGGAGACAATACACATCTCTTTAACTTGTGCTGAACCCTCTCTCCACTCAAATTGTCTGTACCTTTACGACTTGATTACCTGTAAAGACTCGCATTCCAACCATTATCTTGTAAATTGAGTTTGTGTCTATATATGCCCTGTTTGTGAACACAGCTCCCACTCATCTGATGAAGGGGCAGTGCTCTGAAAGCTTGTGGCTTGTGCTACCAAATAAACCTGTGGACTTTAACCTGGTGTTGTGAGACTTCTTACTGAACTCTTCCCGCCAGCCTCAAAATTGAGGCTTGGCAGAAAGTGACTCTAAGTTGTCAAGAGTTGGCCGATAAGTGTCTGTCAGGTCTCCTCTCCTCCGCCCTCCCCTAAAATTGCAGTTATGTCAGGGGTGGGCAGGAGGATAGTGAGAATGCCATCCAGGAAATGTTGTGGGAAACATGCAAATGGACCTTCCTATCCTGCTTCAAGTCTATTTTCTCTCTTTAAGGTCTTAATTATTATTGAAGTTTAAAAAAAATAAAACTTTTCCTTTATGTCTCTTTTTTCTATCTCCCTTAATCCAATCTTTCTTTCCCTCTCTTACTCTTTCTATACTGAATTCACTCACTCTAATGTGCACTTCTTTTTCGGTCCTTGGGCTGTTAATTTTACTATCATCAATTTGCTGGTTAAGGAGATAGACAGTTCATTATGTTTCCAGATGTTCAGTTTCTCTTGCTGCAATTCTGCCATCTCACCGTTCCAACAATTTTCCACGCAAAAAGTTAAAAAACCTTAAATGTGTCAAGGTAGGTCCAACTAATGGCAGATACTGTTCGATGCCTCTGTCAGAGTAATATTTGACCAATTATGTTTCAAATCCAGTGGCAGGCTAAACCTGAGACAAAAGTTAATCCTCGCTTGAAATGTCGTGTAAAGAGAAATTTGTTAAAAAATTATTTGGCTTGAAATCACGCTGTGTAACATTAGCAGCTGAATATGTTAACAGTTGGATTATTACCATTTCCTGCAGTTAGTGCACAATTAGAGTGAAATCACATTAGGTGGGATTAGCATACCAACCTGTTAATGCAATCGTATGAGATTTGTTTTTCTTCTATTTTAATAATTTCATTAACTGTTTAATAAATGAACTAAAATATCTATTAAGATGGCCCATGGTAACTTTTCAGATGAATGCAGGAATAAATTGGTATGAAACAAACTGTACAATTTCCCTCAATTGTGCACAGTACTGAAGAAAGTGATTACAATCAACTATTAATTCCTTCTTAAATACATCTCATGTCGCAATCTCTGCATAGAATAGAATCCATGGAATCCCTACAGCGCAGAAGGAGGTCATTTAGCCCATTGAACCAGCACTGACTCTCCAAAAGAACACTGAACCTAAGCCCTATCCACATGACCACATGCACTTACTGTAATCAGTCCCCCTAACCTGCATATGTTTGCACACTAAGGGGCAATTTAGCATGGCCAATCCACTAACCTGCCAATCCACTAATCATTGGACCGTGGGAGGAAAACGGAGAACCCGGAGGAAACCCATACAAACACAAAGAGAATGTGGAAACTCCACACAGACAGTCACCCAAGGCTGGGGGCGGGGATGAGGGTGGTTGGGGGGGAATGATAATCATCTGAGATCAGTGATAACTCCTAAAGGCCAATTACCCATTTAAATTACTTCCTCATCCGTTTGGTGAATGAATGGTGAACTTAATCCAAGATAAAGGCAGAAATGAACTAAATATGGGCAGTAAATTTTCCTTTCCTCCTAAAACTGCCAAATAGTAATGAAAATATTTTCTGTGATATCTTCTTTGAGAGTTGTGCACAGAGCAAAATATAACAGCAGACACAAAATTACTTCTTAAAAAATGGACCCTAACATGTAATTACTGTCGAATCTAGGAATCACCTCGCATGTTTGATTGCTAGAGCACTGGATTGGCATGTACAAATCCAAGTTTTGAATCTAAGGGCATACTTTTCTCAGTCAAGTGGGCAGATTCCGGAGCATGGGGGAGTGAAAATGACATCAGGTCCAAACCCAACATCATCCCACCCCTTTCCAGCTTTTACACCGGCAAATTTTGAGTCCATTAGGGAAACTCCTTGGCTTGAGTAGATCAGCAATTGAGCCAATTAAAAAAGGCAATTGAAAACCTTCTTGACCCTGGATTCCTTCTTTCCCAACAGCCCACAGGTTCCACATTGTGTCTGTTCCTCACCAAGATCACTAAGGATCCTGGCACAGGATTCAGTGGCACAGTGAAAAGAGCTTCTTTAGTGAAACGGACAAGCTGGGAAGGCTTTGTTCAGTTACACTGAAGATCTCCAATCATAGCCAGGTAAGAGGCTGCTGTTCAAAGCACTTCTTTCTCAGAGAGTGCAATCACTGCTTGATAGGTGATTGCTAACTCCTTGGAAAACACTTCAGCTGCCCATTCATTTTACTTTCCATTGAAGTCAGAATGGAACAGGGAGTTAGATGGGTGGCTAATCAGGTCCTGCAAGCTTTGTGTCGATGGGTTGGGTTAAAATTGTCCCAATATCTTTTGCTTAAACAGGACCTCTCAACCTAATTCAAGTAACGGTTTTAAAACTCCTCTCTGTCGAGGAGGTTCTGTAAATATCAACACTTGTATTTCAGAATATATTTTCTGTTGTGCAAAGGAAAATGATGATATTATTGCTGAAATTGTTTGTCTTTCACTGTGCAACAATAGAAATAATCCAACAGTAAGAATACAAATAATACAGTCGTCTGGTGTGTCTCTCGGATCCAGTGGCTGCATCCGAAAACATATGAATTTAAATTGTATTGTTGTTATGCGTTATAAAGAAGATGAACATCAAGCGTGAGTAACCAGTAACAGCTGAAGAATTTACTCTCTATTAGTTTGTTTGTTAAACTCTTTCCAAAAATACAGCTCTTTGTCATGCATTAGTGGCTCTGCTTTTGGTCCATCAGATTGTTTAACTCTAATAGACCATCCACAAACCTAATATTTAAGGAATTTGTTTATTTTTGCTTCTTCTAAATCTGTACAATCAAATTCATCCAACGCTCACATGAATCAAGCTTTAAATTATTTATAATGCAGGAAACCTCATTTATTTTATGCATTACGGTTTTATCATTCTCTGTAAAACAAGCTACTTAATTTGAAAAAAATACCTTGTACTGCTCCGGTAGCGCTTCCTAAGGCCTTCATTATAATTCTACACAGTGCTATTAACAATAGTTGGTAAAAGCATGTTCTACAGAATGGCAAGGATATTCATCACTCAGAGGGTAATCAACTGTCACTGCACAAAATGAAGAGGGAAATGAAAAATATTAGATTAACAATTAATTTTAAAAAGAATCAAAGCAATGTCATTGAGGAGCGTGTTCTACATAATAGTTATTTCACGCTGACTGTCTCAAAGTCCAAAAGTACCAAATTTATTTTATTGTAAACACATTGCAGATTGTCTGTTGTTATTTACATGAACTTTACTTGAAAATATCAGGACAACTTATTAATTTATATTCTAATATCTTGCAATATTCATTGGGAGGTAGGATTTGACAGTTATAAATGAATGTTAGTGCCCAGAGTGTTACAAATGATGGAACCATGCAGTTTGTTTTTTTTGTGCAATATTTTTTCCGTGGTGTCCATGGCACTCCAGACAGACAAGATCCTCAAAAGGGTCAGAAAATGTCATTTTTTCTGACCTGAAGCTGGAGTTCTTCTGGTGAACTGTAAACGTTTGTCACCAAAAACAATTGAACTCTGACTGACCTCAGGATCTATATGGAACTGGTTTCTATCAGACAGTAGCTGAGCAATGGTCTTAAGGACATAGATTATCAGATCAACTTTGCAACCAGACTTCAGTGTCCAGACCATCCATGAGCAAAGTTTGAGCAGATCGCCTCATTTTCTTAATAAAGCTGTTATCAAGTCGAATCAGTTTGTAGCATTCTAACATTTGTCAGAAAAATGTAGGTTCGTGCTGCAGAACATATATTTACGCGCATTCTTGAAGTTGGTACTTACATTGAAATATTGAGGAACAATTACATTGTTGGAGTTGCTGCCCTTTAGGCGCAATGTTAACTGACAGCATGATCTGCATGTTCCATTGGTTCAAATGGGCATTAACAATCCCATGGCATAATCAGAAAAAAAGCAATTACTGCTCCTGGTATCTTCAGTCAACCAATCGGTATCCCATTCATTGAGACATGGAGATATACAGCACAGAAATAGGCCCTTCCACCCAACTCGTCCGTGCCAACCAGATTTCCTAAACTGAACTAGCCCCATTTGGCCCATATCCCTCTAAACCTTTCCCATCCATGTACCTGTCCAAATGTCTTTTAAATGTTGCAATTGTATCCGCCTCTCCCACCTCTCCTGGCAGCTCATTCCATATACACACCATCCTCTGTGTGAAAAAGTTGCCCCTCAGGTCTCTTTTAAATCTTTCCCCTTTCGCCTTAAACCTATGTCCTCTAGTTTTGGACTCCCCTACCCTGGGGGAAAGACCTTATCTATGCCCCCTTGTTGTAGGTAAATAATACCTCTGAGACTAGTCGTGAGTCAAAGTACAGTGGTTTATTTTCACAAGCTTGTGGGAGAAGTCAGATTCCTAACACGGTCTCCAGACTTCTCGCCGAATACATGTTAAGAGCGAATATTTATACATATATTTTCGCCCCTGGTCACGTCCGCATTTTCTCACGATTATTGCTGCCTCGGCGGTTTTGTCCTTCGCGTAGTCAGTGTACTCGTAGCCATCTCAAGGCTGCAACGATCTGTTCTGTCGCCTCTATGTGGCAGACACCTGCGTCCCGTTTATCCAGCATACAAGATTATAAGTTTGCATAAACAAGTTAACTAACATACAGGGGCCTATATAACACTTTATATCGGTAAGGATGAATAGTATATAATGAATATATATGAATCTATTATTAAATGATCACAGAAGGCATGCATGTAAGCTCCATCATGTTAAACAGAAGTACATAATATAAAAGAACACAAAAATGGATTCTAGCTTATACCAGCTGGGTTAGCCACATTCCTGAACACAATTTGCTGAGAAAATCATGAGCTTGTATACAGTAGCTGCTTCCCTTATCTGTTTGGATACACGAAAACAAGTTCTACAGACAGGAAAACAAGTTCTACAATGCTTCTCACAAATCTCTAAGTATTACAAAGTTTGGGTTTCAATGCTTTGCACAAATCTTAAGTGTTACAAAGTTCATTAACCCGTTCCCTTCTTCACCCCTCATGATTTTATAAACCTTTAAAACTTCTTGCTGCTTGTGGAGTCTTGATATGCTCAAAATGGCTGCTCTTCAAAGTAATTTTTGGTATGTGAAGAACTTTGAAATATTTCTTCCAAACTAATAAGGATCTATATAATTGCAAGGTTTTTGTGTTACCAGGCAACATGCAACGAATGACATCAGCAGCCATTTGTTGATGTGTGGGATGTTCCATGCAAAACTCTTTAATTACTCTGAGTTGTGCCTTTTAGACTGACATTGATGATGTGGCCAAGGACAGGAATTTCTGTAGCAAGCAGTTCTTATTATTTCTCATGCATTGAATTGTCCCGCTTGGTTTCACTGTCTATGGTAATGTTAAATTGAATATGGAAAATAAGCCTCCGCAAATTTATAATTCTAAGCATGTGGTGGTTGTCCCTTTTAAAGACAATGCAGCAGAACAGGGTTAACTGGCTTGAGGAACCAATTGGGATGGACAATGAGTCCTGCCTTCGGAAGAAGACATTCTGAAGGCATGTAGAAACATGTAGGCCGAACTTTTCCTGTCTCGCCCTGCTAGAATCGTAGCGGGTGAGGCTGAAAATTGGGCAGACTGTTCAAAGGTTCGTTGAGCTCAGGCAGGAATTTCCAGTCTAGGGGCACACACAGCTGGAAATTTCTTGCCTGTATGTACTGGGGCAGCCATTTTGGGTGTGGGGGGAGGCGGGGTTGGGAGGTTGGTGTGGGGTGGTGGGGCTGCTGGCCTCTGTACAATTTTTCCCTGTTAATAAATACCTGATGAAGTCTGTAGTGTGCATCATTACAAAGCATCATAAATTGAAAGCCAGAATAAGATGCAGAACACTCCTGAATTCGCAGGACTTCATACTTTATGAATAAACTAAATTAGCAATCTTATTGCAATGTTTATTCTGCTCCCAAAAGCTCAATTCTTAAAGGGCAAATGTTAACATACGAAAAATGTTTTATTCATGAGCTGTCTTTGTCAGTGTTTAGTTGGCTTTTAGTAGTTCATGAACTGCTTGCATCAAAAACAAAAGCAATGCATTCAAAAAGGACATTCCTCCCTTCTTTCCATGAGGAAAGTAGTGAAGACAGTGGGCGGGATTTTACAGTCTCGCTTGAGCGAGACCAGAATATCCCACCCGAGGACAATGAACATTTCCATTGTCCGCCCCTCGCCCGCTCTGATTCCTTGGTGGGTGGGCAGTAGAGTTTAATTCCTGAAGAGGATAGTGCTGTGTACCAGAAAGCTGCTACCTCTTCATTTTCCGTGCATCAAGTGTAGATTAGTTGTGTGAAATGAGCTTGAAAGTTCTACAAGATAGCTATTCCATTTGAGCAGCATATAGCATTAAAAGGCATAATCAGACATTAAAGGCACCATATTCCTCTTGAGGAATTCAGTCACCGAAGCACCAAATTTTGTTTATTCATTGTCATGGAGAATCCAGAAGATTTTAAGGTCCTCCTTTTTCGTATCCTTTTTCCTTCCTTCTCTCTCCCATTCCTTCATTCCAATTTTTGAGAAGTCGCTTCCTTCCTTTGCTTTTCCTTATATTTCTTTTTTAGCCGATGTGCAATATTTTAAGGTATCTTTCGGGACTAACTGTGAATACATTAACACTGCTTTAGTTAAGCCTCATTCCCTATGCTACAGTAATTAATTCATTTGGCAAAATAAAAATAAAAGGTGAGAATTGATTTTGCAGCGTTGGCAGAATCCAAGTGCTGCCATAAGTGCTTAGAAGTCTGAGCACCAGTACATGTGATTTGCATGTGCTTGTCTAATGACTTTGTGAAAGAAGTACATTTCCAGATTAGTCACGCTTCTCCATTCCACTGTGGCATCTAAGTGATAAAATGGTTCACTTTGAAATGGTGGATAAACTAAGTAAAGTAAGCTGTCACACTTGCACAAACTTGGTTATCAAAGGAAAACATGCGTGCTATGAAAATGCCTAAAACACAAGGAGATGCAATTAATTTCAAACCAAACAGAGAAGAAAGCAAAATTAATGCATTCAGATTAGCTGATACTCCAAGTGAGTGTCCAGAGGAATTTCAATTACTACGCAATTGATTTTAAAGATTGATTTAATTACATTTATGCCATGACACTTACTTCAGGGTGTTTGCGACAAAGTATAACTGCACTCTTTGACTAAGAAATTAAAATTTAAATATCCTTGCTCAGATTTGAAGTTGTATGTTTGACAATTGTCAGTGTGTTTTTTGATGCAAATTAATCCCAGGCCAGTGTTGTTCATTAGTTTTTGAGTGACTGGCAAATTACAGCCGATGATCTCAGTGATAGTTGCATTGTCCAGTGTGTCACAGCCTAGGGAGGTTTCAGGTTTGCTTACTAATCCTTAATAGGTGCTACAATTGACCTTAGTGCCATACAGAGGGTAGTTCATATTTGTTTCTATCCCAGTTGTCATTCTGTGTCATTCGCTGAAAACTGTATTTTTAAAAATTCATTTGTGGGACATGGGCATCGCTGGTTGGCCAGCATTTTTTGCCCATCCCTAGTTGCCCCAGGGTAGTTGAGAGTCAACCACATTGTTGTGACTCTGGAGTCACATGTGGGCCAGACCAGGTAAGGATGGGAGATTTCCTTCCCTGAAGGACATTAGTGAACGAGATGGGGTTTTTCTGACAATGCGACAGTGGTTTTATGACCATCAGTAGATTCTCAATTCCAGATATTTTTTATTGAATTCAAATTCCACCATCTGCCGTGATGGGATTTGAACCCAGGTCTCCAGAACATTGCCTGAGTTTCTGGATTAATAGTCTACCAATAATACCACCAGGCCATCTCCTCCCCAAATGTACGTGCGTGTATGTTTGGGCCTCAATGGACAACAAACCTGAAAGATCAAATCCTAAAATCCATATTCAAAAACCATCATTCGCGTATCAGGAACATTACAAAATTGACCATTTATATCATTCATACACAGTTTTCCAAATTATTTCAACTACTATGTTGTTTCTTCTGACAATTGATTTATATATTAAAAATATTTATTCAGCTCATTTGTGTCATGTCCCAGCTGACTGCGGGGCTGCTAGTCACTATTGTTAGGGACCAGATCAAAAACTCCAAGGTATATTATGAAGGTAGCCTAGACCCCACATTTTTTTGATTCTGGCATCAAGTGAGCATAACATGTTTCGCTTCTTATATGTTTCAATTGACCTATCAGGAAGCTTCCATTAAAACAAACTTTATTTAGCAACCCAGTGAAAATATAACAAAAATTAGCATAACCTTTACCATCTGAAAATAATTAAACACGACAAGGTATAATTCTTAACAGCTAACTATCTCTATAGTTCCAGTTTAAGCGATATCCCCATAGATATACATTTTTCTTCAGAGCCAGTTAGTACCAAAACCGATATGCTCATATGGATGCTGGAATTCCAGCCTTTTAACACCACTGGATGGAGATCCAGATCGATACCTGTCTTCTGACAGCCATACAGCAGTTTTCAGGGAAAGATCTACCTTCAAGTAGCAGAACTTCAGAGGAAGAGATCTATTTTCTGGCAGATCCCAGTCCGCAAATCCAGAAAGAGGAAAAGATAGAGAGACAGCTATTTCTTCTCTCTGCAGAAACTAAGTTTGTTTCTCTCCGTGAGCCTAGCTCCACCTAGTCGCATGATTTTTCCTGTCAAGACCTTAATCAAACCCCACTCTGAAAAACCTCAGGGAAAAGCACTAACATAACAACCGTGCATTAGTCCAGATTAAAACAAACATTTCAGCAATTAAGGTCAATTATGCTGCTGCAGTAACAACAGGGGATGCTGGCTATAGACAGAGCAGCACCGATAAATAGAACGGACTGTTAAAAAAACTTCCTGAACCAGAAACATGGCACATCCATTTCTTAAAGCCACAGTATTGTCAGACTATCGATCTCTACCCTAGCATAAATTAGGGAAATAGAGCAGGCTAGATCTCTCAAACTACTTTACAAATATCATCAATATCGATTAAATACCATCCCTTGCACCAGAAGCATGAATAAATTAAGCAGAAAAAGTGAGCATTATTTTGAGGTTTTTGAATGCAGTTTATGGACTGGAATTGGGAAATCATTTTTTGGGGTTCTGATTCTGTCGAATCAATTAACAAGCAAAGGCAAAATACTGCGGCTGCTGGAATCTGAAACAAAAACAGAAAATGCTGGAAAAACTCTGCAGGTCTGACAGCATCTGTGGAGAGAGAATAGAGCCAATGTTTCGAGGGTGTGTTAACTAAATGTGTACAAAATTGGCTTCTTGACAGAAGCCAAAGGGTGGTTGTAGAGAATTGTTTTTCAAACTGGAGTCCTGTGACCAGAGGTGTGCCTCAGGGATCAGTGCTGGGTCCACTGTTATTTGTCATTTATATTAATGATTTAGATGAGAATATAGGAGGCATGGTTAGTAAGTTTGCAGATGACACTAAGATTGGTGGCATAGTGGACAGTGAAGAAAGTTATCTCCAATTGTAACGGGATCTTGATCAATTGGGCCATTGGGCTAACGAATGGCAGATGGAGTTTAATTTAGACAAATGCGAGGTGATTCATTTTGGTAGATTGAACTTACTCAGTTAATGGTAGGGCATTGGGGAGAATTACAGAACAAAGAGATCTAGGGGTACATGTTCATAGCTCCTTGAAAGTGGAGTCACAAGTGGACAGAGTAGTGAAGAAGGCATTCGGCATGCTTGGTTTCATCGGTCAGAACATTGAATACAGGAGTTGGAATGTCTTGAAGTTGTACAAGACATTCTGTGCAATTCTGGTCACCCTGTTATAGAAAGGATATTATTAAACTAGAAAGAGTACAGAAAAGATTTACGAGGATGCTACCAGGACTTGATGGATTGAGTTATAAGGAGAGGCTGGATAGACTGGGACTTTTTTCTCTGGAGCGTAGGAGGCTGACGGGTGATCTTATAGAGGTCTATAAAGTAATGAGGTGCACAGATCAGCTAGAAAGTCAATATCTTTTCCCAAAGGTAGGGGAGTCTAAAACTAGAGGGCATAGGTTTAAGGTGAGAGGGGAGAGATACAAAAGCATCCAGAGGAGCAATTTTTTCACACAGAGGGTGGTGAGTATCTGGAACAAGCTGCCAGAGGTAGTAGTAGAGGCGGGTACAATTTTGTCTTTTAAAAAGCATTTAGATAGTTACATGGGTATGATGGGTATAGAGGGATATGGGCCAAATGCGGGCAATTGGGATTAGCTTCGGGGTTTTTAAAAAAAGGGCGGCATGGACAAGTTGGGCCGAAGGGCCTGTTTCCATGCTGTAAACCTCTATGACTCGGAGTCTGGATGACTCTTCGGTAGGCCTGCCAGCGCTGACGAAGGGTAATCTAGACTTGTTCAATTCTCTCTCCACAGATGCTGTCAGACCTGCTGAGTTTCTCCAGCATTTTTGTTTCAGTTAACAATTAACCCTGGTTTTGTAAAACGCTTAAAATAATTCTTTGAAGGGAGGTTCAGCATTAATTCATAAATATCACCGTCAAAAGCTTAAAATACAGAGTGAGATCAGTTGCAACTTCTCATATAGTCATAGAATCACTACAGTAAAGAAAGAGGCCATTTGGCCCATCAAGTCTGTACTGATCACAATCCCTTCCAGGCCCTATCCCCATTACCCCACTGATTTACCCTGCTAACCCCTAACTTCCCCACCCCTGCAAATAATCTACGCCATCATGGCAGAACCAATCATTTTCAAAACCATTCCCCTCTTATTTTATTCATGATAACAACAACTAACTAGGGTACACTGGAAAACCATTCTCCCCATTTCAAATGTCTGGTCCATCTGCATTCAAGCAAAACTATTGATTTACCTTGTATATTGAACCTCCAATATAATGGTGAAACATTGGTGGAGAAAGCATCTGACTGAATAAACTTCCCCCTTTCATTTCCAGCTTCGGATCAGAAATAGCATTTCCATTGATAGCTCGGAAGATGTTCAGTGCAAGTCCACTCTAAAGAACTGAGCATCTAACCAAAAATTGACATTTTACTGCAGTACTAAGAGAATGTTGTACTGTAGGGTATCACTTTCCAAATGTAAGATACTAAACCAATGCCTCCTCTACCATCATAGTTGGATTTTAAAAATCCGCTGGTGTCGTGTGGCTTGTGCTACCAAATAAACCTGTCGGACCTGGTGTTGTGAGACTTCTTATTATCGTTAAAAAGGAGCAGGAGAGACTTCCCAGTGTCCTGGCTCACACCAAAAAGCAGATTATCTGGTCATTTATCTCATTGTCGTTTGTGGAGCATTGCTGTGTGTAAATTGACTGCTGTGTTTTCCCATATTATCAAAATAGCTCATCTTCAAATATATTCCCTAAGCTCCAAAGTATTTTGTAACACTTTGAATACATGAGAGATGCTATGGAGTGTAATATTTCCATCCTGCCCGCCAAGGGAATTGTAGTGGGTGGGAGGCGGACCATCCAAAGGTCCGTTGACCTCGGGCGGGATTTTCTGCTTTTGGGATGAGCGTGGTCAGAAAATCCTGCCCTATTTTTATGCAAGCTCTTTCTCTTTATTCTATGCGCAACTTCAGTTTATTATTAAATTAAAAGCCAAATACTCTAGATGCTGGAATCTGAAACAGCTCTGATGAAGGGTCACCCTGACTCGAAACGATGGCTCTATTCTCTCTTCACAGACACCGTCAGGCCTACTGAGGCTTTATAGCATTTTCTGTTTTTGTTCCAGCTTATCATTCTTGTACCATATCTTTCAATTCCTTCATTCTGAAGAAATGTATTGAAATGTCTCTTGTTTCCAGTTGTATTACTTCCTCTCATACTGGAGAACAGTGTTCTCAGCTGGCTTTGACCAATTGTCTCCATAATCTTGAAAACTTCAATTAGGTCACCTTGAAGATTTGCCTTTTTGAGCAAGAACAAACTCAATTTCTTTAAACTGCCCCCATAATTCAGTTTGCCAGCATCATTTTTATTGCCTTTGCCACTGTGCTGCACACTAAAGGGACGTAGAGTGGTTAGCAGTGCTGCCTCACAGCGCCAGGGACCCGGATTCAATTCCAGCTTTGTGTGACTGCCTGTGTGGAGTTTGCACATTCTCCCCGTGTCTGCATGGATTTCCTCCGGGTGCTCTGGTTTCCTCCCACTGTCCAAGGATGTGCAGGTTAGATTGATTGGCCATGCTAAATTGACCCTTTGTCAGGAGGGTTCGCAGGGTGAATATGTGGGATACAGCCTGGGTAGGGATTGTTGTTGGCGCCGGCTCGATGGGCCGAATGGCCTCTTTCTGCATTGCAGGGATTCTTTAATTCTATGATCATGCCTTCCAGAAAATAATATATTTCTGCTTATTAAATAGTAAACCCATCATGACGAGAAATGTTACTGATTAGGAAATTGTGTAATATTTTAATGTATATGAATCACTCTGACATGGTCTTTACCAGGAGTCTGACACAAATGACACATGTGCAGTCTCCAGAGAAACACTGAAGGGCATTATATTCATGTGAAGCCCAGAAAACACTGAGGAGGACACCCCAACAAGACTGTTAAAGATACAGAAGGAAGGGACAAATGAATTTCTCAGCAAACTTTGAAAATAACCTGAACATTTGTTTAAAAATATCTCAAACTTTTCATGTGACTTTAACATAATTTTTATTTTGGTGTTTTCTGTATAATCAGTTGGTGACAAGTGAAAAAATTGGAAAACTGTGTATGAAGTGATTGGTCAATTTTGTGGCATTTGCTGATATGAGAATGATTGCTTTAAAATATGGATTTGTGTTTTTGTCAAAGATCTTGTCAAATTATATTGTTACGTTTTAATTATGTTGCTAGTATTAAGAGAAATAGGTGATGGTATTATAGAAACATCAGGTGGGATTTTCTAGTCATATCTGCCCCAGGATCAGAAATTCCTGTCTGAGGTCAGTGGACCTTTCAATGATCGGCCAAATTTTCTGTCCTGTGCGTGTCGCTCGCCACGGTGAGCGGGACCAGAAAATTTACCCCATAGAAAATATAAGCAGCAGTAGGCCATTGGCACCCGCTTCACCATTCAATGTGATCATGGCTGATCCCCTCTCTCAACACCATGGGCGGGATTTTATGGCCTTGCTCTCACCATATTTCTTGACACCTTTTAGAGTCTGGAAATCTATCCATTTCCTTCTTAAATATATTCAGTGACTTGGCCTCCACAGTCTTCTGAGGTAGAGAATTCCACAGGTTCACCACCCTCTGAATAAAGATGTTTCTCCTCATCTCAGTCCTAAGTGGTCTGCCCTGTATCCTGAGACAATGGCCCCTTGTTCCAGAGTCCCCAGCCAATGGAAACAGCATCCCTGCATCCAGTCTATCCAGCCCTGCCAGAGTTTTATAAGTTTCAAAGAAAATTACAGCACAGGAACGGATCCTTCGGCCCTCCAGTTCCACACTGACCATGCTGCCCGACTGAACTGAAACCCCATACCCTTCCAGGAACCATATCCCTCTATTCCCATTCTATTCATGTCTTTATCAAGACACCCCTTAAAAGTCACTATTGTATCTCCTTCCACTACCTCCCCGGCAGCGAGTTCCAGGCACCCACCACTCTCGGTGTAAAAACTTGCCTCGTACATCTCCTTTAAACCTTGCCCATCGCACCTTAAACCTATGCCCCCTGGTAATTGACTCTTTCACACTAGGAAAAAGCTTCTGACTGTCCACTCTGTCCATGCCTCTCATAATCTTGTAGATTTCTATCAGGTCTCCCCTCAACCTCCGTTGTTCCAGTGAGAACAAACCAAGTTTCTCCAACCTCTCCTCATAGCTAATGCCCTCCATACCAGGCAACATCCTGGTAAATCTTTTCTGTACCCTCTCCAAAGCCTCCACATCCTTCTGGTAGTGTGGCGACCAGAATTGAACACTATGCGGCATAACAAAGGTTCTATAAAGCTGTGACATAACTTGCCAATTTTCAAACTCAATGCCCTGGCCAATGAAGGCAAGCATACCATATGACTTCTTGACTACTTTCTACACCTGTGTTGCCACTTTCAGTGACCTGTGTACCTGTACACCCAGATCGCTCTGCCTATCAATACTCTTAAGGGTTCCTCCATTTACTGTATATTTCTCATTTGTATTACTCCTTCCAAAATGCATTACCTCACATTTGTCCAGATTAAACTCTATCTGCCATCTCTCCGCCCAAGTCTCCAACCGATCTATATCTCGCTGTATCCTCTGACGGTCCCCATCACTATTTGCAAATCCACCAACCTTTGTGTCAATGAGATCCCCTCTCATTCTTCTAAATTCAAGTGAATATAGGCCCAGTTGACGCAATCCCCCCTCGTACAACAGTCCTGCCATCCCAGGAATCAGTCTAATGTACATATGAATAGGGGATAGCTGGGGCATTGGGTTGTGTGGAAGGATAGCTGTGAGAATGCGCAGGTCAAGAAACTCTCTTGGTAACGAAAAGCTCTGCATTTTGGTTTCGGCTTTCAAGTGGTTTGGATCATATTAACCTTCAGGATTTGAATGCTCAGTTTTGCATGTTTTTTATAACATGCTGCCCATTGATAATTTCTGACCTCCTTCCCAGGCTAGGAATTCTGAGAGCAGATGTAATATCTCAATTGTTACCCCAAAACATTCAGCACATAGAAGGAATTAAATGGGACACCTTTGGTCTGTATGGCTTAACTGCACACTGCTTTTAGTGGCTGAGCCTTCAGGGATGCTAGAAATATATGAGTGCAATTAAGGGATTATACAATGGGAACTGACAACAAACATTTGATTACGGATATGTAAAGGATCTATGGAAGTCATTCGTAATTTCCTTGATACTGGGTTACAGAGGATACCAGACACCTGCGGCACAATCCGCGCTTCATCAGCCCCTCTACAGTCTCCCTATTGCATTCCAGCATTTCACCCAATTTTAAACTGGCGATCATTTAGTTATACGTGTTGAGTAATAAGATAGGCAAGAATTGTATAAAATTTTACACAAGCTATTATGAATCCGATTGCTTCTGGCACAGTAATATATATAATTGTCAAAACCTTTCAGGAATCAAAGAACTAGAAGATGATTTTTCCTCTGCCTATTAATTTGGACCAAATAAAATGGATATAACCAGGGAAACAAGCCTGGTCGAAAAAGGTAGCATGTCTTTCATCATTTATATCACAGCTTTCAAGTCCTGCTCCCATCTCGAATGCATTACTGAAAATTAAGGAAATAAGAAGAAATGCTACCATAGCACTGAGAGGTGTCAATAATAGTTTGTAGCCCCTTGGCCTGGGTGCAGGAGGAGCAGAAAGAATCTGTAACTAAGATGCACAGAGGGCAGGAGAGGCACTCAGTTTGGGGAACAAACTACTCCAGGCAATCACCCTTCAGTCTGATGGAGGAACACTGCAACCCGAGGTCCAAGCTTAGTGAGGAGGTTGAGTCAAATATCCTGCATAGCTAGTTGGCTATTTGTACCAGCAGTTTGACAATGTAAGTACTGCTCCCCTCAACATTTTATGTTTACCTTTCAGCACCAACATAGCACATCATAGAAGTCTGTAACTTTAATGTCAGCTATGCTATGGTGGAGGTATTCGAAACCCACTTGCTCCATGCTCCCACATATAAATAGTAGAGGTAACCTTGGCCCAGATTTTCGGACACTGGACATACGACCGAAGATGCACTTCAGAACCCTGGGAAGTCCTGTCGCACTGACTCGATGGGAATTGTCCAGGAATTTTGAACTTCTGATAGACAATTCTCCTGCACCCTTGGTACCTCCAAAATAGCTAGAGACTTTAGTGTTCCAACTTACTTACCTAGATAGTTACCCAGGAAATGTTTGATGAAAAAATCCTTGTCTAACTCCTGGGCAACTAAACAACTGACACCATCCCGACTGACCCCGAAGTTTACCACCCCTGTAACATGACCAGATTTCTGTATTTAAGGGAGGAATGTTGCCCAAGACATCTCAGTTTCTTTTCGATTTTGACATAAGATGCCATAGGGTTGGCATGTCCAACAATGCCACATGACTGCAATAAAGTTTTGACTTTGGTTTCTTGACCACACAGGTATGAATCTGTAACCTACTGACTTAGAGGCAGGAGTATTTTAAGTTGACCAAAGCTGATATAGAGCTTATTCTCCCATAAGGTCCACCACAGCTATTAATTTTCTCTGAGAAATCCTTTGTCATTCTTTACATCCTTTATACAGCCCTGAAAGCTACCCTTTTATAATAACTCCAGGCGTCGGCTGTGAAGGAACCATTCTTTTATTGCAGTGAAAATAAACAACAACCACAAGCCTGTGATGAACACAACAGGTCCCAACTGGGACTTAAAGGTTAATGGACCCTCTCAGGGTCTTGTTTCATATAAGGCTCGGCATATGAACGCCACCTGGTGGGCTAATTACCAGTCATCAGGGAGCTTGTATTCAGTGAGCCCAGCTGAGAGGTCAATTAGTGATTCCCCACACAGATCATAGGGGTTATCACACCCCTCCCCTTCTGAGTCTGAGGGCTCTCACTCGTTCTTTGTGTCTTCACCTTTTGGCCCGTAGCCTTTTTCCTACTTCGTACTCCGCCTAGTCAGGCAGAGTATAGCGTGTCGGCGAGTGTCTCTTTCTTGATGCTCGACATAGTATTATTGGAGGTGAATCTTCCTCACCAACAGCTTCTGGTTGGGCTTCTGCTGTTTCGGTCTCCATTTCAGAGTTGGAGATCGCATGTTGCGTTTCGGGGCCTCCTGTTGGAGGTATATTGTCCTCCTTCTGTGTACTTGGAGTCTCTGATGGCATACTCACGGAGTTGGCTGCTTCTGTTGACAGCTCCCGACGTTTCAGGTGGTCCACATGTTCTTTGTGTTGTGTCTCCAACTTTTACCGTGTAGGACACTGGCCCTGTTTCAAAGAGAACTGTTTCCAATGTTGATTGGGTGCTGCCTCCAGAATTTCTCTAAGACCATGTCTCCCTCCGAAGAGACTCTGGGCAGAATTCTCCCCAAAAAATTGAAAGTTTTGAATTTGCGTGAAAACTGGAGTAATTCACATGATTTTCTCAATGAGGGTTCAGAGAAGAATCTCCCACTCTGTGCACAGCAGAGGCCACCAGTGTGAATGTGATTAAAAGCTAGGGGGCAGGGCTTATCCCCGCTGGAGAGGCTGAGATCAGCACATGCGCATTGGCCCCACACTGCCGGCCTCCTGATCGCTGGCCTCCCTCCTTCCCCACCGATCCCTGTGCATTGTGGCAGCAGGGCACTGCCCCCATGCCCAATGGACAGTGTCAAGGTGCCCCCTAGGCATTGGTAATTTGTTCTTTGGACAGTGCCGGGGGCACAGGCTGGCATTGCCTGGGAGATTCTAGCGGGCCCAGAGACTTCAGTCCTGGGCCCGCTAATCACATTTAAATTATATGCAAATTACTATTTAAATGGTCTTTGCGCTTTCCTGCCGCTTTCCGGCACGGATCTGATGCCACCGGAAATCCAACACAGGGAGATGTTAGCAGGGTGTGAACCCCGCGAATTGGCGGACATGAAAATCTAGCGCAACGGGATGGGAGAATCGCGGCCCTTATCCACTTTCTTTTTATCATGGCCCCTTTTTTGAACTTCTTGCTTCTCTTCCACTCTTCTATTTAGGTTCAGGAATGTAAGGCTTAACCTAGTCCATAGGTGCCTGCCCATTCGTAACTCAGCCGGGGCTACACCTGTTGTAAGACTTCTGCTAAATTTTCAAGATGTTCCTTGACAGTGGCTCCTGTGATAAGAACGCTATCTGGGTCAACATGAGTGTAGTGATACCAGTCATAACCTTCTAATTCACACTCCCCTACAATAGATACTGCTGCCCCTGTGTCCACCTCCATATCCAATGGGTGTCGATTCACTTCGAACTGTATCCGTACTGGGGCCATCTTTGGTGTGATGACGCAAGTTAGTAATGCTAGTTCTTCCCTTTCAGCCTGACTTATCTGCTACGTTCTGTTTTGGGGTGGCTTCACCCTCACACTCTGTTTGTTTTGGTAACCTTGCTTGGGGTGTGCGCCCTGGCTGCATGCACAGCGCTGTTGTGCTGGCCGCTCACTAAACTGTGGAACACTCTCTTGGCCAGTGTCAGAATTTCCTGGTTTCTTTGCTTGCTCATTTTTCCTCACCCAAAGCCGGGTTTCACGAGTACATTCAACTGGGGACCTGGGCCTGCAGTCGGGGACTCACCCGAGACTAAGGACGCTACTATCTAAAGATGTTTGCAGCTCTTGGGCTCCTTTCTCCACATTCTCCTGAGCTAAGACCAGCACTATGGCTTTTTATTAAATCTAGGGTTGGCTCTGTCTAAAGCCTTCTTTGAGTTGCTAGATCATTTATACCGCATACTAAACAGTCTCTCAGCATTTCCAGTAATGCTGCGCCATATTCGCAATGCTTTGCCAGTTTTCTTAGTCGTGTCAGGAATTGCATCACTGTCTCCCCTGCATATCTAATGGTTGTATTGAACCTGTACCATTGCAAGATCATGGAAGGTTTAGGATCATAATGATTTGCCACCATTCCCACTGACTCATCCAAGGTTTTGGACTCCAGTGTTTCCGGATATGTCAGACTTTTTATAATACTGAATTTTGCAGCCCCATATGCAGTCAACAGAATGACCTTTTGCCAAGTATCTCCTTCTACTTTATTTGCTCGAAAGTACTTCATTCTCTCAGCATGGGGACAAAGTAGAAAGTGTCAAGAGCTTCAAGTTTTTAGGTGTCCAGATCACCAACTACCTGTCTCGGTCCCCCCATGCCGACACTATAGTTAAGAAAGCCCCACAACGCCTCGACTTTTTCAGAAGTCTAAGGAAATTTGGCATGTCAGCTATGACTCTCACCAACTTATACAGATGCACCATAAAAAGCAGTCTTTCTGGTTTCATCACAGCTTGGTATGGCTCCTGCTCTGACCAAGACTGCAAGAAACTCCAAAAAGTCGTGACTGTAGCCCTATCCATCACGCAAACCAGCCTCCCATCCATTGACTCTGTCTACAGTTCACGATGCCTCGGCAAAGCAGTCAGCATAATTAAGGATCCCACACACCCTGGACATTCTCTCTTCCACCTTCTTCCTTCGGGAAAAAGATACAAAAGTTTCAGGTCACATACCAACCGACTCAAGAACAATTTCTTCCCTGCTGCTGTCAGACTTTTGAATGGACTTACCTTGCACTAAGTTGATCTTTCTCTACACCCTAGCTATGACTGTAACACTACATTCTGCACTCTCGTTTCCTTCTCTATGAACGGTATGTTTTGTCTGTATAGCGCGCAAGAACAATACTTTTCACTGTATGTTAATACATGTGACAATAATAAATCAAATCAAAAAATATTGTAGCGATCCTCAATACTCACTTTTTTAACTCCAACTTCCCAAAAAATGGTATTGCAAAACTGAATGATATAGGCTTACCAGGATCTGATGAGAAGGGTTACCAAAAGGTTCATTTCACCTCATTGTCAAAAAAATTAACTTCAGGAGTCAGCTGTGAAGGAACCATGGTTTTACGGCACAAATGAAAATAAATAATAACCACAAGCCTGTGATAAACACAACAGGTCCCAAATGGGACTTAAAAGTTAATGGACCCTCTCAGGGTCTTGTTTTATATGGGACTCAGCATACGAGCTCCACCTGATGGGCTAATTACCAGTCATCAGGAAGCTTGTACTCAATGAGCCCACTGGGAGGTCAATGATTGATTTCCCCATGCAAGGGGTTATCACACCTTCAGAAAATATTCCCCCGGTACACTCAGCTACTCTATTCCACACCATGGCTGCAAGTTTCCAGCTGCTTCTGCTGGCGGCATCTTCTGGTCCCACTGACAATGAACCCCTGCCATGTGTTCCCCGGTGCTGGGGGTGCAAACAATGGGAAACCTTGTTGACAATGGAGTGACCAGAAGATTCCACCACTGGCCAATGGCAGGCCACCTGCACTGCTGCGAAACACGCTGCAGAAGGATTAGGAAATCCCACTATGCATCGTGCGACTGTCCCTGCCAAACTACGGTAGCTTCGAAACCCTCAATGCCTATAATTTTAAATGTTCATTATCTTTAAATCAATCCATGCTCTTTCCCATTTTTACCTCTGTAGATTTCTTCAGTCCTCTGGTGCACACACCATCCCCCCCCCCCCCACCCCGGCCACCCCGCCCTCTCCCCCTCCACTTAACTCTCTATGCTTTTGTGCATTCCATTCGGTCAATGCCCCAGCATTGATGGCCATGCTTCCAGCTGCCTAGGCACCAAGCTCTGGAATTCTCTTTCAAAATGTTTTGCCTCTCCATCTTCCTCTCATTTTAAGACGTTCTCTAAGAGATCTTGATCATCTATCCTAATATCTCCTGAAATAACTCCTCCGAGGCCTGTGTCCCATCACCAAATTTAGATTTATTTACATCATAAGTAACACTCAGGCAGGTACTCCCTCGTACAGAGTATAAACCCAGAGTGCCAGTAACCCTGACAGTCCACGTTATGTACACATGCAGAGCTCCCTGACGGGACAAGACATTACTGCCTTAATCTGGGAGTTTGTATTCTAAGAGGTCCACATCATGGGCCTCGTTAAAATCATTACCTCTCCCTTTTTGGCTCAATATTATTTTTGTCCAATTGCATCTCTGTGAAGTGCTTTGGAACATCTTTCTCTGTTGAAGGCACTCTATAAATTTAAGTTGTTGTTATTTTATTAAGGGAACTGTTACATTCCTTACAATTACATCTAGATTATCATCTCAATTTTGTACATATCTGTAAATCTCTCACTCTGATCCCCAACCATTTATTTCCTCCTGTTTCTATGGAAGGATTAATGCTCTGTATGGACTTTTTTTTATTATCTGTGTGGAAGGCTAGCCACAGGTATAAACACCTTCAATTGAGAAATTCACTTTAACAACCAAAGACATTTGCTTCAGCATAAAATTGATGTTCATCAAATACACTGGGCAAAGTGTATCCCAACAGCAACCTGATCAGCTGCAGGGGCATTGCTTATACTTTTATAAGAAGCCTTGATTTGTAGAATAACCACAAATAATCTATTCTTGAAAATGCACCTTGGAGCTTCGAGCTTAACTGTTTGGTGATTGTGTTTTTTAAGGCAAGGTTGATTTTTCATTGGCAATTAAAAGTAAATGTTTTTTTGTCAGATGTGAGTGTGATATTGAATATGATACCATTCAACTTTCAAATATGAGCAGTTTGTTTATTTATTAGTGTCACATGTAGGCTTACATTAACACTGCAATGAAGTTACTGTGAAACTCCCCCATCACCACACTCAGGCACCTTTTGGGTACACTGAGGGAGAATTTAGCATGGCCAATGCACCGGACAGCAGGGAAAAGCTTCACTAAATGCTTCAGAAATGAAGATATACCTTTAAATAACATACTTTTAAAAAGTTAAAGTTTTTTTTGAAGTTTATTTATTAATCACAAATAAGGCTTACATTAACACTGCAATGAAGTTACTCTGAAATTCCCCTAGTCGCCACACTCCGGCGCTTGTTCGGGTCAGTGCAGCTGTTCAGGTCAGATTGTGGGAGGAAACCAGAGCACCCGGAGGAAACCCACACAGACACGGGCAGAATGCGCAAACTCCACGCAGACAGGGACCCAAACCGGGAACCGAACTCAGGTCCCTGGTGCTGTGAGGTAGCAGCGGTAACCGGTGAAACCTATTGCATATTAATCCAGATCAGGGGAAGTAGTTGACTGGGACTGGGAAATATAATCTTGGGATGTTAGGTGTAATTTTCATACTTTGCACTCCAGTGGGGAGCCTTGACAACTGAGAGTGTACATTGGAAATTCTGGCTTGCACAGTGTATAATTTTCTAACCCTTATTTTGAAAGGTTGCAGAGTCATGCACAATGTGTGTTGGAACTTACGATATGCGCTCTCGGCATGCAAGGCTCCCCACTGGGAGCAAAGTCAGAAAATTATCCTCATTTAGCTTGCTATCAAATCCTTGAGTGTGGTAGCTGTTAGTTAACAGACACAAAGCTGGCTGGCTATGAATTTGATAAATGATGGGGTAGAAGGTGGGGGGTGGGGTGGAGCATTGCTTTGTGTGGCAGAGCTAAATTAGTCTTTAAGATGAGTATTTTTCTTGTTGTATTCACACAGTGATAATTAGGTCCAAGTGATTTCGGAGTCTGTGTTTGTTGCTTCACTATTTTCTTTACTTTCTCCATCCCGTCCGCCACCACTTTCGTATATACTCTCATTTTGTCCTATTCTTTTGCGGTTTTTCTTCTGCAACGCATGAAAGAGGAAGCATAATTATTGTATTTCTTTTGCTGCGTGATCCACCTTGAACCTTAATAATTCAAATTCATGAGGACTGATGCGATGGTGGATACAGATTCAATAGCAGCCTTCAAAATGGTATTGGGTAAATTCCTGAGGAGATAAAAGAACTGGAAGAATGTGGAGAAAGAGCAAAGGTGTGAGGGTTGAATTAGATTGATCTTCAGAAGAGCTGGGGAAGTCACGAAAGAGCAAATGGCATCTTTTGTGATGTCCTATTCTTTAATACAGCGATGGCCAAAATCATTCTTCCTCCTCCAGTAAAAAATATGTTTATTGGGATTTGAATCATTGAATTGCTTGAAAAACATCAATTTTCAATGATATGTTTGTAATGGCAGGGTTCCCATCGTATTCAGGGTTCTGATGCTCTACGATCCAATTTCAGTAAGAGGTACAAATGCTCTGCCTGCTCATAGGGAGGAAGGGAGGGAGTGAGACTGTGTAGTTACTGTGGCGGGGCAAGGGAAGACTAACTAATCCTGGGAGGGAGGAGAATTTAATAACTCATCATTTTTTATCACATGCATTGCCGGCATGGTGGCACAGTGGTTAGCACTGCTGCCTCAAACGCGAGGGATCTGGGTTCGAATCCCGGCTTGGGTCACTGTTTGTGTGGAATTTGCACGTTCTCCCCGTGTTCTCCCCAGGTCTCCTCTGGGTGCTCTGGTTTCCTCTCACAGTCCAAAAGACATGCTGGTTAGGTGCATTGGCCATGCTAAATTCTCCCTCAGTGTACCTGAACAGCTGCCGGAGTATGGCGACTAGGGGATTTTCACAATAATTTCATTGCAGTATTAATGTAAGCCTACTTCTGACACTAATAAATAAACTTTAAAGATTAAGAGGCTGCCATGCTACCAGGCAGGAAAGTCTACGATACAAGGCCACAGCAGGTCGCTGCTGGAGACAGTCACAGGCAGTCGACAGATATTTGGGGTTGAAGAGTTGGGCGATTAGGACATGGCAATTGGGAGGGAGGAGTTGGGAACAATGTGTGATTACAGCAGCAAGGGGAAACCAAGACTGTCTTAAGATTTGCTTGCAGGGCTTGGGGGATGGATATCTCTATGCTCGCAAAATCATTTAAAAGCTGGATCTGGTCCCTGCCATTTCTCCTTAGCAACTGGGTTTCCAGAGCTCTCTGCACCCAATGTTGAATTTAAATAGTCACTCAAGCACTGTGAGGAAATCTGATTTGAATGTTCCATCTCTCAAAAGCATGATAGGATGGCAGAGTGTTTAGCACGGCTGCATCGCAGCGCCAGGGACCCGGGTTCAATTCCAGCCTTGGGTGACTGCCTTTTGTGGAGTTTGCACATTCTCCTCGTGTCTCCGTGAGTTTCCTCAGGGTGCTCCGGCTTCCTCCCACACTCCAAAGATGCATAGGTTAGGTGGATTGGCCATGGTAAATGTACAGGGTTACGGGGATGGGGAAGGGAAGGCCTGGGTGGGATGCTCTTTCAGAGAGATGGTACAGACTTGATGGGCCGAATGGCCTTTTCCTGCACTGTAGGGATTCTATCTGTAGAACCACCCCACGCAACCCACTGTTCAAGATACAGCAAAGAGTGTATGCATAACAGGCGACAGTTACGTTACACACTACAGATTGTAGCTCCAACCCACGCTTCCCACCCCTACTGACCTTTTCTTGCCTGTTGTGAGGGGAGGGGTCTTAATGTCAACCCCAATATGTCTGATACATTACCAAGGTGTAAGTTTTTTTCTTGTTACATCGATCGATGATGTATTAAAAATGATGCATTTTACAATGCACTGAAACCTGCTGTGTCAGGCTCTGCCATGCAAAAAATCCATTTGAACATGTCAACATATACTTGCAGTACCAGTCACATCAATAAGTGGCACTTTGATAGGAGATTTCAATGCTAACTTGTCAAATAACATTAGTTGGAGGAGCAGGGGCTCCAATTGCAAATTCTTGCTGTGAGTCAGCATACAGTATCCTACTGCGCTCAGTGAGTGTCTTTCCAGTAACATGTTCTCCTGGAAGCAGCATGAGAGGCACAGAAGGCTGATTAAAAGTTGGTTTTAAAGATGTAACCATTGAATACATCCAAATAAAGTGCCAGGTGCTGAAAAAGAATAAGTTTCCAGTTTTATCAGATGTCTATTCTTTCCAGTACAATTCTACCATGATCCCATGCTGTTAAGCTTGTTCATAGCCCCAAGTGTATATTGGAAATATCCCTAATGGAAGTACTTAATTGAACCCTAATGTCAACCTAATAAGGCTGAAGTAATGTCACAATGAAAGGCACACCCCATCCCTTCTCCCAATAGCTATCCATTCCTTTCTCAGCCTGGAGTAACACCTCGGCTTTGCCTCTTTGATGTTTATACCCTTTTCTGGTTAGGTTCTTATCCCTCTTCCCTCGATAAGTTTTTCCCCGTCATCTCCCAGTGCCACTGAGATTCAGAAAAGCCCTACCCTCAATCCTCCCTGACTCCTCAGTTGAAATCCTGCCATCATTCTAGACTTGTCCAACCATCAAAACCTGGCAGAGGAAATTGAAGCGAGCTTCCCACTGAGAACAATTTCCCATTGATCTGTCTGTCCCAGCTGAGAGGAACTTGGGGCCAGGTGTAGGGCAAGCACAGTTCACTGCAACCCAGCCTAGCTGAGAAGGAAAGTCACGATTAGTGTAGAGGAAGTAGCTTACTCCCCTGCTCACCTCTCCCCACCCGCCCCAATAAAGTAATATCCTGGAACCCCTGCTCATTTTCCACTCTATCCACCCCCACCCCCTCTCACCTATGCACACCTTCCCATCTCCTCTTCTTCTCCTCCTCTGCTCCTCTTCCTCCTGCTCTTCTTTCCCATTCCCCACTTTCCCTTCTCCTTCTCTACTTTACCCTCTTGCTTTCCATTTCTAGTGAGTAAATTGCCTATACAGTATCCTATTTGAAAGGTTCCTCATCAAGTTCAAAGATGTGCGGTTGGGTGAATTGGCCATGCTAAATTGCCCCTTAGCATAAGAGAGATTAGCAGAGTAAATATGTGGGGTTATGGGGATAGGGCTTAGGTGGAATGCTCTTTTGGAGAGTTGGTGAAGACTCAATGGGCTGAATGGCCTCTTTCTGCACTGTAGAGATTCTATGATTCTGTACCTCTGGAGGAAAAGGTACATGAAGCAGACCAAGGGCAGGAAGGGTATTGACCACCTTCCTGATAGCACCAAGCTATCAGAGCTCTTACAAAGCAGCTGATCAAAGAATGCTTCACTGTCTAAACCATTCTTCCCATCCATAATGCACCTATATTCCCACATTGTTCACCATCATCCTTACTACAACCATTTTGAGTGGTTTCTTTCAGTCCAGCCTTTTTGGATCTTGGTCACAGAATGTATACACCAACATCAAGTCCAGTTCCATCCTTTTTTAATGTTTACATAAATAAATAAAAATCACCCTTGTGCTTGTTTACCGATTCTAATATTCCAACCAAGCGTTTTCTCGGTGGCTACAGCTGGGGAAGCTGTCAGGCTTTCACTGAGGGTATCTCAGATGGCATTGAGTGCGTGATGTTGAACATCTGTGGGCTTTAAGGGCCAAGCTGCAGACTGCAGCATTTCAACATGGCCGTCCAGCCCAGCCAGTTGTGCCATTCTGACAGGGATGTAGATAGCACAGGCAAGCTGTCGTCCCGAGAGCCGAGAACAGGTACTACCTTCCTGGATCTACGCCTTGGCAGTCCCACACCTCTGTGCCAGAGTAGACAAAGGAATGACGTGATGCTCTGGATGCCCTTGTCGACGTTGGCCCCAAGCTTGAATTCCATTAGTCATAAGTTTTGCCCATTCACTTAATTTGTTTAATGACATCCTTTTGCAATTTCGTTTTTCTGTCTGCAAAACTTACCTTCCTCCACTTTGGTGCCATTCGTAGACATAGATATAAAATTATCTATTCTATTGTCAAATCAGTCATAAATATGGTGAAAAGTTAAGACCCCAGAACCAATTCCTGGGGAACACCACTTCTCACATTCTGCTAAACTGGATACATATCCTTTATCTCCTCTGTGTTCCTGCCCCCCAACTAATTTTTAACCCACATCAAAAGGCTACCATCAAGTCCATGTGAGTTTTCATTTCTGTCAATGATCTTTTGTGTGGAACATTATCCGTTCCCTCCTGGACGTCCATTCATATACACCAGGACATCAGGAGATATCCTTTATTCTTCTTCAAATTGTGCTATGGGTTATTTTACATTTACCCGCAAGGGCAGATAGGGCCTCAGTCTAACATCTCATCCAACAGACAACACCTATGCCACTGCAGCACTCAGCACTGAGGTACTGCACTGAAGTGTCAGCCAAGAATACTCTGGGGTGGGATTGGATCTAAACATTTCTGTCTCAGAAGCAAGTGTGTCATTGCTGAGCCACAGCTGTCATTTTAATACCCATTTCCATCTATGTCTGTGAGCTTTACCTGTCCATTGCTGAGTCAGTCTGCCACTGTCTGATGTCAAGTTCATCTACCGCATTACAGACATTATGCTTTGTTGCAGATTCCAAAATGATCTTTATTTTGGGCTCTTCTGGTCTGGAATCTGAAGTTTGCACAGCAATATTTGGGATTAGATGGTGTTTTACCATCTCAAAATGTCAGAATTTATTTTGATGTTGCTTTTGTGTAGTCACATTGCTGAAATTGTTAGGGAATTTCACTTTACTCCCACAGCCTGCAATAAAAGCAAAATAAAGTTCTATCTTTTATAGCATAGTGCTTAAACCACAGCCTTAGAAGATTCAAGGAGAAAGTTGATGTGAAAGGTTAATGACCTGGGGCTCCCATCTTTCAAATTAGTTGCTGTTTGATTAAGAATTAAGCATTTCTTTTTCACATTTTATGATGCCAGTCAGTCATGGAGACAATTATTTTAGCAGCTGTAAAATGTGTGGAAAATAATAAAATATTGATCATATTTCTCATTTCCATATGTTGAATTTATATATCAAAGCGAAATTGAACCAATTTATTCTTTACTGGAAATAAATTCCATCTTCTATGTAATGTATAACAGACCATCTCAATAGTAGCCATAATAGAAGGACCGGTTAGTATTTCATTTTAAGATTACTGGAAAGCATTTTATATGTTCTTGCATTACATTCCGCCTGCATAAATTTCACTTAAAGTGAAGATGCTAAATGATTATTGACTTTGGTCTGGGATGGGTTTCGGTAGTCCATTTTTGATCTTTTTAATTATAAGAGCAAAGTAGACAAGGGTCTTAGTCGAATATTTGTGTTATTACAGAGAAATACATTCAGTTGCAATCTTCACCAAGGGTTGGTGGAATACAGATGAGAAAAATACATCCCTTAGTATAAAAGGTGATATTCACACATGGGTGCCTCCACTCACGCATGTATTTACTAATTAAATGAACAGATACACTTCAGCATAGGGACCCATGGAATCTAAATGATTGCTCCTGGGCATCACCCAGTCTCTTCATGTGAAAAGAATTATGAAAACAGCGTTTTAAAATACGTCTTTTTAAATATCAAACAGTAATACGATGAAGCGCTCTTGAGCAGTGGGGGAAAAAATGATCTTGAGAAAGGTTTAATCCTAAAGAAGAGATTGCAAATCAAATGTGATCGTGCTGCCACACATTGTTACCCTACTTACAATTCTACAAAGTATACGTTACACAGCAACTAAAAAATAGTGCATTTTGAATTGGACATCGGAAACCATTTTGAGACCCGAGTCACCTCTAAATAGGGCTGGTGAACAATGGGCATTTCAATGATGCTTGCTGGTTCACGTTTATTTATTAGTGTCAGAAGTAGGCTTACATTAACACTGCAGTGAAGTTACTGTGAAAATCCCCTAGTCGCCACGCAGAAGCACTGAGGGAGAATTTAGCATGGCCAATGCACCAGGCCAGCACATAGATCATAGAAATCATAGAAACCCTACAGTACAGAAAGAGGCCATTCGGCCCATCGAGTCTGCACCGACCACAATCCCACCCACGCCCTACCCCCATCCCTACATATTTTACCCACTAATCCCTCTAACCTACGCATCTCAGAACACTAAGGGGCAATTTTAGCATGGCCAATCAACCTAACCCGCACATCTTTGGACTGTGGGAGGAAACCGGAGCACCCGGAGGAAACCCACGCAGACAGGAGGAGAATGTGCAAACTCCACACAGGCAGTGACCCAAGCCGGGAATCGAACCCAGGTCCCTGGAGCTGTGAAGCAGCAGTGCTAACCACTGTGCTACCGTGCCGCCCTTTCGCATCTTTCGGACTGTGGGAGGAAACTGGAGCACCCGGAGGAAACCCACGCAGACAAGGGGAGAATGTGCAGACCCCGCACAGACAGTGACCCAAGCCAAGAATCGAATCCTGGCACTGTGAGGCAGCAGTGCTAACCACTGCCAACGTGTCGCCCTACGGTTCAGTGCCTGAGGAATTCTGACTAGTTCATATGCTAGACCACGCTACAGGTCAGTCTTGGTGGTGAAAGTTTGGGGAGAAGCAAAGCAGAGGGGACTAGCCCAGGCTGCCTAGACCATGCAGTATTTTAATAGAGATCAGAAATTGTCTTTCTTGATCCATGTTGAAAACGTTTTGAGCCTGTTTCTGATACAGCCAACTGCAATCCATTTAAATACTAGTGGCATACAGTGCCAGAAACACATGTGCCTTAAACATGTAATATAGTACAATGTCATTGGATCCTAATACGCGTAATTAACTGCCTACCACCTTTGGCACAGGTAAACTCCCTCAACCGAGGGACGACCCCTTTCAAAATGTTGGCTGCTGGAGCTTCAGTGTTAATGTGGCAGTGAGTCTACCAAAACCATTTTGAGGGCATTACTGGCTCCCTAATACTGATTTTGGTGCAATGAAATTGGCCCAGTTATCTCGTTTGGGTGAGCTGTTGAAAAGAAGCATTGTTTTATAAATGCAGGTCAGGCGCATGTTATGTTCAGCAGTAGCAATCCTTCGTTAAGGCTGACACCAGACATCACCGCTTATTAATATAGAATGCAACTATCTACCGGAATCATGTCTTTGGTCTGGCTTGATTGACAGGTCGGTATCCAGGAGCCTTCGAGGCTTGGATAAATACAGCAGGGTTTTGGCCTTATCTTTAGTTCACTTGTCTCCGCCACTTAAATCTATCTGACAGCAGTGAGATGGAATTCTATAGAGCTATTACTCCTGGGTTAAATTATTCAAGACTCAGCTATAGGACTTCAAAAAGAAGTCTTGTGTTTTAGCTTACTTTGCTATTTTGATTTCAGGAGCAAGTTTAAAGGTGTTGGTACAAAGTTAAGACCTGTATTACATTTTATTTATTGATTGATCGACCTTCTGTGTAAAGTTACATCTGGCAATAAATGTAATTAATAGTTTTGCCTCTTCAGCTCTCTGCTACATCACATTATCAAACTGTTGCTATCGTCCATTCTTCCTTCAGATCAGTCTTCTCAACAATTCCACCTTAATTCCCTCCACTTATTTCAATTACTGCTCAACTTCTAATTTCCTGATCCTTTCCCAAATCTTTAAATGTATTTCTATCATTCAGTCCTGCCCTCTTTTCGGTCTCTCCACTCAGTATTCCCAATTGCAGGGTATCTACCAAAGAAACAGCTGCTCGAAGCGAAGTGGACTCTTGATCTTTTCCCCCGATCTCAATGAGGGATCACAAGCACAAGCTACATCCTGGTATTCTAGAGCTCGGTACATTGGAGATCCAATTGCATCATGTAAGGTGTCTTCACAAATAGGTACTGAGTTCAATAATTTGTAATCACTCATAAATCCCTGACAGTATTTGATCGAGAAACGTTTTTTTTAAATGCCAATATCTCCTCTTCTTCTTGAGGGGACTGAATTGTACTGTAGTTTGGTTGTATTAATACATTATCAAAATACCTTTCACGTCTGTGTCCCCAGCAAAATTTTTATTCTCCCCCATCCTGCTCGTTTTTCCTGATATGGCCCCAATCTCTTTGCCCTAATGTCCAAGAAACACACATTTGAGGGTATCTAGAATAAAACTGAAACCATCTATCATCTGATAGCTCTAGACCACACTAAACACTGCCAAGTCTTCCTGTCCTTTGCCAAGAGATGGATTACTCCAGGGTAAACCTGGAGAGCTTTTCTTTCCCACTATGGACCCTTGCTTTAAATGTCTTAACCACCTCTATCTTCACCTCAGACAACAAGTGCGAGAAGCTCACGCATTTCTTTGTCACTAAGATTGTAAACCACCCATTTACCTGCCTCTGCCACCACTTTCCCCTTACTTCCCCTGAGGCTACCTGCACCCGAGCTCCCAAACCACATTGTATGAATGAAGATAGTAGAAGCGAGCAAACAGACTCTAAACTCATAATGAGAATCACCTCCTGCCACCTTGACCTCATTTGTGCTAAACTGTTGACCACCCAACTTAATTAGGCCCATGCAATTGGCATTTTAAACACTATCCTTTCCTCAGATCAGATCCACCCTTTGGCATGTGTCATAATCACTCTTTCCTCCACAAACATCCTCATTCCCATGGTCATTGTAAACCACAGCTCCATCTTCAACCTACCTTTCCTCTCCAAAGTCCTTGAATGCCTCCCAAATCTCTGCCCATATTCCCTGCAATTCTGTTTCAATCTCTGTCCACCATTAGTTCTTAAGGTAATTGATGAAAACAATTAAAAGTTTATACCATATATATATATATATATATATATATATATAATATATAAAACATGCTGTGTTGTGTCATTATGTCAAAGTTGAAGCCAATGGACAAATATAGTTAGAATGTGCTAAAAGAATGAGACATTGCTCCTTATTGTGCACTGTTATATGTATTTGAATTACAAAACATTAAACAACATCAGGGAATTAAAATAGTAGTGTTTTGTATGTCATAAAACATAACAGCAGAAACCTGAAAATTCATCTCCTCCCTCGGGTTGTGATATTCCTTTCAACTCAAAATCACTTGAGATGGGTTTAAATAAAAACATTTTTGACCCATTTGATCTCCTCCCTTCAGAATATCTTTTGAATAGTTTCAGAATATTTTCAGAATAGCTTCATTGGAGCTAATCTTTTACAAATGAGTCCAGGGTCCTGCAATTTATCAGTATTCCAAAAAAACAATTCCAGCTATTGGTCCGCAGCTGTGTTAAGAAATAATCATTGACAATTGTCCTAAATTTGTCTTGCATAGCCTGGAAACTTTGCCTTATCATCCCCACTTCCTTTCTGTTCCTGAAAATATACTGAATGTGCATCCTGCATTCCATATATCCTTCCCTATTATTTTTGACCTAGGCTGAGTAATTCTACCAGAGACATATTATGAACCTGCCTAAGGTTGTTGTGGGGATCATGTTGCCTCATTACTTATTCAAAATGATCGGAAAAAATAATTAGTTTACTTCATTTATGTGCATTTTTATAGCACCAGATGACATTTACTTAATACTCCAAGTGCTTCATAGACAATGAGTTACTTCTGAAGTAGTCCCTGCCAATATGTAAACAATAAATCTTTAATCAGGCCGCACTTAGAATATTGCATTCAGGTCTGGTCACCACATTACAGGAAGCTTTGAAGAGGATGCAGAAGAGGTTTACCAGGATGCTGCCAGGATTAGAGGGTATGAGCTATATATCCCTGAAAGTTTGCAAAGGGATTTATAGTCTAAGTGAGTGGGCAAGAGTCTGGCAGATGGAGTACAATGTTGGTAAATGTGAAGTCATCCATTTTGATAGGAATAACAGCAAAATGGACTATTATTTAAATGATAAAAAATTGCGGCATGCTGCTGTGCAGAGGGACCTGGGTGTCCTTGTGCATGAATCACAAAAAGTTGGTTTGCAGGTGCAGCAGGTAGTTAAGAAGGCAAATGGAATTTTGTCCTTCATTACTAGAGGGATGGAGTTTGAAAACAGCGAGGTTATGTTGCAGCTGTATATGGTGCTGGTGAGGCCACACCTGGAGTACTGTGTATAGATTTGGTCTCAACAAAGAACAAAGAACAATACATCACAGGAACAGGCCCTTAGGCCTCCAAGCCCGCGCCGCTCCCTGGTCCAAACTGGACCATTCTTTTGTATCCCTCCATTCCCACTCTGTTCATGTGGCTATCTAGATAAGTCTTAAACGTTCCCAGTGTGTCCGCCTCCACCACCTTGCCCGGCAGCGCATTCCTTACTTGAGAAAGGATATCCTGGCACTGGAGGGGATACAGGGAAAATTCACTAGGTTGATTCCGGAGTTGACAGGGTTGGCTTATGAGGAGAGACTGAGTGGAATTCAGAAGAATGAGGGGAGATCATATAGAAACATATAAGATTATGAAGAGAATAGATAAGATAGAAGCAGGGAGGTTGTTTCTACTGGCAGGTGAAACTAGAACTAGGGGGCATACCTAAAAATAAGGGGGAGCAGATTTAGGAGTGAGTTGAGGAGGAACTTCTTCACCCAAAGGATTGTGAATCTGTGGAATTCCCTGCCCAGTGAAGCAGTTGAGGCTACCTCATTGAATGTTTTTAAAGCAAGGATAGATAAATTTTTGAACGGTAAAGGAATTAAGGGTTATGGTGGGTGGGCAGGTAAGTGGAGCTGAGACCACGAAAAGATCAGCCATGATCTTATTGAATGGCGGAGCAGACTCGAAGGGCCAGATGGCCTACTCCTGCTCCTAGTTCTTATGCTGTTATGTAGGAGAGGCTGGACAAACTAGGGTTGTTTTCTCTAGAGCAGCAGAGGCTGAAGAGAGACCTGATAGAAGTCTATAAAATTATGAGTGGCATAGGTAGAGTTGACACTCAGAATATTTTCCTCAGAGTTGAAATGTCTAATACTAGGGGGGCATGCACTTAAGGTGAGAGGGGGAAAATTCAAAGGAGATGTGAAGGGCAAGTTTTTTACACAGAGAGTGGTAGGTGTTTGGAATGCGCTGCCAGGGGTGATGGTGCAGGCAGGTATGATAGGGGTGTTTAAGGGCCTTTAGATAAGCGCATGAATATGCAAGGAATAGAGCGATATGGACCAAGGGCAGGGAGAAGGGATTAGTTTATTTTGGCATCATGCTGGGCCGAAGGGCCTGTTCCTGTGCTGTACTGTTCTATGTTCTAATTAGATGAACCAATTTGAACATGACAGGCTAAGACAAATAGTAAATGCTGACTAATAAGTCAGTTTACTGTTTTTATTTGATGGTATTTATTGAGAATGTTAGCCAAGAAACCAGATGAACACTGAGGAAACTGTAACCAAAATAATCAGAATTACTGACTAATTCCCACATTAAGAAATTGCTGAAATTACTGAAAGATTTCTACTTTCACTTTAACACCAATCAGAGTAGGTAGGCCACTCCATCTGTATAGTCTGTTTCGCTCAGTTTCTTCAAGTAGTATTCCAGTCACCAGATTAACTCCCCTCCTTCTCCCCCCCCACTCAACCAGTGGCAGATCACTCCAGATTGTTTTGACTCCGTTTCTCCTGCAACTGACCTTGAATGCCATACCATGCTACCCCCTACGACTCAAGACACCTCCGAGAGCTTTGGGAACATTACCAGCCCACAGGCCACCTGAACCATCGATGGGCTAGAGGCTTTCTCCAGCCTTGGGATGCTCAGGAAGGTGTGTGACCCGAGACTCCATGAGACCCACACACTTGATTACATTCATGGATGGCCATCCTTCTCAGCACCCCATTCAGCACAATGCCCACTCGCTACTTACCCATGCTGAGCTCAGAAGATCATTGAACCTTTTGCGACACTGGATCCAGGTTCTGCGGACAAGGTCATGCCCACTGACCTCTACTGCCACCTTCCTCCATGCCTTCCTGATGAGGTGGGGTGGCCTCCTCCTCCCATTCCTCGGCATCAGCACAGCTTTCCTTTGTGTGACTGCCTCCACTTGGGATCAGAGGCAGTCATCTGGGAAATGGAGAGTTTGCTGGATACCCAAACTCCCCTCCCATCTGCTGTGACCTCCCATTGCCGCCAGTGCTCTCACAGACATTCTTCTGCGGCCTGTGGAGGCCACTTTTGAAGTTTGCAGTGAACCCGCTGCACCAATTCGGCCATGATTCACACTGGCTGCCACTGTCAACCAGCATAATATTGCGAGTTTCAATTGGATTTGGGCAGAAACGGGATTCGTGGCCACTTCTGGTTCTGACCGTGAGCACAAACGTCAAGGGTGAAATTCTAACCTGTGACTTTCTGGCTGTATCAGTTGTTCATGAGTCCCTGTTATCCGTATTGATAATGCCGTACTATTGAATACGCACTGAGGAGTCAGTGTTTTTACTCAGTTCGTGACATTGAATTGTTCGCAGTTCAAATAGAAAATGCTAAATGGCAATTTTACCCTTGAGGGCCTGGTTCCACAAGAGAATATCTAGTTTAGTAAACTATTTTGAATGTAATCATTAAGGTCATCTGAACAATTTCTCAGATCTGAGATGGAAAAAAAATGATACCAAAAAGTGCTGATCAGTCCATTCCTTCCAGCAGTCCATGTATAATTTACACCATCATAGACTCTTTCCAATTTATTTCCAGTCCACAGGGAGCTGAATAACCTCAGGTAAAGGGTAAAATTCTGATATTTCTGCCTGATCTCTCCCAAGTTCATCAACTTAACAACAGTGTTTAGGACTTGTATCATGTTTCAATCACGATGATTAATAAAGAAAATTAGAATGAATAGTATTCTCTGCTTTATGCATGTGTCTTCCTTTTTGCTAAAATGGGGGAGGTGGTGGTGTCACGGTAATGTCACAGGCCAAGTAATCCAGTGACCCAAACTAATGTGCGAGGATTGGTGGTTCAAATCCTACAATGGCAATTGATGAAATTTAAATTCAATTAAAAAAATTAAATCTGGGCTAACATTTTCCAGTCCCTTCCACAGTAAGCACAATCATGGACGGGAAGGTCAATTTGGTAGACCAGCAAAAGATCCATTAATTTCAGGCGGGAATTTCCAGTCTCATGGCAGGCAGGACCGGAAAATTCTACCCCTGGAATTGAAAGCTAACTTCAGTAATGATGGCCATGAAACTTTTGTTAATTGTTGTAAAAATCCAGGCAGTTCACTAATGTCCTGGAAATCTGCCATCTTTGCCTGGTCTGGCCTACATGTGACTCCACATCCCCACCAATGTTCCTTTTGTTGCCTGGTAAAGGGCCCTCTAAATTGACATACCTCGACACTCAGTTCAAGGGCAATTAGGAATGGGCAACAAATGCTGGCCTTACCAGCGACGTCCACATCACATCAAAGAACACAGTGCGGTGTTCATCCAGTAACGTGGAAACCAGGAAATCACAGGTCGTGATCTCACAATTTGCGTCATCTGTGTGTCTGTCTTCAGCAGTGGAAGAGAAAGTAGAAACTGAAACCACATAACCACCATCTATTTCCTGGACCACATTTAAATTTCCAGCTCCATGGTTCAGTGGGGCTGTCAAATATTTTTTAATTAATTCGGGGGATGTGGGTGTCGCTAGCCAGGCCAGCATTTATTGCCCATCCCTAATTGCCCTTGAAAAGATGGTGATGAGCTGCCTTCTTGAACCACTGCAGTCCCTGACGGCGCAGGAATTTTAAAAAATAGATAAATGCATTATTGAACTGAGGACTGCTATCAAGAGCATTCTGCCCACTTCAGTTTTACAATCCACAGTTCATTCCCCAATATTTTTAAAATCAGACCTCGAGAAGAAGTACCCCATTGAAGTTTTGATTAAAGATTTTAAACTAACTTTACAAAATTTACCAAAGTATAATTTTGCTGTTCTAGTAGCTGGAGACCGAGTGAGGAAGTAGTCCCAGTCCCTTCAGTAGAATACATCATGTAAATCAGGAAACAGTGAATAAAATTTATTTTACAACCTTTCACAAGAGCAGACAGTTAAAATATGCACCGAAAACAATGATCTGGCATGTTGAATCAGCATTGGGAAAGAGATGTTTAATTCTGATTTGTAACAGAAGGTGAAATCTTTCTACTGTTCTTTCTTTGCTTGACAGACATGTACAACATGCTTCACTACGGTCTGGAAATTCCCCCTGTGTGATATTTTGATATAAACACTTAGCACAATTCCTGTGAAATCTCTTTGTCTGATCTTACAATGAAGTCAGTTCTTACACTAATATGTTGCACAGGTTAATATCAAGGCATATGTGTTCACGGAGATAAAAGCATTGCTGATCTGCTGGCTAAGCTACTTCCAACAGTAGGCATATGTTGCAGAGAAAGAGTGCGCTGAATGCTAAATGGATAAACCTTTATATTTCTCATCTATGTTTCGGAGGAGGTGAGTCAGATCATGATAGATTCTTGACTAACGAGGGAATCCAAGGTCACTCGGCGTAGGCAGGGTGACAGCATTGAGGCCACAAACAGTTCAGCCGTGATCTTATTGAATGACAGAGCAGATACAAGGGCCCGAATGGCCTACTCCTGCTCCTGATTCCTATGTTGATAGGCCTATATTGCCACAACCTGAAGCTAAAATTTATCATAGAATCCCTATAGTGCAGAAGGAGGCCCATCGTCTGCACCGAAGACAATCCCACCCAGGCCCTATTCCCGTAACCCCACAAATTCACCCTGCTAATCCCCCTGAAACTAAGGGGCAATTTTATATGACCGATCAACCTAACCTGCATATCTTTGGACTTGGACATCTTTATCAAAGCCATTGAACAAGAAAGGTTTTTAGATAAGGGAAATAGTGAACAAAATATGTTTTGTGTGTTTTCTTAATAATCATAGTACTATATAAATTGGTTTCTCAGGGTGGAATTAATTAATTGCAATTTGGCCTCGATTTCAGTGAATCTCCCTTGATAATTATTTGGTCCTTGTCTTTGTGGTTCCAGTTCACTGGGATCAGTTTCTATTTTCTTTTCCTCTGATGAAGCCAGACTTAGATAACACAAATTGTGAAATCGCTCCCTGTGATTTTTGCTTTCCAAAATTAGTGGATAAATACCACAATGAATAATTGTATTCTGTGATGTGATTTGATTTGGGTGTGGCTGTTGAAGCCAACATTTGTTACCATTTCCTAATTGCCCTTGCTCTGAGCGGCATGCTAGGCCATTTCAGAGGGCAGTATAGGAGTCAATCACATTGCTGTGTCTGGAATTACCTGTAGGCCAGACCATGTAAGAATGACCTCTAAAGAACATAAGTGAACTAGGTGGGTTTTTACGACAATCGATGGACATTTCAAGGCCACTGTTACTGAAGCTAGGGGGGGTCTTGTAGCGTGGTGATGTCCCTGCCTCTGGACCAGAAGCTCTACGTCCGAGTCCCACCCCAGGACTTGACGGCCAAACAGGTTGAATGTCCACCTGCAAATCCTTCCAAACACACCAATGGCTGCCGGTAAGAGCGGGAGAGAATCCTGGTCAGTCACACTTGCTATGGAGTGGCGCTCCTCAAGCTATAAGCCCCTGGCAACAGACTAGTGATCAGTTCCGGGAGTTCCTAGCTATAGAAACAGAAGAAAGTCTGCCTTAGAGCACCACTAAATGTGGGAAGAGAATTGAAATTACTGAAACTAGTTTTCATTTTCAGGGCAGTATAGTGGTTAGCACTGCTGCCTCACAGCACCAGGAACCCGGGTTCGATTCCCAACTTGAGTCACTGTCTGCGCAGAGTCTGCACGTTTTATTATTTATGAGTGTTACAAGTAGGCTTATATTAACGCTGCAATTAAATTACTGTGAAAATCCCCTAGTCGCCACACTCTGGCACCTGTTCGGATACACTGAGGGAGATGAACCAGCACATCTTTCAGACTCTGGGAGGAAAACCCGGAGGAAACCCTTGCAGACACGGGGAGAACGTGCAAACTCCGCACAGACAGCAACCCAAGCCAGGAATTGATCCTGGGTCCCAGGCGCTGTGGGGCAGCAGAGCTAACCACTGTGCCGTCTCTCTGGCACTAATTTGGTCACTTTTCCTCTTCCATGCAGCAATGAACATGTCAAGAAAGCTACTTTCCTTGCATCCTTAAAATGTCTACAAGTGTTGCCGTGTATCTATCAAAGTCCCCAGTGTAAAATTGCTTTTTAATTCTGTTTCCTTGAATGAATATCCTCAGCGTTCCAAATTCTACTACTAACCTATCAACCTGCCAAGCCCAACAGAAAGTTTTAAAAGCAAAATGCTGCTGATGCTGGAAATCTGAAATAAAAAAACAGAAAATGGTTGAAAAACTCAGCAGGTCTGGAAGCATCTGTGGAGAGAGAAACAGAGTTAACGTTTCGAGTCTGTTTGACCCCTCTTAAAGAGAGAGAGAAGTGTGATGGATTTTATACGGTGTCAGCGGAGGGAGGAGCTCCCCCTGTTTCACCACCCCCCCCTTACAAAGAAAGGTTTAAGTTCTTTTTGCTTTGTCTGTAATATTCGTACATTTTCAATCATTCCTTCAGCCGTGAAGGGCTCAAGCTGTGAAACGCCCTCATCTGCTCTGCCTCTTGACCACTCTCTCTTCTTTAAAGATGCTCCTTACAACTTACCTCTTTCACCATGCTTTTAATTGCCTGTCCTCATAATTCCTTATGTAGCCCGGTGTTCAATTTAGACCAATAGCACTGCTGTGATGTATCTTGGAATATTTTACTATGCAGAGGTGCTGTATAAGTGCGAGTTATTACATGCCACAAGACCGAGGGGATAAAAGGCAAAAACATTGGTTCAGGAATAAGCAACTTAAAAAATTCAGTGCATTTCCCACATGTCAATAGAATTCACAAAGTGCACTGCAATCATTAGGTTTATATCACCAAATGGTCTGTTTCTGTGCTGTAATTTAGATGACAGAAAGAATAGAGGTGGCAGTACATTTTCTGATCAGGGCCAGTGTAATCTCCTGGACTCGTTTTGATCGCCACAGGGGGTCGGAGAGGAATTTCCCAGATTTTCTTTCCCCCATATTGGCCCTGGGGTTTTCACTCTGGGTTTTCGCCTCTCCCTGGAGATCACATGGTCTGGAATGGGTGGGTGGGGGTGAGTTAATAGGTTGTGATGAACAAAGCATCGTAGCTGTGAGGGACAGCTCGGTGGATAGGATATTAGGATGTAGATAGGCTGGAAAATTGGGCGGGGATCCTGGATTCAGGATTCAATCCTGGACCGGGGAGCGGCGCGGGCTTGGAGGGCCGAAGGGCCTGTTCCTGTGCTGTATTGTTCTTTGTTCTTTGTTCTTTGTATAATGATGTGAAAGCAAAATACAGCAGATACTGGAATCCAAAATGAAAACATTAAGTTCTGGAAATACTCAGCAGCTCTGGCAGCACCTGTGGAAAGAGGAAACGTTAATAAGTAGGGTTTTTCAGGCCCAACACTGGTGGGCCCTGAAATCCCCAACCAAAGTTATGGACCTTTTGACTGCTCTCCAAATTTTCCAGTCCTGCCCTCGCCGCTTCCCACCGTTGGCACGACTGGAAAGCCAGGCTGACATTTCTAACCTGAAATGTTGATGTATTGTTTATATTTGAGTATAATACTGCTTTGTGTTGAAACTGCAGAATACTGCACAGTGCTGTCGAATCGTGAAACTGTTTTCTTCTTGTTTGGTGAACAAGCACTGACTTTCTGCGCTGCTGTGCAGAGGACGAGTACTCCCCTCCATGTCGAAGAAAAAATTTCAAGGGAACTCGGCGTTCCAGATATTTTTGCGCACCTGCCAGCTGATGACATCAGTTTACGTTAGTGACCTTGCAACCTGCTTAATTATTACTTTCTTAGGCATCTTCCCACTTAATGCTTGAGGGAGCCCAAAGAAATTAGAACCGCAAAATGACACAGCTCCGCAGGAGTCTATTCAACCCAACCTGCTTGTGCTGATTCTTTGAAAGAGCTATCCAATTAAACCCATTTCCCTGCTATTTCCCTATAGTCCTCCAAATGTTCCTTTTCAAGAATATTCCAATTTCCCTCAGAGAGCCATTATTGAATCTGCTTCCACCACCCCTCACACACTGCATTCCAGATCAGACCAACTCATAGAGTCATTCATTCGTGGGACATGGGCGTCACTGGCTGACCAGCCTTTATTGCCCATCCCTATTGCCCAAGGGCAGTTGGGAGTCAACCACATTGCTGTGGCTCAGGAGTCACATGTACGCCAGACCAGGTAAGGACAGCGGATTCCCTTCCCTAAAGGACATTAGTGAACCAGATGGGTTTTTCCAACAATGGACAATAATTTCATGGTCATCAGTTAATTCCAGATATTTTTAATTGAATTCAAATCCACCATCTGCGTGGAGGGATTTGAACCCCAGTCCCCAGAACATTAGCTGAGTTCCGGGATTATTAGTCCAGCGATAATGCCATGAGGCCATCGCCTTCCCCTCGCAGCGTCAAGTTCCTCGGCACCTTGACTCTGGTTCTTTTGCCGATTAACTTCAATTATGCCTACTGGCTACCGGCCCTCCTATTACTGGAAATTGTTTCTCCTTATTTACCCTATCAAAAGAAGATGCATGATTTTGAACACCTGTATTAAATCCTGCCATCTGACAGATACAGCCCATTGAATACCAAACCAAAGAATTTGTATTTAACCTTTATAAATCAATCTTGCTGCCTATTATCAGATGTATTGGAAGGAGTTACAGGCTGTTAATCAATCTATTTGGCCAAATATGAACGCGATTTCTATGGCCATCAAGTCCTGGAATGGGACTCAAACCCAAAGCTCTGGACCAGAAATAGGGACACCACCCATTGCTCCACAAGACCATCTCATCACTGCATGGTTCCAGTAAATGCTGTCTGCACCATCTCAAAGGTCTTAACACTCTTTTTAAGTTGTGATGCCCAAAGTTAAACGTGATCCCCCAGTTTGGGATTGATTGATTTCTAAAGGTTGAATACAATTTCCTCGATTTTATACTTGCTTAGGCTGGCTTTTTCAGGCGGCAAGGTTTCCTGCCCTGCCACTCAGAGTCAGCAGGGAACGCAGACCCAATATCCTCGAACGTGTGTTAATTGGGTGGAGATGGAGCTTCCACCCCTCACTCAGGCAGAGGTCCCGCTTTAGGTTGGCCAGCAGCCCTGTAGTTCCAGGGGCACTAGGGGCAGCAGTGGCCAGGACCAGGACCATAGTCCGGGGACCCAGGCTGAGATGAATTCACAGAGTCTAATGGTGAGAGGGGAAGGTGAGGTCCAGGAGGATAGGGAGAGGAAGCACTGGGGTCTTAATCCAGAAATGAGGTGGGAAGGAGCACCCTCAGGTTTGGACCTCTGTAGAGGGGTTGGGGGTGTGGGGTGGGGGTTGGGGCAGGTGTCTAATGTGGAAAGAGCGTCCTTGAGGGAGTTGCCCTATTTCCCACCTGAGCCCAAGCAGGCTTCACAGGGCACAGACAAGTTAGTGGAGTGGGCAGATAGGTGGCAGATGAAGTTCAGCGTGAAGAAGTGTGAGGTGACGTATTTTGGTAGGAAGAACATGGAGAGACAATATAAAATAAGGGGTAAAATTCTTAAGTGGGTGCAGGAGCAGAGGGACCTGGGTGTGCATATGCACAGATAATTGAAGATCACAGGACTGGCGGAGGGAGGAGTTAATAATGTATATATTATTCTGGGCTTTATTAATTGGGGCATAGAACCAGGAGATTATGCTGAACTTATACACGACACTAGTTAGACCTCAGCTGGAGTACTGTGTACAGTTCTGAGCGCTACACTATAGGAAGGATGTGAATGTATTTGAGAGAGTGCAGAAGATGTTTGCAAGAATGGTTTTAAGAATGAGAAACTTCAGTTATAAGGATAGATTGGGGAGGCTGGGACTGTTCTCCTTGCAGAGAAGAAGGCTAAAGATGAGGTTTGGTAGAAATGTACAAAATCATGAGGGAGGGGTGGTGGGTGGCTGGACACAACAGATAGGGAGAAACTGTTCCTGCTCATAGAAGAATCAAATGTGAGAGAGCACAGATTTAAGGTGATTTGCAAAATAAGGAAGTGTGGTGTAGGAAGAAACTTGTTCACGCAGTGAGTGGTTCGGGTCTGGAATGCACTGTCTGGAAATGTAGTGGAGGCAGGTTCGATCAAGACATTCAAGAGGGCATTAGATGATTGTTTGAATAGGAACGATGGGCAAAGATACATCGAAAAAGCAGGAGAATGGCAAAAATCATGATGTTCATTTGGAGAGCTGGTGCAGACACGATGGTCTGAATGCCCTCCTGTGCTGTGACAATTCTGTGATTGTGTGACTCCACCTCCTCAACTTTTCCCATCATCCACAAAGTTGAGGCAAGCAGGAAGTGGCCTCAGCCATTTGAGGGCTCCAAATGAGGCGAGGGCATCGAGACAATCATAGGCCCCACCTGCCCACCCCATGTAAACTTGCGGACAAGTTGGAGGTGGGTATCATAGAATCATAGAAACCCTACAGTGCAGAAAGACGCCATTCAGGCATTGAAGTCTGCACCGACAACAATCCAACCCATGCCCTATCCCTGTTATCCCACATATTTACCCTGTTAGCCCCCCTGGCACTAAGGGCAATTTAGCATGGCCAATCAACCTAACCCACACATCTTTGGACAGTGGGTAGAAACCAGAGCACCCGGAGGAAACCCATGCAGGCACGAGAAGAAGGTGTAAACTCCACACAGACAGTGACCCAAGCCAGGAATCGAACCCAGGTCCTTGGAGCTGTGAGGCAGCCATGCTAACCACTGTGCCACCCCACAGGGGTGGTAGGGTAGGAGGGCATGGAAATGCCATCCAGGAATTTTACAAGACCCCCAGCCAGCAAACTTGCTGTTGGGAGACTGTAACATTTTGCCTTATTTCTCTGTTTATAAAATTAGTTTATTTATTAGTGTCATAAGTAGGTTTACATTAACACTGCAATGAAGTTATTGTGAAAATCCCCTAGTCGCCATGCTCTGGCACCTGTTCGGGTACACTGAGGGAGAATTTATCATGGCCAATGCACCTAACCAGCACGTCTTTCGGACTGTGGGAGGAAACCCGAGAACCCGGAGGAAACACATGCAGAAATGAGAGAACACGCAGACTCTGCACAGACAGTGACCCAATTCAGGAATTGAACCCAGGTCCCTGGCACTGTGAGGCAGCAGTGCTAACCACTGTGCCACCGTGTTGCCCCAAAGTCATGGCTACCTACTTATTTTAACAAAATAGGAAGGATAAACACAGGAACATGGGCTGAAAAAGTATCCAGAAAAAATGTTAATAAATATTGTCAATATTAATTTCTCCAGTCTCTTTATCATTCTGTATTCAGAGCACTGTTTTAAATCTCCAAATATCAATTTTCCTTTTTTCCAAACATACTTTAATAATCACAGGTGCCAGTGAATTTGCATGAGAATATTTACTCACTCAGTAGGATCCACAAGGGAAATATTCCTTTGCTCATTACAGCCAAATCACTAACAAGTATTTATGCTTCCATTATAAATAGTGAACAGTGTGAATTTTCCTCCAATATAATTTAATTTCAGTTCAATTCTTAATTTAAAGTACAAAAATTACAAGGATTTTAAGGATAGATTTGATTGAGTACAAGAGTTAGAAATAATTGATAGATGTATGCACCATTCAAACGAAAACAATGATCCACTCTATTGGTACAAAATTTTCAGTTTTTATATAATCTTAATATTACTCTTAATACAGTAAGTGGAAAAATCTAACAGAAATTAATTAGTCAGTAAAATTTGTCTCCACTGGTTTGCTGTGCCAGTCAGCCATTCCTGACATACCTGAGTATGGACAGCATGGTAACACAGTGATTACTACGAATTCCACACAGCGCCAGGGACCCGGGTTCAATTCCCAGCTTGGGTCACTGTCTGTGCTGAGTTTGCACGTTCTCCCCGTGTCTGCATGGATTTCCTTCGGATGCTCAGGTTTCCTTCCACAGTCTGAAAGACATGCTGGTTAAATGCATTGGCCATGCTAAATTCTCCCTTAGTGTACCCAAACAGGTGCTGGAGTGTGGCGACTAGGGGATTTTCACAGCAACTTCATTGCAGTGTTAATGTAAGTCTACTTGTGACAATAATAAACAAACGTTAAACTTGTGTAACCACCATGAAGCGGAGGCAGTGACATAGTGGTACTTAAACTGGACTAGTAATCCAAAGACCCAGGGTAAAGCTCTGGGGACCCCGGTTCAAATCCCACCATGGCAGATGGTGAAATTTCAATTCCATAAAAAATCTGAAATTAAAAGTCTAATGATGACCATGAAACCATTATCAATTGTTGTAAAAACCCATCTCGTTCACTGATGTCCTTCAGGGAAGGAAACCTGCTGGTTCTACCCGGAAATCTTACCATGTCTAGCTTACATGTGACTCCAGACCCAAAACAATGTGGTTGACTCTTAAATGCTCTCTGAAAATGACC